>NC_140593.1:700242432-700842432 GCF_964204655.1 Triturus cristatus
GCTGATGTTAGAACAATAACAATTCCACCACATCACCAAGATACTTTTAACATTATCCTTTTGAATCAAGACTGAAGATAATATCTTGAAGGTATCCAGGACGTAATTTTAATCCAAGGTTCTTTTTACTTTTGCAATCTTATATCAAATGCTGCAGGATTTGATTGACGCCGTCCTATTCACCAACCTCAGGGTGAAGACAAGTCGCCTATGATAAAACATGGCATGGGATTGTGGGTGAGGTTTCCAGTCTCCAAAGATTTTGCACTCAGTATAAAGGGAATAGGTTGTTAGTATGCCTTTCATTTACTATACCCCTTTGTGTTATAAGGCATAGCTGGGGAGGAGAGTATATTTGAAAATTAGCTCTCTGATCCCATGAGTGGAACATGAATAATCAATGTATTACAGGTCCATCTGTACAGGCTACCTAAGTTGTACAAGCATAATCAACGTATTACATGTCCATCTGCAACAGGCTACCTGTGCACAGATACCAGGCTGAGTTAGACAATAGTCCTAGTTTCTCAGTCTGCACTCTGATTCACAAGAATACGCACAATTGATCTTGTAGAGTCTCTTTGCCCAAGTAGTCAACACAGGATGTTATTTTTAAAGGGTAACAATGGAAATTAGCACTCAAAACCATTTAACCAGTGTTTATTGTGTGGGAGACTCAGTTAGTGAGCAAGCAAATCAAACCAAAGTAAAAATTCTAGAGGTGTTATAAAGGTTCACAACTTAATTGCTCATACCAACATACATCCAACAGAGCACCTTGCTGCACTATTCTGCTTTTCTTTAAATAATAGAGTAAAAATGCCATATGATAACTATAGGGGCTTAATGCTTTACTAGAAATGTGCTAGAATACTCCCTCGGTGGGCAGAGAGTGCTCACAGCTGTCTTTTCAAATATGTAAGAATTAATAAAGAAGACCTGCAAATAAACAATGGAACAGGCCCTCTGGCCTCAGTCATTAGCTAGTAAAATCATACATCCAGAGTTCAGTGTACAAGACTTATTAACCTAAATGAAAACAGAATTAGAACAGAAAAGATTTAACATATCCTCACAAGGGCAACCAGAAGAAAACATCTGGAAAGCCACCAGTACTGCTAAAATTTCTACTAAGCCATATAAATGATACAATTCAGAAATGCCAATAACAATATAATTGTTTCTTAGCAAAGTATGATTTCTAATAACAATCATCAGAATTCTCGTTCATCAATTTTATGTAATTTCAGAAAAGGTTATAGCATAAAATATATTTATTTCCAATAAACATAGAACAATGATGTAGACATTCATCTATGATCACAAAAGGTAATGTTGTCCAAAATAAAGTTCATGTATTCTATTTCTATTTTACAAAAAGCAACCATTTATAGACTATTTTATTTGGGCCAAATCCCATTCTGATATTGGCGTGTGATACTATCTGTTGAAAACCGCACAAATTAAAATTGTAAAAATATTATTTGCAAAAATGAGTAAACAAATAGATTCTCAAAATTGTTCCAAATCACAACCATTTGGAGAACAACTAACAAAAATGGAAGTAAATTAAATTAAAAAAAGTTTTGTTCCATCATAAAGAATTGTGCCTCTGCTATATATTTATAACTTGTACACATTCAGGTTGTATTATTCAATTCGGGAAACTCAGGATTGGACAAGTCAAATGATGTCACTGTTGCTTGAACATGAAATAATTTGAAAAACAAGAAGCAAGTGAAGTTTGGCTAAACAGGAGCAGTTCGTTTAATTAAACAATACGGCTGGGTGCACCGTCACAGGCATTGGATCTGAGGACTATCTCAATTTATAATCGGTCAAACATAGACTTTTATACAGTTCATTGAATGCAATAAAATAGTTCCGCTGATCCTTTTTAGGTAAGGAATGTGAACCTCTCTCTGTCTTTGGAGCCATAAATTAATATATTGGATGAGGAATCCAGGTGGGCCTCGACTTTACGTGGACACAATGTGGTCAGTGGGTAATGGGTCCAGATGTCGGCCATGGGGAGCACGTGATCACTGTGTAAACTGTGTGTGCTGTGTCCTGATTGGCTGTGTCACAACAGAGCCTAGAACGTTGTGTTCACAAATGGCCTCACACCGTAATGTATCCTAAAAGTGCTCCAATCTCAGGGCCAATCATGATACTGAATGACCCAAAAATCATATACAAAACAGAAAAACAGGAGAAGCACTCTACATAGCAGTTAAAAAAATACATTAATACAACAAACAGGGAATCAGGGTCTCCCCATAAATCATGTTTGAGAGTTCCAACTTTTTGTAAATGCCACAACACAAATACATTTGAAAACCAATGCTCTTTATTTCATGCTTGGAGGCAACAGAGAAGTGGACTCAGCCAATGTGTTTCATCACACATCAATGAGACTTCTTCAGGGCTGTTAAAAACACACACTCTAAAGTTATCCTTGCTTATGAAACTATATGACCTCCATAACAGTGTTTTAGACCCAATAAAGTAACATTTGCCTCAAACGATAAATTATTCAAGAATAAGATCGGGCCACATTGGACAACAACCTTTTTTCACATGAGGAGACAGCATATGTCTCCCCTACAATAGTTACATTACAGTAGTGGTGACCATTCTTGGCAAAATATAATGTTTCTGTATGCCATTCTAACTTACCAAACGACTTGTGAATGTGGAATGGATCCTCCTATTCAGTAGCTGCCTAAAGTACTAGTATACCAGCCTCATTCAAATTAATGTGAACCCATTCCTTTATAAAGAAGATGGGCAAGGCATCTAAATAATAAATAAAACTGCTCTAGAAAACGGAATACAATTTTTTAATCAAGTCTATACTAAATACATCCTCTTACTGTTTTATTTATTTAAGAAAATTAGTAGGGAAACATTATCTAGGATAACATTATATTCAGTAACAGGGCATACTGTCCAGAGTTACCTTAAATAGTCTCTTTTTGTGAAAGCGAGAAATGCTCCAGAGTCTTAAAGTCAAGAGTCCTTGAAAAAATATGTTTTACCCATAAGAGTTAAATCACACACCATCATTATACTGAATTTTTTTTTGCTACCATATATAATACCATTATATTGTAAAATCCTCCACATATGTGGAACAATCAATTCTGTCCATCAAGCACTTAATACAAAACTGTCAACCTCAAACAGATTCTCACAAGTTTCCTGCATATTTCCATACGCATCTTATACAACTATGTGAGAAAGCACACATATTAGACCATTCCATGATGAAACCGCAGCACTCGTATGTAGCGCACACAAATTCCTGTACAATTCAACAACAGCCCAATGTTGTGTCCAGCTCTAAGGTCATATTCACTTAAAACGGGGCTGAAGCATGTAGTATGTCTCACACATTCACACATTCTTCAACAAATGCTCAAACAGACCTCCAGAGTAACAAACATTAAAAATCGGTATATATATGCTGCATTTAAATTAAAATGGCATGCTGCACTTGCAATAGGGATCAATAATGTTAAATATTCAGTCTTCTGATCCCGACCCTGGGCGCTATGTAATGAAAGACTGCAATCACCTAATCGCGACCTTATATATATATACAAGCACACTATTAGGTGCATGTTCTAACTGGCCCCTATACCATTAACACTTAAATATGGAGCCTAGACTTTAAAGGCTGCCTCTCTAGATTTCCTGTTCACATGTCTGCTGGCTATGTGCCACCACAGCTGTATTCTGTCAATTTGTGACTTTGGGCCTGGGTGTCAGGGCCTGCCTAACTACTTATTTCTGAATCGGGGTTGACGTTGACTTCACAACGGGTGAATTCATCAATTAATATGCAAATTCACTTTTATACATGAATATATCGTTATTAATATTGACATTGACTTTTTAAATGTTAACAACACTTTTCCATGGGAACTGGTGGGGATATAAAGTGTAAGATTTAATAAACAATGCATAGTGTTAGATCTGGATTCCTTGGCATGGTTTTCCCCCTATCTTTTTGCCTGCAGACCTCCTGTTTTTGGTGACTTAGTTGTAGCTGGTTTCAGATCTCTGCACAGTATACCACTACTAACCAATGCTCTCTCCTTGAAACATGTTATATTGGCTTATACCCCACTGTCATATTTAATGTACTTGTATATCTCTAAAAGTGGCACTACCTGTGCTCAAGTCCTGAAATTTAATCCTACTAGTGGACTTGCAACACTGATTGCGCCACACAAGTAGCACTTTAAACATTTCTTAGGCCTGCCAATACGTCCTGTGTGCAGTTTTAAATCGCCATTGTGACCTACCTGGCAAAGTAAACCTTTAACCTGGCCCAAACCTTCCTTTTTAGTACATATGGAACCCTTAGGGTAGTCCCTGGACAGCCCAGAGGGCAGTGTGCAATACATTTAAGAAGTAGGACATGTACTATTAAGTTCTATATGCCCTGGTAGTGAAATAGTCTTAACATCTTTTTAACTACTGCAAGGCAGGGGTGTGGACATGATGGAAGCTGCATTAGAGGCTTGCTAGCAGAGCTCTGTGCTCGGCCCAAACAAAAACCTCTCACAACCAGAGGCAATGAGCCTGCTTCTGGTGGATGTCAGGAACTCTGGTTGCCATACTGCGGGACCAGTACGCAAAGCCAGGAGACTGTCTGCAGCCTTACTGCAGTGCAAACATCGTTAGAGACCTGTGGTGATCCCGGACTGTGCGGGTGCCTGGTCGGAGCCTGCCTCACGTCCATAGGCCAGCAAGTCCTCTGGAGCCCTGCCTGGAGGGCATTACACTCATCCCAAACCATGCTTCCACCCGGAGCCCCTGATAACAATGCACCCACCTGGGGGCTCCTTGGCTTTTGCTGCCTGTGCACTTCTACCCTGAGCGAGTGCGCTCCACTGTCATCACGGCTCTGAGCTGCCTGAGGGGAGGCCATAATTGCTTGAGTCGCTGATGTTAAGCAGTGTGAATGAGGGTGTGGCACCCGCAAACGCAAACAAGAGCACTTGATGAGAGGTGACTGAGATGCTGGGATCAGTATCTGCATGCATTGAGTGCTGCGGTTTGCCATTGTGGGTGCGGGGACGCGCCCCCCCCCCTATTGTTGACAGTATGCACCCTGTGCCCTCCTGTATCCTCTGGGTGAAGACAGTTCTCATAAATACATAAAATGCCCCATCTGCACTGCCTAAGCATGACGTGGCCCCCCTGCAACTGATTGTTCCTTGCAGCTGGGGTCTCTGTATTTCCGCACCAAATGAGCTGCTTGTTTTAACAATGCCCTAGAGTTCTGTTTCTAAGCGCACTCTCTGCCAAGCTAGGTGCCCCTATCTCGGATTGCACACAAGGCACAAGGCCTGCCTCCTTCCATCGGGGTTCCCAGATAGACCCGGAAAGATTGATTACCTTCTGTCTGCTCACTACACACAACAGCAATACTGTAATAGCAGTAAGGTCCAGGCCAGCACGCAACTAGCACCATCTCACGCCCACCTCCCTTCTTCACCAAGACATGATGGGGAATACCAGGACTGCCAAGAACTCACTGCCTGATCCCAATACCCCAGGCCACTTTTGTCCTCAGCTGACCACATGCCGGGGGCGCCACAACACCTGCCCTACACCCTAGGCAAGCACTCTGTACAATTTGAGAAGGCCCTCCATGCCATCCTGGACAGCGAAACGTCCCTTGAGGCACAAATGTATGCTGTTTCCTTGGATGTGAACCTGCTGAGAGCCAACCACTGCAAGTTGGTGGACTGAGTGGATTAAACGGAATCCCTGCTGTCCTCCATGAATCATACCATGAAGGAACTGCAGGCCAGGATACTCAGTATGCAGGAAGAAATTACCTCCCTACATCCTCTTGTGCGGGATGTTGTCAAGAAGTTACAACATCCACTTCCTGGGCTTCCCGAATGTGCCAAACATCCCATCATCAAACTCTTGAAAGATTGACTGATGTCCACTGTGCTGGCAAACAGGGTCCGCAAGATATCTTAGGTGGAACAGGCAACTAGGGTCCCATGCCGACCAACTCTACCTGGATCCCTGCCTCAACCACTCATTGCTTGCTTTTTGAATTACCGAGATCTGATCCTACAGTGTTCTCGCACAAAGGGCCCCTGGTGTTTTGAGTGCCATGGAGTTTATACCTAAAAGTAAAGCAACGCCTACACGAGCTACAACTTCACTACACCCTACTATTCCCAGCAAAACTTAAAGTGATAGGTGGTGAATCCTCCCACATCTTCTCCTCACCAGAGAATGTATGGACTTGGCTCCACACAAAAGGCCTAGGGGGTATGACAGAGGCATATCGCATGGATGGGGAATGGATGACTCCACGACCCCAATGAAGAAGACGGAGAGTGACTCTAAGAAGACTGACCCAGGGTCAGGAAGCCGGAGAGCAAGACCACATTGTGGAAGCCACTACCCTGCACAGCTTGAACCCCTTTACAGCTCTGTGACCAGAACCAATATTTGCACGGACACTGGTGCCGGTGCTAGTCATAGTGATAGTCATAATAATCTTTATTATTCGAATGCATGAAAAACATCCAAAAAAGCATAGCAAACATCAGGCAGCATTATACAGTTCTTATCCTAAAATAAAAGAAAACTACCATGATCAATTTAAATACACAAACAGTATTAAAACTTAAAAAGACGATTTATGTTGGGATTTTATGCTTGTGTACACATCCTGATCAAGTGTAAAAGACAATCCACTGTGGATGCAACTTTAGTAACAAACGTGTCTAGCCAAATTTTATAAAGTGCATTTGTGCTAATATTAGTTAGAAAGTCTGAGTCATCAAATGCTGGGGGGGGTAAAAGACTTCCCAGCTCTGGAATCATCCATCATTCCCTGAGCCTGTGTTTGCAACATATAATTTACCACAGCCCATGCACATAGAAAGCACAATAGTGTATTGTAGAGCCTGGTCCACCAGACCCTAGATCTGGTCTAGACCACAAATGTACTGTTCTAGTTGTTACCGCCCTATCTCACTCATTGATTCCGCAGTAAAAGTCCTGGGGCGAGTAGTTTTGGGTAAATTAACAGAATGGTTGGAGGATACCAACACCCTTTCGTGCCTACAATATGGGTTTCGTAAGGGCCGAGGCACTATAGACCAAAGCTTGAATCTTTAACTTTTAATAGGTAAATACACTATAGCTAAGAAAGGGACGTTATACCTGGCCTTTATGGACTTATCCTCGGCCTTTGACCGAGTGAACCGGTCGAAACTGTGGGAACTCCTTCTCAAGCAGGGAGTGATGAAAACCTTGTCTATTTTTTAGCAGATCTTCATAGAGATCTCTCTGCTACTGTTAGATTCGACCGATTGGGCAACTGCACTGCACTGGCAAGATCGGAATCTCTAATGGTGTTAGGCAGGGCTGTATTTTAGCCCCCCTGCTTTTTACACTTTATATCAACGACCTAGCCACTGCCTTAACTGAGTCTTGTAAGGACATTCCTAGGGCAGGGAAGTACCAAATTCCAGCATTATTATATGCAGACGATGCTGCACTGTTAGCGCGTACAGCAGTAGGGCTTCAAAGTCTTTTAGACACATTTGCTGATTTTATGAAAAGACTTGATTTAAGCGTGAATTTCGCCAAATCTCATGTTATGACTGTAGGTTGTAAACCCAAGAAAACCAAGACTATGCTTTGTGAGGGCCATGTCTTATCTAGAATCACCAGTTTCCCATATTTGGGGGTTATTTTTGATGATAAGTCATCCTGGGTCCCTCAATTAGCTGCAAAACGAAATGCCTTTGCCAGATCAATCATAGGTGTGTTGGACTTTGCTTGTAAACTGGGGGTGAAACCCATGCAAGCTATATTGAACATTTATGCAGCTAAATGTATCTCTATAGCTATGTATGGTGCGGACCTGTGGGGATTTAAAAATGTGAAGGAACTTCAGGTGGTAGAGGACAAGTTCCTAAAAACTATTCTATCACTTCCCCAGGCAACCTCTGGTTACATTGTACATCAAGAATGTGGGGTTGGTTATTTAACTGACCGGATAGCATTAGCCCCCCTTTTAAAATGGTTATCAATCTGGCAAAATCCGGAACTCGAGCTAAATCGTGAAATTATAATAGATTGCTTATCGCTCGAGTTCGGAAAGGCTAATCCCTGGCTGCGCTATGTTAAGAACCTAAGTGACGAAATAGGTCGCCCAGACATATTTGATAATCCCAACAATTTATCAAAGGGAGACTTTAAATGGGTAAAAGACACACACAAGCTTAGAACTACTTTAGCCAGAGAAGAAAAGGAGCTAACAAAACCCACAGTAAAGGCCCATCAGCTATTAATAACTACAGGCAGCATAGAACCTTACTTGACCATAGTGAATAACATGAATCATCGCTTTTTATTGACAAGGTTTAGACTGAACAAATACCATCTTTTGCTCACTGATTCTGTTGGTTGGATGAAGGACAGGGACCTGGAGATCTGTTCTTGCGACAGATTCTCCCTCAAGGATACTGCCCACTTTATTTTCTTTTGTAAACATTTGTCCCCTCTCCGCAAAAAGTTCATCATCCCTCTTATTAAGAACAAAGGATTCAGACAAGCCAAACCTGCTCTTTTGTATCTCCAGCTGCTAGGTACTACTTGGGAGATTTTTAACATAGCACATTTTTTGGCTATTGCGATGAGATTAAGGAAAAAAATCAAGTGGACATAGTGTTGTTTAAAATTAATTGTGAATTTTGATTAAACTCGACCTAGTCTTATTTTAAGTAGTGTTTTAAAATCATGTGTAAATGCTTATTTTAAATGTTATTTATTGTATATATTGTGAAGTTTTGCACTTTTATGGTTCTTGATATGAGCCGAATAAAGTAATTTTGACTGACTGACTGTACTGTTCTAATTAAGATAATATACAAAAGTAGAAAATGTTACACAAATCTGGTCAAGTTAAAATTATGGCAATGAGATTGTTATGTTACACAGCCCTTAATTCCACCGGATAATCATTTTGATATTTCTGAAAAATCTAAAATGTAATACTGTACATTATGGCCCAGTCATGAGGTTAATACCATATTCTTTCTAGTATAAAAGACGGACCATAAGAATGACGCCATTCTGCAGCATATTTCTAACGTGGGTAATGTTCGCAGATATAAATATACAGGACGACATTGGGTAAAGCCATGCAGTTTTATTATTGGTAGAATATATATTTTCCGTAAGTGAGTGTAAAATTTACAGAAGAGGACCACATGCATTGTATACTCTGGCAGCAAATTATCACATGGACAGTTAATCAAATTTACTGCCCAGTCGTTCATTTTTGGGAGACTGACTAGTCAATGAAAAATGTCTAGTCTTAGGCGGGGTAAAACAAATCTATGGCTACCGTGCAAAACTGATTTGAGATAGGGTTGCATAATAAAAGTGGTTAAAATGAATTGATTCTTTAATTCACTCGGTTAAGGAGCTTCAAGTGTCCATCTAAGTTTGTCTAAACCCTTTTACTTTCAGAGTTTTTTTGTTAATGGTGCAAAGGGTATCTGGTCTTTCATAATACTCGCAACAGCCCATGTCACGAAAAAAGGGTTGAATATACGCTAACCATGAAATTCTTGTGTGCAAGCTCAGTTTTAGACAGTCCTCAATAATTGCTTGATTCAACACTGTATACTCCGAAGACCAGATTTTATGCCAGGGTTGCAGTATTGGTTGCAACTTTATCAAGTCTGTAACGTGATGTGCCCCCAATTCGGCATGGCTAGCATAGACTGCGTACTTTAGGGATGGCGGGTAAATATCTAAAAAATTCATTTTCCACTGTTTGCAAGTCTGTGCAGTTTCTGTACCCCCACAATCCGGCCCCATATGAAGCTATACTCAGATACTTGGCTTTATAAATTTTCATCATTATCTCAGGGGCATTTCTGCCCAAGCGTTTTGCAAAACAAATGAGAGCCATACAGGATTTACTAAATAGCAACTTCCCATTGGCGATGGCTTTATTCCACAGAGAATCTTTATCAAATAAGACTCCCAGGTAGGAGAATGCATTAGTAAAGCCAATGGAGGTGTCCTCTATTCTTATGTCAGTGCATTTTTTGCTTGGCCTGCCACATTTCCTAATAAATGTTTTCCCTAGATTAATTAGGAGGCCAAGATCTTTCGTATATTCTGAAAAGTTAGACAGCAGGCACTGAAGGGCACAGGAGCATGAAAAAGCTCTCACTTATGTGTGTCAGTTGCTCACTAATGCCGGTATAACTTTGAATGGCAGGAAATGCGAGTTCCATAAGACAGAATTAAAAAATATTGGGCCATATCTTTTCTGATGGGGGAATTGCACCCGAGCCTGCTAAAGTGGAAGCACTGACAAATGCCAATCTCTCCGAAGATGTTTCCATGTAAAATTAATTCCTTGTCATTGCCGGCTATTGCTCTAGATACATACAAGACTTTCCCCTGTCAGTGCACCATTAAGACACTTGACTTAAAAGAATGTTCATTTTATTTGGACACAGAAATGCAAAAAAAGCCTCTGGAAATTCAAGGAAGCTATTGAGAACACTAGTATTTTTATCCAAAGCTTCATACAAAGGATGTTGTTGACGCTAGCCATGCTGGGTCGAGCACCGCGCTTACTCACAACCTGAACAAGAGAGATTGGCAGTGGTGTGGGCTTGTGAACATTTCCACATAGTTTTATATGGAAAGCCCTTGACACTTGTGACCGACAATCAAGCATTATTGACTATCTTCGGAAATCCAAAAGCAAAAATGCCTCCTTGCATTGAATGTTGGGGTTTACGATTGCAAGAGTACAACTACACCATCGTGCATCATCCAGGGAAAGTTCCGAACCCTGCCAACTACTTCTCATGAGGGCCTCTACAATGCCCTGTCTCCCATTCTTAGGTGGCTGAAGCTTACATACATTTGATAGTGAAATCAAGCACTCCAGCTGCCACTTAAAACAAATTGTCACTGCGACAAGTCAAGACAGTGACATGCTCAAACTGAAAGACTTTATTGCACGTTAGTCTTTGTACCAACACCATCGACCTCTTACCAGCGAAAGTAAATATCAAAACTCTAAGAATGTCAAAGATGAACTGTCTGTTACTCAGGAAGGTATTATTCTATGAGGGCTGAGAATTGTCATTCCCAGAGAGTCTGCGACAACAGATAATTGAAGTGCCCCATGAAGGACATTGTGGAATTGGTGCCACCAAACGAGCTCTCTGAGACCGGTTCTGGTTTCCACATCTTGACGAGAGGGATGAAATAGAATTAAAGGCTTGTCATCTATGCAACTGCCTGCAATCGAAAACCACATAACACCCTTTAAGTGTGTAAGAGTTGCCAAGGCGTGCAAGGAAATAAATTGCAGTGGACTTCTTCCGTCCTCTTGACAATGAACATTACCTGATAGTGATCGTTGATGAATATTTCCATTTTCCTTTGATCGAATATCTCGCATTTATCTCTCTAGAATGTGTCACTGGGAGATTAGACAGCATCTTTGTGACCTGGGGTGTTCCTGCAATTTCAAAGTCTGGCAACGGCCCACCTTTCAACAGTCGAGAATTCAAAGGCTTTCCCAATCATCTCAATGTGAAGCATCAGAATAACACTCCTATGTGATTACAAGCCAATGGCCTTGTTGAACGTTTCATGAATACTCTAAAGAAAGCCATACAGCATGCTCTACTAGAAAAGCTCAACCTTAAAGCTGTTCTAAATTCCATGCTTTGAGCTTACCGCGGGACCCTTTACTCGACCAAAGTCGAAAGCCCTGCACCCATGATGTTCAGGAGAGCCATAACGGCCAAGTTACCTCACTGGACCCATAGAAGAGCAAATACTAAGGGAGAAGCATGTATGAAAGTCTTGGATCATAAGAGGAAAGTGAAAGCTTATTCAGACAAGTGTCAACATGTACGAGATGTCACCATCACAAAAAGAGATCGAGTTCTTGTTAATCAGCTTAGAGAATGAGAGCCTGATGCTCCTTTTGATGCTGAACCATTTCATGTTGTGACCTGTAAAGGACACATGGTGACTTCCAAGTGTCCTGGGAAGTCTATCACGTGAGATTCCTTGCATTTCAAACGTGTGGCTCATCACTTGTCAGGTACTGATGCCATTGCAGAGACTGGGTCTGAAAAGTCAAGTGTAGAACCCTTGACTGCTGCTGTCTCTCCATCACCAACGCCAGTCATGGGCATTTTTACTGCCAGCCCCCAGTTTCTGCAGACACATTATGGGCCACAAGGACACATTGAAGAACTCTAATTGTATATTTTTGTAAAACAAATTAAAACATTTTTTTAACAAAGGGCAAGATGCAATACTGTGTGAGTATATAATGATGGAACCTTTGTGAAACCTGATGGCCTCGGTAGAACTGTGACATAACATTAGAGCATAGTGAATTGAATGCTGGTTTAGAATGTTGAGTTTGCAGTTACACGCAGACGAATAAAGATGTGTTATACTAAGCTCTGTGTGTGGCATAGTCACTGGCGGTACAGGGGAGGATGCTACCCCAGTGACCACCCTGCTCAGGGTGAGGAGGAGGAGAAGACAAGACCCTTCATTCACCAGCACTAGGTCTATAAATTACATTTTAGTTAAAAACTGCACAGAATGCTCATGGGGCATGCCTGGCCTGTTGTATCATGTCGGAGCCCAGAATGAACTTGGCTGGGCTATCCCTCTTTGTTTATTTTTATTTTAAATTTTAAATTGTATCAGGCAATTAGGATGATGGGTAAAAGTAAGTCAACATCCAGCTTTGATTCCAGTAACAAGTGTTCAATATCTTCTTCAATTGTTAACTTTTTGTCCTATGCTATGGGAGCTATAAACAACAAAATTGTCACTGTGGAACAGCGACACAAAGTTAGATGGTGTGGCAGGTCCGGGGTGCTGAATCTACATTAACTGATGGTTGTCCTAGCGATATCATGCAAACTGATTTTAGGACTTAGGATGCTCCTGCTGTGTTTCTATTGCAGCCTTGTTAATTGAAAAAAGAACTGTGCCATCATTGACATCCTCATGTGTTCAGAATTCATTGGTCCTGCCCGATATGTCTTATGTACCACAATATACTTTCAAAGTTGAGCATCTAATAAAGTCTATGATTGATATGGGGTATGTGTCAAGTAAAATCTTAAATAATTTCATTTCATGGGATGTAGGGGGTTAAAAAAGATAATTAGATAACATTTTGTGAAACAATATATATTTATCTGCCTACAGGAAACTTGTGTGCCTCACCCACATTCTATTCTTGGGTACATGTGTTATTCTACTCCAGAAATTCATTCAAGTTTGAGTAGGGTTATGGTAGGGTTGCTTATGTTGGTATTTGTGCTACTCCCTTATAGAGTAGTGTGGCCCAGTTTGGAATTGTGTAGAAGCCGTCAAAAAATATTGGTAGCTAATTTGGATAATAATATTTTTAGTCAACAAAATACATAACCTATATATAGCCTATATAAATCTATAGAGGCCTGACAGGAGGCCCATAATAGATATGTTTAATTATATGGGAATGTGATTTTACTGTATAACTTTGTCAGGCAGCTGCTGAAGCAGCTTATGTAATGCAATGTCTAAATGATCAGGGTCTGCCTCTGTATAAAACACAATTTGCAAGGCGAAAGTCTTAAATGTTTTTAGGTCCAGCATTCGAGACCTCTTGTATATACTTTAGTATATACTTATATGTGTATGTACTTTGTAGGCTATGGAGATCATCCCTTGGACTTGTCTGCTTCCTCTTAGGGACTTTTGTTTCTGTTCAAGCGCCTCAATTTAACTGTCTTGATAGGAAGCGACCAGTAAAGGTCAGTAAAATAACAGAATTGCTTTCTGCTTGTTCAACTGCCTCTATTTAACTGTCTTGATAGAAAACAACCAGTAGAGGTCAGTAAAATACCAGAATTGCCTTCTGCTGTGGGACTTTCTTTTTAAAAATTTTCTGGCAACTGCCTCTATTCAACTTTCTTGATAGAAAATGACCAGCAGAGGTCAGTAAAATACCAGAATCACTTTAGCATTCTCAAAAAAGCACCTGTAGACAATAATATTTTTTTCAAATTTTGTATTTTCAGTGATTTGACCACTGAAGGCCCTGACTTTATCTTAAAAAACAGAGCTTTGGACTATACCATTTTTCACTGAAAGGAAATATTTCTCTCCATGTGTTCGCATACCTGGCGTGTCTCGCAGTTTGGTGCTTACTTTCCCTCCATGTTAAAGAACAGTAGATGTTTCAACACCCAGGCTAATGGGCTGCATGGCTAAATACATATAAGGTCCCAAAGGCGAGACCGATTGCATTGCAAATGCTTGTTTTAACAAATCATTGCTTGCTTTTTGGTTAGGACAGCTGTTTCAGTACTTTCCACTTAGGACCTACCTTCACTGGAAGAGGGTTAACTAGCACTGTAGATTTCATATTTATTTCTAGAGATATTAGTGCAAGGGTTTCTAATCTTGGTTTCCAAGACTTGTTACAGTGATCATAACCCATTTTCGATACATCTTAACACAGGAAAACATTTGCTTTTGCCGCTAGGACTTTCTGCCTGCAAGCTAATAAGCACAAAAGTGTACTATTAAATTGGGAGCGGAAAATCCTAGGCAAGTGCACTATGTGATAATACTGTTGTATTGAGTATAAAAAGGGAGAGTTCCTATGCTGTCTAGATGATCTGGCAGAGCCTCTAAAAGCTTTATAATTATTTGGCTCCTTATACGCTACAATAAAAAAACTAACAGTTCCAATATGTCAAAAAGAGGAAAACACAAAAAGATGGTTTGATAAGTTTTGTTCGCACTCCCATTAAAACTTAATAGCATCAGTGAACAGTAAACCGCACAAGATCATGGAAATACAAACCTGCAGATTAGTTTACAAGAATGCAGTATAGGCTAGAGAAATCTTCATTAAGGAGCAAGCTTGGAAGGTAACTCGTGCCACTAATGATAATTATGCCATAAGGTAGATTAATAACATATATTACTAATAACTCGAAAGGTGATAAAGTCCAGACTTTTACATATTTGAGAGTTTTCTCTGGATCGGGCATGTAATTGGAAACAAACACCTGCAGAATATTAGGAAAATGCAATGTGGGAGCTCAATCGATACATTTCAGTTTGTGTCATAACCCCTTTCAGAAAGCCATGGGGCATGTAGGGGCTTCTGGGTCCAACTGTGGTGGTCGAGGCCTTTTACTCCTGATGTCCCAGGCCTGACCTACTTTGGATCAGTTTGGCTGTGATCGAGTAGTCAAGTCTCCTTCAGGGGAAATTTAGATACATATCAGTGTACATGATTCATAACTAAAAAATGCAAACAGTACGAACAATAAATCAATGTCAAGCCAGATACTTGCCAAATACTAGCTTATATAAGGAAAAGTAGTATTTTATTTTTAACTCTACGCATGGGTTCAAATGCTATGACATATTCCCCCTTGAGGTCGGGCTGTAGTAGCTTAACCTGAACCACTGTCCCAATCTCTTTCATGTAACGTGTTTGGGGTTGTTCTCTATTCATTGGTGGTTGCATCAGGGAATGTTAACTATGAGGCCATACTCAAGAGCTCCCTTTGGATTTTAGGCAAATGTGTCTAGAGTGCAGCAGCACCTTCAGCAGCGAATCTCCTGGGGTCCACAGGCCTATTTCAATTCCTTAGCACAGGCACTCATAAAATCAGACCCTGCTCGGAGGAGTCAAACTGCTCACAGTACACACGGCAGCATCAGGCAGACGCAGGTTCACTCTCCGGAGTGGCGTGACTGCTATCCCCAGCAATCAGAGCAGCTTTCAGTTCTCAATGATGTGGTTGATGAGGGACTTCAGTTGAGAGTCCTTTGGCTCTCAACTGAAGCCCCTCATGGGTGTGGCATCCTCTTCTACGTCCTCCTAGTCCACGGGGGTCACTCAGAGCAGATTCTTCAGTGTGGCTAGACCCACCTGTCACAGTCTCACTCCAGTACCAGGCAGCGTCCGAAGTCTTTGATGATTCGGCCATGGCAGCCCCTCATGGTACTCGGGGAGGCCAAGGGTACCTTCTAGATGCAGTGTAGACTCCTCAGGTGCAATCGCCCACACCAGGTGCCCCTCCTAGCATACAGCATCATCACTCAGGTATTCATGAGTCCTGGCACTCTGGTCACACAATTCTTCACTGGTTTACCCCTCTGGAATATGGAGTTACAGCAACAAGGCATTGTAGGCTCAGTGCCCTCCGAACAGTGCTCGGTACTTGGCTCAGTCCACAGCAGTCTGCTCCTGGCATACAGTAGTCACCGAAAACAGTCTTTCACATGGACTAGTGCCTAGTCAGTGCACAGCAGAATCCTCACAGCTTACACAGAGAATTTTCACGGTAGGGCTCCGCACTGTACCCCGCTCCCTCAAATGTTCTACTCTTTCTCACCGGGCACATTGTGGCTTGGCAAATAGGCAAGTGCTAGTGATCCATGCTCCAGATCAGGTGGTCTTGGGAAGCATGGTAGAGGTCCCTACACCAAGCAAGGAGACCAGCCAGCCTTGGTCCCCATTCCTGGTCACAGGGAGAAGTCTTGCAGAGCTTTCCCTTCTCACACAGCCACTCGGGCTGCTTGGAAGATGACATATAGTTGGGGTCTCAACTTCCCCTTCTCATAGTCCTTTTCCATACACCAAATGTGATTTAGGGTCTGAGTCATTGATTTTTATATTGTGTTTCTGCTTCTTTTCTCATGAAAGATGTCTGTCACAACAGGCATGATTTCAAAGTTGATTGACCCACAACACAATTCATGGGCTTGATCAGAGTTTACACCAGGATGCCAGCCACAGTGATATGAATAGGCCACGTTACAACGCATGCGATACATTGCATGCCATTACAACGTGGTCGTCACAATGACCACATTGTTACATCGCATACCATTACAACGCCTGCCATTACAACGACTTGCTGTAGGGGGTGCTGGATGTTGCAATAGTATAATTTACTATTCCAACTCCAGTCTGTGCAACAGTAGGGAAGGTGTTGGAGTTTTAATCCAACACGTTCTGCCCCCTACAGCAAGTAGTTGTAATGACTGGCGTTGTAATGGTTTGCGATGTAACAACACGGTTGTTGTGATGACCATGTTGGAATAGCATGCGATTTATCTCATACGATTTAAATGATGTTTCCCCAGTGATATGTGCATCAAAAGGTTAATCCTAGGCTCCAAGCCCTATTCTTTAGGATTCCCTTGTCAGAACCATCTCCCTTCCTGAGATGTACCCAGGCCCCTTACCTGTGATTAGTCACTGATTCAAAGGGCAGTCATTTGAAATGTAAAGAGTGTCTCTTCCTTTTCCCTCAAGTGTGTCCCAACCCAGCTCACAGGAATGCAGCAATACACAAACCTGTCTGAGGAATTCCTCCTGTCCTTGAGTCTTCACCAGGCAGGTGCAGTGTTCCCAAAATGGAAGCTAGGGTCCTCAATACAATGTACAATTGCAGGCACACTCCCTCAGTGTACATTCACAGCACACTTTGCGTCCAGCTCTGCTACCTCTATGCACTGTACCCTCACATGTACCCATGCATTATGTAGACACACTCAATCTGCGCTCACTGTTCAGCACTGAGGTTTTTCTATTTTTAACCAGGTTGTGTGATTTACAAACACATACTGCCAGCACACACACTCAATGTGTGCACACTGCACAGCACTTCACCCTTCATGTGTTGTACTTCACACAAGCACTACATCTCTCATGCAATATATTCCCCTCAGGTATACATACATCCAGCACATGTACTAACAACATATGCCCTGCACAGTACTGCTCCATCCTTGAACTGTATCCTTCCCAAACAAACATACAACCAATGTAGAGTCACTACTCCTGCACAGCACTCCACATCCTACCTGATGTATGCCAAGGTTGAGATATGCACACAGTAGCGGAACTTTGAAAAAGGTGAGTGAGATTGTAGACCTCGCTCCAGTCACACAGGGTAAAAAGGTCCTGTTCACTACTGCTGATCACCACACGGTATGCTGCCACCACCGCACTTGTGTTGCTTAACGCCTTCCAACACATGAGGGTTTGTGCTTTGGATGCAACTTCTCGGTCCATCAAACTACAATCTGTGACACAGGCCTATGTCATGGCGCACAAGCATGATCTGTGTTTGCCTATGACAAAAAAAATCTGCATTAGAGATCCAGACAATAGAACAGTTGGGCACTCGCGGTGGGGGTACAGGTCCTTACCCTGCAGGGGACTTTCTATCCCAACAGTTTGCATTTAAATACTGAAATACACGTTGGACATTTACAAGAGAAAATGTATAGAAGCGGCTGTATATGGTGCAGGCATTTGAGGGTACACGGACGATTCAGATATACAAACAGTATTTACTTACTTGGAATATTACCCAAAACTTTGGCATTTACTGCTTTGTATTTCTATTTGGTCTAAGCCAGATACCATTTTAATTCCTTCGTGATTTCAGATTGTATGAGACTGTATAATGTCTCTAAAATACATTGGATCAATTATGTTAAGTCCTCATCCGTTAAAGTCAGAGAACCCTAATTATTTTAGCATCCTGGACAATTACCAATACTGCTAAAGATACAGTTATGCCCCTTTTTCTTATAAATGATGTATTGACAAGAGATCGCTCAGAACTGAAAAAAACATCTCTTAAAGCGAACTAAACTGTCTATTTTCAATTTCGGAGTATAAGGAGCCATAGCTCTCCTTTACAGAAAATGCACAACATAGATATTTACTGACACGTTTTAGATTAGGTACTGTTCACTTTTTAGTTGATTTCCTGAGGCAAGACAATGGGCAGGTAACCTGTTGTGTTGCCTCTGTGATAATTATTCAGCTCTATTTACGATGCACTTTTAAATTTTTGTGAATTATATAAAGAGTCAAAGAGAAGTTATTTGATTCCATTGCTTAGAAATTAAAATTTTAAACAATGTAGACCACCTGTGTTATATCTTCTGCAGGTCCCCGTGCCAGCTACCCCGCTGCCTATGCCTTGCTTGCGCTCTCGCTTCTCTATTTAGCTGTTGTAACCCCCTTTTTGTCCACAGCTGTTAACTGCTATAACCAAGTGTATCTTTTTCTCCAACTGCTCCGCTGTTTGTTATTGCCCCTGATTCTTGCTCTGTTGTACCATTGGCCTGTCATTTTTCTCACTGCTCTGCTGTTTATTTTTGCCCCTTATTCTTGTGCACTGTTGTAACCTTGTCTTTTCTATTTTTTCTAAGCGTTCTGCTATGTGTTATTGCCCCTCTGTCTTGATTCTTGTGCACTGTTGTAGGCTGATGGTTTTGTTTGCAATCCGTTGTTCTCATGGCCTGCCACCCGCTCAGAATTCACAGCTTGCTGCTATTCTTTTCCCTCCTGCTTCCCACCTTTTGCTGACCCCACCCAGTGCCCCTCACAGGAACTACTTTCTGGAGGCCACAGTATGACTGCACAGAGGCGGCGTGTAGCAGGTGCAGCAATGAAAACCCATCTGTGCCCATCATTTCCTGGAACACACACAGCGGCAGGAACCCTGGATCTTCCACCACCCGCAGCTATACCAGCGCTGAGCTCATACTTTTGGGCCACAGACTCCACTACAACAACTGCTGCCGCACCTCACCACAATCAACGGTATATCCTTTCTCATGATGTCACTGTCTCTTCTCCTGCAGCACCAGAGTACCCACACATGTAACTGCCACCACCATGCCAACCACGACTGTGCCTGAACATCTCCACAAGCTCCTGCTCAACACCTGATCACTCTGCCAACACCCCACCAACATCTGGGACACCATCACCTCCCTCACCCTTGAAGCTGTCTTCCTCACTGAGACATGGCTCAACCCCGCATCTGTGCCCTACATTGCCACAGCCACGCCCAATGGCTACAAGACAGCACACTGGGACCGCATTAACAAACAAAAAGGTGGAATTGCCTTCATCAACAAAGAAACCATCCACTGTACCACCGCTGCACACGTCACCATGCCAATCATGGAACACCTCAACTTCCAACTCAGAACAGATGACCACCATCAGAGACACCCTCGCCTACGGACCTCTAGGACCGTGCCCCAGATTCTGCGACGCTGTCCTAAAATTAATTGCATCATAAGCCATTGACACTGAACACTACATCTTCCACAGAGACCTCCGTTTTCACCCCAACAACCCTAATGATGCCAACCCAGCCACACTCCTCAAAATAATGGACAATATCAGCCTTACCCAACTGGTCACCATCTCCAAGCACAATGCAGAACACAAGCTCAACCCTATTACCACAGCCAGCGACAGAGTCAAGTACAGCCATGTCACTGAGCTCAACTGAAATTACCATTCTATTGTCTACTTCCCCATCACAGTAGCCCCAGCACCGCAACCCCACACCCCACACACGAGTTGGAACAAAGTATCGAAAAGCCAATGGACCGACACCCTTAACACCTCCCATCCTGACTCCACACTCCACAATCAACCTTGAGCAGGCTTTCAAGTACTTCACTGACTGGATCACTGACTGTGCCGACAGAGCCGCCACCATAAAACCCACCAAGCTCAAGAGATCCACCAAACATTCCAGTGGGTAAACTCTGGAACTGAGAACAACAAAATGCAACTGAATGCACCTAGCAAGGAAATGGAGCTTCAGCAAGGAGCCCACAGACAGCTCCACCTTTAAGACCTCACTCAACCACTACCACTGACTCCTGAAAGAGATAAAAAAGAATGCCCTTGCCAACCACATCGAATTCAGCTCTAGTTCCAGTGAAGAACTCTTTAGCATTGTCAAGGGGATCTCCAACCCCTCATCAACTAAAATTTCATCACCCCGTCCCAGAAACTCTGCAGCACCCTGGTAAACTTCTTCCATGACAAGATTTCCACCATCTACAAACATTTCGAAACCCAACCCACCGTCTCCGACATCCTCAGCCTCCTCGCTCACACAGACACTAACTCCAACCACCGAATCACCGCTTGAGACCAGCTCAACATGCAGATCACAACCGCCATCATGCACTCTGTCCACTCAGGAGCACCCACGGACCCATGTTCCCACCACATTTTCAACCTCAGAAACAGGACTATTAGCAACGAGCTCACCGCCATCTTCAGCACATTCATCACCTTGGCCACCTTTCCAGAACAATGGAATCACACTGAAATCAAACCCCTTCTCAAGAAACTATCCGCTGACTCCAACAAGCTAAAGAACTACAGGTCCATCTCTCTTTGCACCTTCCCCGCCAAAGTCCTTGAAAAGGCCATCAACCACCAACTCACGGAATACCTGGAGAACAATAATCTGCTGGATCCATCCCAATCCAGATTCCACACGAACCACAGCTCTAAAACTGCCCAAGCTGCAGCCACCAACTACCTAAGATCCCTCCTAGACCTAGAAGAAACGGTCTCCCTGATCGTCCTCAACCTCTCAGCAGCCTTTGACACCATGTCACACCACACCCTGATCATGAGGCTTCATCAGATCAGAATCCAAGAGGACTCCCTCAAATGGATTGAACCCTTCCTCACCAGAAGAACCCAGAGAATCTGCCTACCACCTTTCATATCAGAAGCTAAGAACATCATCTGCTGTATCCCTCAAGGTTCATCACTCAGTCCTACACTGTTCAACGCCTACATAACCACCCTGGCCAAGCTCATCAGAACCCATGGACGGCACATAATATCCTGTGCATACAACACCCAGCTCATCCTCTCTGTATCTGAAGACCCATCCACCATAAGAGCCACCTTCCACCTGTGCATGACCAGCGTCGCAAACTGGATGCAAAACACCTGCCTCAAACTCAACACAGACAAAACTGAAATACTGATCTTCAGCAACAACACCTCCTGATGGAATGACTCCTGGTGACCTGCTGAACTAGGACCCTCACCTACTCCTGCAGACCACACCCTACCTCTGCATCATCCTGGACAGTAAACTCATCATGAAAAATAAGATCAACAAAGTCTCCTCCACCTGCTTCCTCACTCTTTGTATGCTCCAAAAGATCTTCAAATCGCTCCCAGTCATCATCAGACGTACAGTCACTTAAGCCCTCGTCACCAGCCGCTTGGACTGCGGCAACGCACTCTGCAGAGGTATTATCACACACCTCCTGATGAGTCATAACTCAGTGGCCAAACTCATTCTCAACCACCCCAATCAAACACACATCACCCCACACCTCAGGAAACTCCACTGGCTCCCTGTCCCAGCTGATATCAATTCAAGATGCTGACCCATGCCGACAAAGCCATGCACAACCAAGAACCAGCATACATCAACCATTGTCTCCTCTCTCTACCTTGCCCGCCCCCACTTCTGCGGTAGTGGAGGACACTCCTTACTTTGGCGTGAAATCCGGTAACAGCCTCCCCCTCCACCTCCGGACCTCACCCTCTCTTCAGGAATTAAGGAAGAGAGTCAAGACCTGGCTGCTCAACTGATTCCACCCAAGCAGCATGGTCCTCAGTGCCTGGATACCCTCATGAGTGATTAGCAGCACTATACAATTTCTTTTTGATTGATTCAGTTCCGTCATCGCAATATGTCTGTATAGGTATGAGAGATTTCCTACAGACTGCAGTTAATGTCTGGAAAATGTTGACATTATGTCAGTATCTTGTGTGTGATTGTACTGGATTAATATGATATAAATTTGTGTTGGGACAAGAAGAGAAATAAGTTTATGATTTTATTAAATCTTAGAATTGATGTTCTCTGATTGATTCTTTATGTATTTTATTCATTTTAGGCAAGTGTTTACATGTCAGTATGCTGTTTTTTGTTATAATGAATCTTTTATGGTTGATATTTTAGACAAATAAAGAGAAAAAAGTTGTATCAATCTCATCCATATAAAAATTACACTCAACCTCTCAGATATTCATCTCACCCCCTTCTGTACTAATGCTCATAAATGCTAGCTCAGAGCAGTCATGCATTTGATGTTGCTGAGACGATCACTCACAAAAACCCACCAAAAACCCTTTTATTCTCTTAATTGCAGAAACCAGCCTGACTCTCATATCAACCCCTGTCCTTGAGGAACTTATGCTGGACAATTAAACAATCCTCCACGCCCCATGCTCCCAGAAAGCAGAAGGTGTCCTTGGCACTGTTGATTAGGATCTCCATCCAGGTTACAAATCTTGTTCCACATCCTCCCCCTCCTCATTGGAACAGCTGTTAGCGAGAGTAAATCTAACAACCAACTTTTCCCACCCATGCCATCTCATCTATACGCCTTCTGCATACAACCAACACAATGTTGCAGACTTCTCTGATCTCATCTATTCACTTTGCATGTTCACCTCAATGTCACACACCTTGGTGGCTATAGAGTCCCAGTAAACTATAACATTAAATGCATAAGAGATTTAGCTCTCAATACTATTGCCTCTGTACAATTGGCCTCTCACATGACTGCCCCAAATTATATTAGATACATCAGTCTTTTGCTAGTTATACTTGACTTGCCCTATTTATTATACCAATATCTCTATAGTAGTGTAATCATCTAGTAATTTGTTCCTTAATATTGCTATCACTTCTGGCCCTGGCACACTGTTCACCACAATTAATATCACCTTTTGAGAAATTGGGTTCTTGGTTGAGGGAGTGTGAACCCTTCTCAAGCAACAGCTACAATCCTTGTTAGGATGGACCACAAATCATTAAATTAAACTGTGCTTAATCCTCTGGTAGCTTGACTCCAAAGTAGGCAGGCTTAACATAAAGGCAATGTGTAAAATATTTATGAAGCACACAAACAGTAATAAAATTACAATATAAGGTAAATACCACATCAATTTAAAGAAATAAAAGAAAATGTAATACATTATTTGACACAAAAATGACAAAAATGAAATCAGTAGAACTGGATATATGCAATTTTGAAGATTTCGCTAAAAGTAGTCCAAAAAGTCGCAAAGTGCCAATTGAGGTTATCTGGGTGCACTGGACCGTCACACTAGTCACATGTTCAGGCCGACCACAATGCACGCAGACCAGGCAAAGGACCAAGTTTAGACTGCTGAGGATTGTACCTTATGTCCTTGGTGTGCTGTCTGAGCAGCGTTGCTCCGTGGGGCTTGCCAATGCTTCACGCAGTATTTGGTAGAACCTTCAATTAGGTTGGTACAGCACATCTAACCCCACTTCCAATGGTCCAGGACTAGAGGGGCACCACTTGGAGGGTCAGGACTTACTCAAGTTGGGTCGAGGTGCATGTTCAAGTTGGCTGGAGACTTTTCTGTCCCTGAAACTCTGATCAGGAGGCCAGCCAACTAACCCTTCGAGTCACTCTGGTAGTCCTACATGCAAGCAGAAAAGCAGGTCTCAAGCAGTAGGGCAATCCTCTGGGGGTACAAGGCGCTCTTAAGGCAGCAAAGCAGTCCTCAAGGAGAAGCGGACAGTCCTCTGAAGTACACAGCAGGCCACAGACCGCAAAAGTCCTTCACAGGTCCAGAAGTGAACTGAAGCGTGGGTCTGATTGTCATAATGTTATAACTTGTGCCCTCATTGAAGTGAAAGAAACTTCTGGAGGTGTAAGCCCTAACAAAATTGTCTGTACTTTCCAGCATCTCTGCCCTGGTTTCAGTCTGTCTGCGGGCACAATAGGCTTGTGTGAAGTTCTTTGTGTGTAAGCTGAAGCAGAATCTTTGAAGTGCAAGTGGGGCTGTGCACATCTCTGCACCCCATTCTGCCTTGGATGACCCATCCTGCCAACACCCAGGCTCTCTATTGTGTGGTTGTTTGGGAGGAATAAACAAAGGTTAACCTCCAACAACACCTTGCCATGTGACCCAGGGAGCAGGCACCAAACGATTTGGATAGAAAAATGCCAACTTCCTAAAAGTCCCATTGTCGGAATTGTAACAAAGTCTAACTTTACCATTAAAGATGATTTTACAATTACTTAGACACCAAAAATTACATTTCTGCCTGCCCTCAAACCAAACTTATCATTTATTAAATGCAATAAGGTGACCTAATGTTATCCTATGAGAGAGGTAGGCCTCACAGTAGTTTTCAGAACCCCTTTCAGCAGGCCACGGGACACACAGGGGCTACTGGGCCCAAACTCACGGTGACACCTTTTACTTCTAAAATCCTGGGGCCCGACTTACAAGGATCCTGGGCCAGGTACTCCTTCTGCAATTGACTCTTGATGGTATTTGTGGATGAGCAGTCAAAGGCTCATTGGGGAAGTGTGGGGGAGTGTAGATACAGGTTAGTGAACACAACTCATAACTCAGAGTATACAGTAATGTCAATAAATCAGTGTCAAGTCAAATACGTGCTTTTAGATGAAAAAAACAAGTATTTTATTTCTAACTCTACACATTGAAAGAAATAACATTCATAAGCCACAACAGAACCCTCTTGAGATCAGGGCTCTAGAGTCATCTGGCGAATCCCTGTCTCATCCCCATTCACTGGTGGCTGCATTCAGGTAATAATCACTAGTAGACTTACTCAAGCCCCCTTTGACTATTAGGAAATAGTCAAAAGTGTCTGTGGTGGTGCAGCAACTTTAGCACCAAGTCCTGCACAGTAATCTCCATCCAACTGATGGAGGCCAAGGGTGAGTTACGCACACAGCAACTGAATTTTAAAAAAGGTGAGTGATCCTGTAGGCCTCACTCCAGTGACTCAGGATACAACGGACCTGTTCACTCCTACTGATCACTGCATAGTATTCTGCCCCACTACCTCCACCGTGATTGTGCTTCTTAACTCCTGGTGTAGGAGGTAGCCTGCCACGACTTTGAGGGTAGCATGTTAGGCACCCCCTCCCGGTCCAACAATACTGCAATCTTTGAGACAGGCCTACGTCAAGGTACACATGTATGATCTGAGTTTGCCTATGACAGCAGACGTCTCCATCATAACAGTACCAAAAAACACATTTTTGAGTTTTTCACTACCAGGACATGTACACCGTAAAAGTACTTATCCAACTTTTTACGTAAAATACATCATGCCCAGTGGCCTGTTTAGGTCCCTAAGAGTGACATATATATTAAAAGGGGAGTTTTAGGCTTGGCAAAAGTTTCATTTTCCCTAGTTACATTTTAAAACTAAAACTGTATTGAGGCTGCAATGGCAGGTCTGGGAGATGTTTTAAGGGGCTACTTAAGTGGGTGGCAGAATAAGTGCTGCAAGCTCACTGGTCTCATTTATTTGCCTAGACCTGGGTGTATGGTGTACCAGTTTTCATGGGACTTATGAGTAAATAAAATATGCTAGTCAGGTGTAAGCCAATATTACCATGTTTTAGGGAGTTAGAATGAGCACTTTACCATTAGTTAGCAGTGGTAAGGCGTGCAGAGTCCTAAGGTAAACAAAAATGAACAGGAGGGGAGAAGGCAAAGCATTTGGGGATAACCTTGCAGAGAAGGCCAAGTCCAACAGCACCCTTCAGGCCCCGGTGGTAGGCACATATAGTCTCTTCCATTCAATGACTTCAGACAAAATCTTTACATCTTGGCACAGTTAGAAACTGAACTTTAACAAACAATATATAGTTTATAAAAAAGGAGTCCCCAAATATTTTTGAGAACCTGGGGTAATAAACCATATTGTAAGAAACAGTGGTTCACTGTAGATAGTAAATCATATAAATAAGGATAAGGCTGGTCTGAAAATCTTTATTTTACCAGAAAATTTGTTAATTCGCCAAGGCAAGTGTAGAAGTAGGCATAACGATGGTATTTAGACTGCAATTAATTTATGAGTTGCATATTTCATATTGCAGAATATTTGAGGCATATCAATCAGATGGTGCAAAACAATATCCAGAGCTCAAATTTAACCTCTTCAGCGCGGCGCGGATTTCCGCGCCACGCTGAAGATTCCGTGCGCGGGCGGGGCCATGACGGAACGGTTCCGTCATAAGCACAGCCCAACCGACGTGCATAACGGAACCGTTCCGTCATGCGCGTCGAAGGGGTTAAGTGAAAAGAGCGTGCATTGACAAACATGTATCAACAAACAAAAACAAAACATATGACTTGTTAGATTATTTTTGTATTGTAAATAAGCCGCTGAGTTCATAAAAGGTAAGGAAAAACTTGCCTGCTGAGCAAGTAGGGTAATACTTATACAACCAGGGTCGTCCCAGTAGGAAGGAAGCCTTGAAATTGACCATAAATAGGTCTAAAAAGAAAAAAAGGTGTTATCTTATGGAGTCCCTGAGTTGACGCAGTAGAGGGAGGAAGGGTAGAGTGGGAAGGGGGCAGGATGAAAAAGAGGGAGAAGAAGGGAGCGAAAAGGAGGGAAAAAGGCAGAGAAGGGAAAGAAAAGAAGGGAGTGAGAAGGCTAGGGAAGGATTTACGATGGAAGGGCCACTGGTGCCCTGTCGTTAAAAATCAATTTTAATCACCTGCAGATGAAACCTTCATGCTGCAAGGGAGGTAGCGAAATTATCCAACCTGCAAGGGTGGTTTATAGTCCTTGGAGATGACTTAAGGAACAATTAGAATCAGAACTAAGATGGCAGCTGAAACAAGACCTGCAGCACAGCATTTTCATCAGCGGGTGATTTAAATTATTTTCATATGACGGAATACCTGAAGACAGATATAATTCCTTTAGCCTTCACATCCTCAATGTTCCTGACATTTTCATTTAAGACAAAAATGTCAGACTTTGTTTCAGTCATCTAGCAACAACATGCTTGAGATATTGGATGGTTTGGGGATAGTCATGGCCTTAGAACACAGTAGAAAGGAACTAGAAGAGATTTTGAAACTTGGAAAGGCAATTTTGGAATCAGGTGATCTAGCAGATGCCAAATAAGCCTTAGAAAAACTTGAAAAAAACATATTAGACTTCCAAAATTTTGAACATCATAAAAAATCTACCAAGGTGTCCCGAGACATAAATAACTACAGCAATGAGAGGACATACCCTTACTTGCTAGATGAGTACTTTCACATTACTCCTCAGGGTCCCCAAAGGAACAACAAAGGGACATGGGGGAGATTCAGACATCAATATCCAGTCAATTTTCAGACTCCTCAGATGAGTCAGACAATTCTGACCCAGGGGAAGGTCCCAGCACTTCAATTCAAGGGCTCCTACCCCCACTGTTTGGGAAGAGGTCAACAAACCTAGAGAGCGAGAGGGAGAGTCAAAAACAAGAACAATTTTCCTCTGGGGGAACGACAAATGAGACACACATTTTACCAATGGGGAGCCCAATGCTAGATCTAAACTCAATGTCCCCTAAGTGGCTACTAAAGAGATACCCATCTTCAACTTGCCTCAACATGTGTTGTCCTCCACCAAAATCTCTCTCCTAAGCAGAGGCATCTCCTTTGTTATAACGGAGAAATCAGTCTGGTTTACTTTACACACTGAAATTTTCCAATTCTTCAGAAAAATAAGACTTAAATTTTTCTTTTTGAGCAGGGAGGATAAGCCCACTATAAACACTACTGGCTTCCACCCAAAATCCTTGTTTCAACCACCTACATCCCTTATGCCTCGTTGAGATCATGACTTTTGACCGGCTTGTACTAAAAGATTTTGAGAGCATGAGAGGTGGGCATCAATTCATACCATTCAACATTGGCTTTCAAGAAAAACAGACCCTATGGGAGCTCAAGGCTAATGACGACATAGTGATGAATTGAACTATGCACCCAAACCGCACTGCTTTTTGTATAATATTCACCGTGATTTATTTCTGTTTATCTTTGGGCTTACCAGTAATGTGCAATCCCTCTGGTACTGCACCTAACGTTCATGAAACTTACGTGCTGGTAGTGGATTCCCACTTGCCTGCCCCAGTCGCACTTAACATCCTAACCAGAAAGTTCTTCTTCAAAATCTTCTAATGCACAATGTAAATAATGCTCTTTAAACACTTCTGTAAGGCTTTTAGTGTTGTTTATTCACATCAATCCTTTTAATCTGTTCATCAAACTGTAATACTATGGAAATGTCAGTTGTATTCCTAAATTCTCATTCAAGTATCACATGTATATCAATATGCATAACTGTACCCAATGCATTTCGGGTCAAATGACCCTTCCTCAGGGGTCTCTAATCATTAAGATATAAACATAAGTAAATAGCAGCTAAGCATTCTGAATTCTAACATGAAAAGTCTGAATACTCCTGTACATATTAACAAAGGACATAGTGCCTGTGATCTGATGGATACTGTGTATCCCAATATGCCTGTGCACATTGAATACATGAACATTCCATAACAAACGCTCCAAACCATGCATTTCAAGTCACATTTGATTTTAGACATCAAAAACCAGGGGTGCTACTGAGGTGCAAAACATGCTTCACAATACACAGAGTAATGCCAATGCTTAAACGGGGAATACGCTAACGTGGATGCTGTGATTAATAAAGTTAACTGAAGATTAGAATGCTGTGTTTCACTATAAATAATGTGAAGTAGCTACAGCGTGTGCTTTTGAAATGCGTGAACGTGACAATGCAGAAATGCAGACATAGTGATCAAGCCATGTGATAAGGGTGGCAGCATAGTCATTCAAGACTAAGTTAGTTTTGATAATGAATTTCTCTGGCAACGTAACAATGATCAACATTACGAACTGCTCACTCAAAACCCTCTACCAATGATACAAAACATGATTGAGAGGATTACCAAGAAAGCAGAGGAAGATGGTTTCATCTGTCATAATGAAATCTCTTTCTTAACAATAAAAACCCTTGCACTCCAGTCTGCTGCAAGTTGCCCATAATTCACAAAAGCATGATCTCACCCTAAGGTAGACCCATACTATCGGGATGCGGATCCATCTTGGAACCACTTGGTAGATACATAGATTACTTCATCAAAGATGTAGCATTAACTAGTATAACCTAAGTAAAAGACACCACACACTTTAACAATCTGATAGAGGTATTTGACGCCACTACAGAGCTGTTGGTAATATTAGATATAGAATCTTTGCATACCAACATCCCTCAACAGGGTGGTATTGAAGTAATAAGAAAACATCTTGAACATAGGCCTGTCCACATCAGGTCGCCACAAGCTTTATACTCTCCCTTCTAGAAATAGCCCGGACCCGAAACTACTTCTTCTGTGAAGGAAAGTTCTACAGACAACGTAAGGGCACTTCTATGGGTGTAGTTTTCAACCATAAAATGTCCATGCTCTTTGTGAATAATATGGAGACAACACATATCCTCAATGATATGAACTCTTACTTGACTAAATACGTATGTGGAAGAAGTGTATAGAGAATGTCTTTCTCATATGGTCAGGCGACACATCAGAACTTAACTTTTTCTGCCATATCTCAACAACTGTCAACCTGACCTTAGATTCACACACCACTGTAGCAACACCTAAATTGACTACTTGAACGATACAGTAAATACTGTAGATGAACAACTTTACACCATGGTGTTCCAAAAACCCACTGAGAGGAACGCACTGCTGCAATACTCAAGCTCCCAAGACCGAGCACTGAGAGACAGACTACCCTACGGTCAGTTCTTGCAAATTTCTTGTAATTGCAGATTTAAGCAAGATTTCTTCTGAGATGTTACCAAACTCTCAAAAACAGAGGATATCTCAGATGCCTTATAAAATGCTCACTAAAGAGTGCATGGTATTCACACAGGGATATACTCCTATTACCAAAGGAAACATCTCCAATGACAACGATTACATATGTAACCACATTCTGCCACATGAGCAACAAGAAAGAATTAAACAGCACTGAAATGTACTCTCTAAACCACAAACATAGCACCAGAAACATCCCTATTCTCTTTCAAAATATGGTGCATCATCAGAGATCATTTAGCAAGAGCACATAAACCCAAGTGCACTGAAAACACCATTCACCCTCTTCTGGTTCTTCTGCCAGTTTCAGGACATTACAAATGGGGTAACTGCATGGCTTGCAGCTCAATTCATAACACAAAAGTATTTGAATGTGGAAATGTCTGGCAAAACCTTCTATTTTTCTCCAGTTGTAACTCATGTAATGTAATTTTTTGCATACATTGCCCATGTGATCTACCTTACATAGGCCAAACTGCATAGAAGACAAACAGCAGGATATTGCAACACAGAAGTAGGATCCGTTGCAAAGTTACCAGGGCACTTCTTGTCGAGCATTTCCTGAATAATGGACATATGCAAAATTACTATTCATGACAAGTGACAGACATTTTGAAACCCCAACCAAGAGGTGGTAACAACCAAATGTTACCCAAAAGACTGGAGTGCAAATGGATTTTCAAGTGCCAATCTATTGCAAAATGGCTGAATACGCAAGAAAAATGGTATGCAATCCTATAAGACAATAACTATAGCTGCTGATATAGTCTTTATCTGGACCATACAAATAATGTTTGATGCAAGATGAATTTCCTCCCCTTTCCCCCCTTTCTAGTAAATACATAAATGGGTGTTCTGTGACATGTCTCTATATAAGCACTTATGTAATTCCTCCCCCTTTCCTGATAACCTAAGGTTATATGTATAACATGATTTAGTCCTCATGAGACATGAGGAGTCACATTATGTACATTTGCTTGTTATATTTATATCTGCACCTCATGTTTAGTTGTCTCAGATCTATTCTTGAATTTTTCATTCCCCTTTTTCATACATCGTAATTAGTATAACTGCTTGTTTTTTTAAAAAAAAATAATCCGATAAATTCCAGTTATAAAAACTTTCAAAACATTTGCATCTTGCCCCATGTAACACCATCATTAGGGTAGCTGTTCCATGAATACGTTATTTACTATCATAAATAATAATGTTGCTTTCCTCGTGCAGCCGCAACGAATTGCAGAATTGAGGCGCCGTAATATTCCTTAACATCCAATTCATTTGACTTCTTTACAGTGTTGCACTCCTGCTGGGGTCCCTGAACATTCTTTCTTTAATATTTAATTTTATTGTCTTCCTTAATAATGATGTTTCTTTCATACAGACGCTTTGGACTGCAGACTCACGCTCCAGTCCATCTTCTCAGATCCATGTAAAAGCATGCGCATTGGGATCTATGCCCCTAATAGAGTCCTTGGAGGGCTACACTATAAAGATTAGATTGCCTCTTCCTTGCAAGTGCACTGAATTGAGGACCCACATATATATATCCCTCTGGGTAGCAAAAAATAATATTTTTTTATTATATGTATATATATTTGTAATATATATATATATTTTTTTTTATATCGCGCTCACAATACAGAGCACATACATTTTCTCAGCATCCCTTAATTCAATTGCACTCTTTAATACATTGCCTTGCTTGAGCAGCCACTTTGAACCATAGGCTCTCACACTGGCTCATTTATCTAGATCCACGTATGCGCATTGGGACCTATATCCAGATGTCTTCGGCATTCAGGGAATTTTCGCCAATGCAAAGAATGCCATGCCAGAAGACTCTGGACTACACCACTTTTGGGTACTGCCCAGTAGGTACTCTGCCAATGGTCTACAAGTAAGTCAATCACATCCCATGCTATAGCTGAACAGCCAAGACTCTGCTCTCAAGCTTCCCCCTCACGTGGAGAGACTTAGTATTCCTTGTCTCATTCCCCTAGGTTCCATTCATGAGCCTCGAATACTGCGCTTCCGTATAGCCCACGCGTAGAATCAAACAAGGTCTTCAAGCAGGTAGCATCTCTCTAGCCTCAGGTGAGTAGCAGACCTCTTTAGAACACGCTGATATGGCATTGTCAGCAATTGTTTTACTTCAATTAAATTGTTTTCTAATCTTGTTGACATTATACTGTTTCAGCTGCCAGCCTAATTCTGTTTCTAATTGTATTATATGTTCCTCGGATCATCTCCAAGGGCTTTAAACCACCCTTGCCGTTTGGATAATTTCTCTACTTCCCCTTAAGCATGGAGTTTTCATCTACAGTTGATTTCAATTTTTTTTTTACGTCAGGGCACCAGTGGCCCTTCCACACTAAATCCTTCCCTAGCCCTCTCACTCCCTTCCTTTCTTTCCCTTCTCTCCCTTTCCCCCCATCTTTCTTTGTAGGCCCACTGATGGGCCATATTAAGGCATCCTCCCTACTGAGATGACCCTGGTTGTAGGAGTATTACCCTACTTACTCACCATGCATGTTTTTCATTACCTTTTACAAACTGTGTATTTAGACCCACGATAATTTGCTTCTTATCCTGATGTTTCTTTCATTTCTTTAGATACTGGGTGTTCACACACCTTGTCCTGATGGCGACCTCACATCTATAGAGGTTGAAACGCCGTGAACTATAAACCTACTGTCTCCTTTTGTGCTATACAACAATAACCTAAGGAGTCATACGTTTTGCTTTTGTTTTTTATCACACACTTGTCACTGCATGCTCTTTTCACTTAAATGTGAGCCCTGGATCTTGTTTTACACTAACTGATTGACATGCTTCAAATATCCTGCAATATAAAATATGCAGTGAATAAATTAATTTCAGTCTAAAATACCGTCTTTGTGCCTACTTCAACATTTGCCTTGGTGTACTAACTAATTGTCTGGAGAAAAAAGTTATTCAGACCAGACTTTCCTTTGATTACATGATTTACTATCTATAGTGAACCACTGTTTCTTACAACAAACAAAATATTCAAAAAGTCGGAAAGAAAGGGGGTAAATCTAAATATAAGCCAACCTTCTCATTCTCAAACTAGCCCACAAAACCTGCAAAAACACTGGGATCGCTAAAGGCTGTTATTAAGAAGAAGCCCTCCACAAGACTAAAAATGAAATTGAAGCTCTATTCAAAGCTGTCAAAAATTCCCCCAACCCGATTCCAGTTCTCCAATTACTATTCATTATTAGATATTTTTATGAAAAAATAGCACAATCAGACTGAACATTGACAAAACTACCTCCTATACTGCAAACCATCATCTACCGGTTTAACATACTAATCGACTGCGTTGACATCCTATACTCTCTAAAACCAACCCCCTCATTACGCCATCCTTGCCTTCTGAACTCATTACACCCGTCCTGAATTTCAATACCCCTTTTCTGAAAGTTTTCTCCTCTCAGACTTAAAGATTTGCGAAGCTTGCATCGTCCCAAAAGATACTTAGCCTTGACTCAGATAAGCACTGCAGCAAGGCCGCATCTCAGGCCTTGCCTTCTTTGGAAAATTCATGACCTTCCCAGTCAGTACCTTCCAACCTTCAAACACCCCTCGATCTCCTCAACTTGCTCAAACACTACCACTCTAGATTTCACATATTCTCCATTGTAAAACAAAAAGAAAAGATGACATTCTATTAATCACGGCTAGTGATGTTCCGGGTCTCTTTCTACTGCTTGAACTGTATGGGGCATAGGGTATTATTTGACATTCGACTGTCATTGATGGACATTGTCTTATTTTCAAGGGTTGAGTGAAGCGCCTGCTATACCAGTACGTAAAGAACATATTGCAGCGTGGGGTTACGATTAAAGGGTCCCCCATTGATTTGTCATTGGAGGAATTGGTCCCACTGATCAAATAGTCTCTCTATTGAGACACAAACGCAGGGGATTGTGACGGTCGGGCACGGATTTCTGACCAATTGGTGTTGTCCCAGGAGATATATCCTTATATACCCTAGTCCTGATGAGGCCCTAAAGCAAGTTGGGCTGAAACGCGTCGACTTTTCTGAACATAAAGAGCCCCCCATAAATTGAAACCATTGGTTAAATTGATATACGAAGTACTAATAAATTGTATAGAGGGGTATAAGTGCTATTACCTCTTAGTACTGTTAAGTGGGGTGACTTGAAACAATGGAATGCTTCTAAGAAAAAAGGTGTTAGCATCCATAGTTATTTGTAGGGGAATAAGGAATGGATATTTTGTTCCTTTTTCTTTATTGATTGATATATGTTTATTTATCTATGTGTGTAATTGAATATTTGATATTTCATGTGTATATTGATAAAGGGATGTGTTAAATGAAGCTGTGTCCAGACAATGATATTATTGATATATGATTAATTCCAAAAAGTAAATAATTTATCGTGAAGGAATAATTTATGGTATCCTTCACATTTTGAGAGAAAAAAATATATGATTTGTTCCATCGCATCACTGTGTTCTGATTTTGATTGTCTTACCCAGGTGCGTTTGGAATATTGGGTGACCCCTGTTTAAATATTCTGCTATACCAGCTTCAGCGGGAGTCAGAATAGCCTGATCTCTTAGGCCCATTATTGTCTTTTATCTCTGATTTGCATGACACAAGATAGAAGCCAAAGCTAATATTTGTTGCTGGAAAGGAGATACATAGCAAAGCTTAGACCTGAGGCAAAAGGGTGCCAAAGGGTCCAATTATGTGACAGAAAAGGAAAGTGATGGCAATGAGAAAAATAAATGCGAGTCAAATGGAATGAACAAGAAAGAGAATATGAAGTAATACTTCAAATAAGGGAAAATGGTCAGAAACAAAGGAAGCACCGTTGTAAGAAGGCACAAACGAAGAACGGAAAAGGGAAAGTAAGGTGGAAAGAGAGAAAAGAATAGAAAGGAAGAGAAAGAAAGAGAAAGAAAGAAGAGGTGGTGGGAACAAAAGATATTAACAACAAAATTACAAAAGGAAAATAGGAGGGAAGGAAGACAGCAGCAAAAGAAAATGAAATAACGGCAAAACAAAGGATTGAGGGACAAAATAACGAAATTGGAAGGAGGGGCAATGAAAGGATAGAATAAGAGAAAAAGAAGTAAAGGAATAATGAATAGAAGAGGAGAAAGAAGGGCAAGAAGATAATAAGTAAGGTATTAAACAAGTGAACGAGTAAAGGGATGAAGGAAGGAAAGATGGATCAAAGGAAACAAAGTGAAATGAAGAAGAACAGGAAGGTAGCAAGAAGGTGAGATAGAACGAAAGCAGAATGGACATAAGGGAAAAACATTTAAGGAATTAAGTGAGTTGAAAGAAGGAAAGAGAATACTATGAAGTAGAAAAGAAAGAATGATATAAAATGGAAAGAAAGGTAAAAAGTTAGAATGCATGAATAAATGACAGAACTAGAAAATGAAATATTAAATGAAGAATAAATGGAAAGAAAGACCAAAGAAGAAAAGATAGAAGAAATGTAAGAAGTCAGGGAAAATAGGAGGAGGAAAGATAGAATATAATCCTGGTAAACATTCATCTGTTTGGCCATTTATTGTTCTTAAATTGTGCAGTAAGAGTCATATTGCAGGGGGGCGTGGCTTGGCGCCCGCGGATGATGGCGGCGTTCGCCTGAGGCTCCAAGGCAGCACCGAGAGACCTGCCGGTTCCCGCTCTCATATCACGGAAGAACACAGATGAAGATGCGTCGGAATCTGCCCTGACTTCGCTGGTGTTGATGAAGACCTCTATTCCTGTCCGCGACGCTTCAAATTTCACCTGTAAGTTCTGACAGACCTTCCTCTACGATGACGGCCGCCATTTTAGTCTTCCTGACTGACGCGCGTTACATTGTCGATGTCGCGCTGTTAAATTAATTGTTGGTGCAACACTTTCACCTTTCAACTTCACCGATGCTGTGGCACTGGCGCTTACAATTTTGACACCCAGCATGTGCTACATCTCATTTTTCGAATGAGTCGCCTCCTTGCAGACCCTTGACTGGACTAATATTTATAACATTTCTTATCCCGCCTGCTGTTACCGCGCCACGTTTACAACATAGCGGTGCTTCCTACATAAATGGTTACTCTGCACTGATTATGACAGGCGCTTATTTTCACCTCACATTTTCTCCCTTCAGTCTTTGTTGTAGATACTAGGAGCGCGTGGGGAGATACACTCTGGTGTCTTTTCACCAGCTCAAGGTGGCAGCCTCGCTGCACTCTGCAGCTAGGAATCGCTTATATATGGTTTTACTTGGATGTTCCAGAACCCATCAGGAGGCTTCACAGAAGTTTGACCGGGACTATTTTGGAAGGAGGTTCTGTGGTGCTGCGCATGGACCCTATGTACAAGTAACCATATAGTGTCTTGTGTCGTTAATGGTCAACTCCACTAGTTGTTTGGTCCTTGTATATCATCATTCCGAGACAGCGCTGACCAGAATTCTTTCCTTTTTACAGTGCCCTGGTGACAACATCATTTGAGTTATTTGGACTAGGTTGTGCGCCCTCACATTGTGCTTAATCACCCTTATCCGCCTGCTGTGCCAAGCCTGGTGTTCTCCACACTTTGTTTTTTTTTTTTTTGCACTTGGCTGGGCTACTATTCTTACGAATTGATGCATGGGCAGACTCAAGTCAATGTCGCATCTGCCCCGTTCGACCAAACTTCGCATTGTGAAGAATTCCAAGGTTTTTTCTGCCTTTTCGCAGTTGGAGGACTCCCTTACCTCATCGGTCTCGGATATACCAATGGATCCTTCCAGAACTGCGCAGGACACTTCTAAATCCAATACGAAACGGCTCAAGTCAAATTCTCTCTCACCTCCAAAGCATCCAGGGCCAGTATCCATGGAATTATTGCTTGAAGAAATAAGATCCCTGCGTCCTTTTATGGAAGAGACTAACCTCAAGCTTCAGGTCCTTACAGATAACTGGTCACAAATGGAAACAAGGGTTACTTCAATTGAAAATTCTGTTCAGTCATTTCAAGAGACCTCCTCTGTTGTCTCAGCTTTGAAATCTCAAGTCTCGGACCTACAGCAACATGTGGAGCAGTTGGAAAACAGGAATAGGCGCAATAATCTTCGTATTTATGGCCTAGTTGAAGGAACAGAGGGGTCTGACCTAATCGCTTTCTTCAAGTCGTTCCTCCCCAAGATCCTGCACTTGCCACAAGACAAACCCCTCAACATCCAGCGTGCCCATCGACTGGGTCGGCCACCCTCCTCTGCTTCCTCTTCACAAAAACCTAGAGGGGTCATCCTTTATTTCCTGGAATACACAGATCTCCTGATGGTTTTGACAGCGGCCAAGTCCCTTCCACATCTCACTTGGTCTGGTTCGTCCCTGTTCTTCGCCCAGGACTATGCCAAGGCTACTGCTAATCGCCGCAAGGCTTTCCTAGGATTTTGAAATGATCTACGGGCAATGGGAGCGCGATATGGTCTCTACCACCCTTGTCTCTTTAAAGTAACCCATAACAATCATACCACCACTTACGAGGATCCAGTGCGCTTGCAAAGCTTCATCAACGCGCACAGATCATCTGCTATGGACGCCTCCGGTCCATCCTCCTCTGCTCCTGGTTGACTACTGATCCTCTGATTTTGTTGATTTCCTTGCTGTGATTACATCTCAGTTTTCCTAATCTACGGATGTTCACTATGCTAGTCCTCAATATGTTTGCTTAGCTTAGTGGTTTGCCTGTTGCTTTCGATGTTTCTTATGGTCTCATTGTATTTTCCTAATTTGCCTTATTCCTTCCTTCTCCATTTGTTCTACAGGTAACTTTGTTTTCGTGTTCTGATGATGTCTCCCGGTCCTTGCCTCGTTGCTCCTGGATGTGTGGCCTCACCCAATTGGCTCCTTCCCTCCTCCACCCTATCTCACACCCTTCCTTTGTAGGTATGTTCCTTCTCTATTTCCTCATTTGTCTCCCCTGTTCATCCGCTGCTCCTTCCTTCGACTCCTCCCCTCCTCCCTTCTCACCTCTAGTCGGATTTTTCTGCCTGTGTAAGAGTTACATTTCCTGTTTTTCTCGATGCATTTGTTTCTCATCCTCTCCTTCTTTTTTAACTCTCTATCTCACTTTGGATACAACTGTCTTTTATTCTCATTTCCTTACTACTGCTCTTGTTTTTACTTACCTATTCCTTTTCTTTTACTTTAGTATTTCTCCACTGATCCTCTTCTTTTCTTATCTTCACTCCTTTTCAGGAATCTTTCCTTCTCTAATCTTGTTTTCCATACTGTTTTTGGCTAAGTTATCGATATGTCATTGAATTTATTGTCATGGAATGTGAAGGGTATCAACTCTCCGATTAAGCGTCAACGGATTTTGTCACACTTAGCTAAACTAAATGTTGATATTGCATTTCTTCAGGAAACGCATTTAACTGATGTCGAATCTGTTAAGCTTAAACGTGGTTGGGTGGGTGAACTTTTTTACTCTCAGGGTGATGGCAAACGAAATGGAGTAGCAATTTTGTGTCGCAAGTCTCTTCCCTTTCAGGTCCTTACCCATGACTCAGATGCTTCTGGTCGGTGGGTTTATGCTAAGTTATTGCTAAGAGGTGTTCCAATTTCTTTGCTCAACGTCTACGGCCCAACCACGGGTGAACCTTCTTTTTGGGCTGTTTTTTCTCCACTCTTAACCAAATTTATGGATCACAATTTTGTTCTGGCGGGGGATTTTAATCAGCCACTAGATCCCTTCGTTGACAGGTCGTCCAAGGCTCCATACATTCCCAACAGACCTCATAAGTTGTTCAGTCATGCCACATCGCAGCATAAGTTAATAGATTCTTGGCGCCTGTGCAATCCAAATTTACGGGAGTACACTTTTTACTCTCCCTGTCATCACTCCCAATCACGACTCGATTATATCTTTGTCTCCCACAATCTTGCCCAATCACTTCTACATTCTGAGATAGGCCCTATTTTACTTTCTGATCATGCTCCCGTTCTCACAAGTGTTGATGTATTCCCTAAACCTACTGGCCCTAGAAGATGGCGGTTCAACAACTTTCTCCTTGCCGATCCCAAGTTTACAAGTACTTTCTCCTCATTTTTTGATGAATTTTTTCAGATTAATGACGATGCCACTCTCCCTGCTCATATTATTTGGGACGCTTTTAAAGCAGCTGCACGTGACTTTATTATTAGTTACGTTGCGGACAAACGCAAAACTGCACGAAGGTTCACCAAAAATCTCCTTTCTGACATTAAGAAATTGGAACATGCATATTTCACCTCTCACTCTGCTGATAGTTTGACTGCCCTTGTTGCTGCAAAAATGAAATTTAATGAGAAATCTACGGAGGACGCCTCCCTGTACTTGCTGAAATCTACTGCTAAGTTTTATGGGGGTAGGAATAAAGCAGGAAAGCTTTTAGCTAATTATTTGAAAATTAAGCATAATAAGTTAAATATTTAATCTGTGTATGACTCTGAAGGTGCCTTGAAGCATACGGATGTTGATATTCTTGCCGAATTTTCAAGTTTTTATGAAACTTTGTACACATCTGAAACTCAATCCTCTCCCAACTCTCTTGCACATTATTTTTCCACTATTCACACACCATCTAATTTCCCCCCTGATCTTTCCTCTTTAGAGTCTGACGTTACACAAAAGGAATTACTCACTGCATTACAACACCTCAAACCCAACAAAGCTCCCGGCCCTGACGGTTTCACCGTCTAATTTTACATCCACTTTTCTAAATTATTGATTCCTCGACTGCACTCCCTTCTTCACACTTTTATTGCTCAAGGTGCCTCTTCGGGGACGTTTTCCGATGCCCATATTTGTCTGATACCTAAACCTGGGAAAGATGTCAAACACTGCAAAAATTACAGGCCCATATCTTTAGTCAATATTGACTATAAACTCTTCGCTAAAGCATTGGCGATCCGACTGGATCATCTTCTCCCCGACCTTCTTGGTGAAGAACAATCCGGGTTTGTCAAGGGTCGGTATATCACGGATAATACTAGACTTCTATTTAACGTCCTGTCGAAATCCTCCCGTTGTCAACACTCGCTCGCAGCAATCGCCCTTGACGCTGAAAAGGCGTTTGATCGGGTTGAATGGCGCTATCTCTTCCATACTCTTACTTGGTTCGGTTTTGGCCCTAGATTTATCTCTTTAGTTTCCCTGCTATATTCACACCCTAGAGCTGCAATCTTTGCAAATGGTCAACTCTCCTCTTATTTCGATTTAGGTCGTGGTGTTCGCCAGGGTTGCCCTCTGTCTCCCTTTCTCTTCAATCTCGCTCTAGAGCCTTTTCTTTCCAGGCTGCGTCAGAATCCCGCCATTCACGGCTTCCAGATTGCAGATTCCCACATCAAACTTGCTGCCTATGCAGACGATATTTTACTTTTTCTTTCCAAACCTGCAGAATCTATTCCTGCCTTTCTGAATGAAGTCCGTAACTACTCCTCTATCTCTGGTTATAAACTTAATCACGACAAATGCGAGATCCTTCCCCTGACCAAGTTCACTTTCAAACAAGACTTTCATGACTCCCAGTTCACTTGGTGTCCCTCCCATATTAGATATTTGGGTTTATATATTACCTCCTCCATTCCAGCCACTGTCTCTTTATGCATGTCCAAATGTGCGCAAAAGATTGCTGATCTCACTATAAGATGGCATCCTCTATACCTTTCCTGGTGGGGTCGTCTCGACACCATTAAAATGATGATTTCCCCTATTGTTCTTTATACACTTTCCAATATTCCTGTACCTATTCCCGCGAAATTCTTTACAAAAATAAACTCAATGCTATCTTCATTTTTGTGGAACTCCAAAAAACCTAGAATGTCTCTTGCCAGGCTTATACGTCCTATCTCTGAGGGTGGTGTTAATTTTCCTGACTTCCCTGCGTACCAGAGGGCCTTTTTACTACGTCAAGCCTCCCTTTGGCTTCAAGATTCCACTTCCCTTTGCCCTCTATGGGTTAAAGTTGAACGCGCTCTCCTTTCTCCGTTTTCTTTTGCAGAGTATCTGGCTTTTTCTCGTAAACCCTCTTTGCTTCCTACTTCTATCCACAAACATACTCTCAAGCTTTTATTATCTGCTGCCCCTGGTCCACCTCTAACCGTCGCTGATTTCCTTTCTTCCACTATTTGGCATAATAAATATCTCTTAATTGGTCTTAAGCCCTTTTATTGGAAATCTTGGAGGACTCGAGGATTGATTTGGATCTCGCAACTCTTTTCTGGTTCCACTTTTCTTTCTTTTCCCGATCTCCGTTCTTCCTTCGGCTTACCTTTATCTTTTCTCCCCAAATATCTTTTACTTAAGGCTGCGGTTTTGGCGGTCCATGAACGACTCTTGGTTTCTTCTCCTTTCCCTGTCTCGCACACCCTTATCTCTCGCCTTCACTCTCTCCTGCGTACCACACCTACAGCGTCTCTTCTTTATAAATACCTTCACACTCATGACCTGCCCAGACCCAAATCCAAGGTTGAATCTCAATGGGAAGCTGATCTTGAAATAGTTTGGCCGGTATCCTTATGGGACAAAATTTGGATAAAATTACGTAAAACCTCCAGAGCCGCTTCCTTGACAGAATCCTTATTTTTTATTTATAACAGACTTCTTCACACTCCTGCTACGCTTCACAAACGATTCCCCAATACCTCACACAATTGTTGGTCATGTGACTCTCCTAATGCTACCCTGCTCCACATGCTCTTTCTTTGCAAACATGTGCATGCTTTCTGGCTACAGGTGTGGGCTCAAATTAATGTTATCTTCCATACCTGTATCCCTTTTTCTCTTACTCATCTTTTTTTGGGCAGTTTATCTCCTAGTTGTGATGATGTAGATATGTATGTTCGCATTATTGATTTATTACTAGCCACTGCTTTTCAACAGATTACTGTTAACTGGAAAAATACGTCTAATATTTCCTTCAAAGCGTGGTGGTTCAATGTTTGTTATAATCATAGACTTGACAATGCCTTTGTTTTTCCTATTCAAGTAGCAGCTAAGCGTGCGGAGCTCTGGCTCCCCATTACGTTATACTTAGACAACTGTGTTGCTCGTTCCTCTCGACCATCACCTGACCAACAAGAAGTTCCCAAACCCCCATGATGCCCTTCCCAAGTCCATAATTCTCTATACATATTGCTTGTTTTTCACTTCTTTTGTACTTAGCTGTCTAGGTTATGATTAATGTAATTTTTATTTCGCTTTCTTTCAATTGCCCATGATTACTGTTTGGCTGTACATTCCCTCTTGCATATTGTTTTCAGCACTCCCACTCCCTCCCCTCCCTTCCCCTTTCCTCCTTTCCCCCCTTTTTCCAGCGGATACTTGTTGTACTGCATTCTCATTTTTCATTACCTAATAAAATTCTTTTAAACTTAAAAAGAGTCATATTGCACTATTTTTTCCAATGAGATGTGTATTGGGGAAAAATTCTCACAGGTCTGCACAGAAATTACCGGGATCTCTCATTTTGATTGCATGTTTAGTGCCATAAGGGTCAAACTGGGGGTGTTAAATGTTCTGGCTACTCCCTTGCTTAACTGCATCTTTGGCAGAAAACAAAAATTGCACATGTGGGATTTCCCAGATCCTCACCGATCCCTTTCTTATTTGGAGTTAGTTCGACGGGATCCTTTTCGTGCTCCTGTTTGCTACATGACGCCACTCTGCATACTCATTGGCCAACAGAATATTCCTAAACACCCACGCACTCATGAGACCCAGGTATCTTCCAGAGGATTGTCAGCTAAAGACATCTTTCAACTTAGATTCAGACTGAACATCTTTGAAACTTAAATATCCACAATGGAACTGAAGCTGAACCCGAGTTTGGTAATCCCTCCATGTAAGAAGATAAACTCATCATCCAGGAAGTTAAGTCTAATTGGACGCACACTGCTCCACCTACCAAGCGTGTTACCCCAATGAAAAATGGCACCTGCGCGCCTTGAGTGGTACTTTACCTGAGAATATTTTTTGGCAGCCTACGCAGCAACCCTACACACATACCTACTCCCTGCTGACGAGAGGCAACTACCTCGAAACACGTGTCCAGGGATGGCTAACGCGACACTCATTTTCATTTTAAACTTTTGGCATAGGCGTACCCGCCGACGCTACTTCATGGACCACAATTCTTTGGGGTAACACGCTGGTAGGACTAGCAGAGTGCGGCCAATTGGATTTTTCATCATCCAGGAAGGGCGGAATTTAGACTGTGTACTTCTTCTCCACCTCACACCATCCATCAAGTTCCTGGGCTTCTCAGGAACAACTGTTTGCACCTCAGATTTTTCCACAAAACACACCTCTTCATAACTTTTCACATCCTAGACTATAGCCCCTACCCTATCCCAGGCTCTCTTACTCACACTGATATTTTATATTTTCCTTTGTATTGTTTGCTTCTAGTTACTTGATTTACCATTGTAAACATATATGCATGTCTCCTATATGTATACTAAACGCCATTTGTTCAAGGGAAAGAAAGGAGGAAGATAGGAGGCTCCCGCTGTGTTTGAATCCAATTAAAAATGAGGTGTTTTGATTTAGCAACACAGGCGTTGAACAGGAACAAGGTGGCGTTTTAGATCAGAGGCAGCAGCTAACACCCTGAGCAAGATGACTGGTGGTCCATAAAAAGCAGCGCCTGCTTATCCTTTGATGAACATACACAATAGTTACAATTTCAGGCCAAGGAACGAAACTCATTTATTGCTTATTATGTTTGGTCAAGTGGAAGAAACAGACTTAAAACACACATTCCCATATTTCGAGGAAATCGCTTTAGACATTCGAGGAAAGCCTTAAGTAAAACACCATGACAGCGGTTCCAGGAATTTCCTTCTATTTAATTTAAATATGTCCCTCCATCTGTTTGCATCAAGCCCCTTGATAATGTTCCAACGCTATTCCTGTATCATGGCTTTCTTGCGGTATTTTGTCTACTTGTAAGCTTAACAAAATGCGATGGGTTAGATGCCAGGTCTAAAACATAAAAAAAACAACACCCACCGCTAAATATAAATGACAGCCGTCAGAGATGCCAGATTAAAATGCGAGAGGCCCATGGATATTAGATGGAGGGTTCCCCCGCACGCCCCCTTACCCACACACACCCACTGACGTTCAAGAGAACTGGAGCGCCGCTTAATTTAGTGTTTAATCAGTAGAATGACGGTGTCATTGGCTGATTAGGCCGGCTCAAATGCTGCCTGCTCAATTTTTCCCCATAATTGCAGGATATACTTTATTGTGACAGGGCCGCGAACAGTGGAATTCCAATATGCTATACATCAGACCCTCCATTATTGGATTAGCTGGCTGTGGCATCGTTACCGCTGCACTTTCATTCCTGTCATTGATCACAGCGTTGCTTCTATTTCACAATTAATGCAAGTCAGCTGGATTGATCAATCTTCTGATGAGTTTGGGCCCTAGTCAATATATTCTTATGGCTGTGTGTTACTGATCTGGCTGCTTTATCGCCCTGCCACAGGATTTGTCATTCGGCCACTGGTTCACTTTCCCGGTTCTTTTTTTCTTTGCAAGATATCCGCGGATCTTAAACTGTCTAATCGTGCAGTGTTTTTAATTACACGTAAACACATAAAAATGAACGGGACTGCTTTTGTTTTCAATCACATCCCGGGCCTGTACATACTATTGAACATTATAAACAACTATGAATACAGGTGTTTTGTGGAGTACTGTGGGGAAATGGAGGCACAGACCAACTCCAGAAAGCCATTGCCCAAGCAAGAGGAGCAGGTAATTCTCACCTCTTATCAAAATATATGTTAACTGTTGTATTTAAACATGAAGGTCAGAAGTCAATACATACTTGCTTCTCTCAAAGTGAAATCAAAGCGATATGGGTTTAACGCTAGGGGTCAGCAAAGCTGCTAAATTGCCCCATCACATTTTTGCTTTTTGTAATTTTTCTAAGCTTCACAATTGGTAAACTGGTCGTTTCAGCAGCCCTTCTTCATTGCAGGGAACCGTTCTTGCTTCTGATCAGGGCAGCCCGAGGGTTCCTGCAGGTAAGTTGTCAGCAGTCGGCTGTTCAGAGCCCACACTTTTCATTAACCTCTTCAGTGCCCATGACGAGATAGTCTCGTTATAGAGCACGGTCGCGCTGTGCCCATGACGAGACAATCTCGTCATGAACCCCACCCACTAATAAAACGCCCGGCACAGGAGGGGGAAAGGGCGTGGCACAGAAGGGGTTAAAGACAAGTGGCCAGCATTGAGCCTGAGTGTATAACACCCTGGAACATACTGTAACCAACCCCCCCCCCCCCCGCCCCCCGCCCCCCCCGCCCATTCCCTGCCAAAGCCGAGGCCTCCACTAATACCCAGAGATGTAAGAGCCTGGGAGGAGCCCCTGAAAAGTCGCCTATTCGTGGAGCCCTGGCAAAGTAGCCCCTGTGTGGAGCTCCAGGGACAAACACGCCCTTGGCATGGAACCACACACATTTTATAGTAATGTCATAAATGATGTGACTGGTGGTGTCATCAAAGGAGTTGTGTGAAATCATCACCACTACATGGGAGTGGCGAGAGTTGTGGTTTGAGTAGCTAACAATAAGTTGTCAATTTCACAGGTTTGAAGGTTTTGTTTCACCCACCATGATGATTTTTTAATTCACCCTCTATCATTAAACTTGGAACGTGTATTCCATTTGCGCTGGGTGCAGAACTACGCCCTGCATCCAAGTGCACAAGTATCCTATCAATTTGACACAGGACATGGTCAGTGACCAGGCCTCAGGCCCTGGGTCCAACAGCCAAGGCACGCTACCAGTTACACAGAAGGCCTGGCCATAGCTTTCTATCTGGCCAGCTGACCATGCGTGCAACCACACCTGCACATGATCACCAGCCTTGCAAAGAGAGGGTTGGATTTTGGGCCAGCCCTGTACCAGGCTCTGTGCTTAATCACCTATTTTTGTAGTATCTGGTTTTCAAAACTCGTGAGTTTCACAAAAGTTGTGATCCTGAGTTGAATATTTTCAGTAAAATTGTTAGCTTTCTCAATATGAAAACATTGTTTGAGTGTCATCTGAATCGCCTCATATTGAGGGATACCCTAAATCTGGAGAATGTGCACCGAATAAAATGGCTGAAGTATATTAAAAGCTTCTGCGGCCACATTAACCACCCGGAATTTTATGATGATCCTGAGTCTATGGCAACGATCTCTAGGAAGGAACTGAAAAGGTTATGTATTATGTACCTAGAGAAGTTAAGAGAACGAACGGAACTGACAAAGAAAACTGTGATGTCCCATCAATTGATTTTAATATCGCAGGATATCCAACCATACTTAACCCTGCGGTTGACGGAACATGAAAAGTTCCTGCTGATACGTTTTAGACTTGGGTTTCTTTTTAGGTCTGTGAGTTTTCCTGTAAAGAATGATTGGTCAGCTGGAATTATTAAATGCCCCTGTGATAACATTTCCTCCCAATCGGACATTCATATTTTATTCTTTTGTAAATATTATGTTATACCTAGGGAAAGGTGGATTAAGCCAATCATAAAATATATGAATCTTAGACAATGCCGACCTGCCTTTTTGATTATACGAAAACTTGAGGATATATTCACGGTCGCCTCGGTTTCTGTATTTCTAAGAAATGTTTTCCATTTAAGAAAATCGATACTGTTTTAAATGTATTTTAGAGCCCATGTGCCTTTTAACACTCATTTTATTTTATCACTATTGACTTGAAATTATCTGAAGTATGAAATGCTCAAACTTGAAATTTGAATTTTGGATTATGAAATGTGATATAATATGTCTTTTTATGTACTTTTATGGTTATCATTGTTTTATAACCGAATAAAGTCTTAATGAATGAATGAACATTGTTTGTTGATTTTTTGCTTTGACCTTGTCAAACTTGTGAGATTCACAATACTCAAGAGCCAAAGATGGCAGCAACCATTCCAGATTCCAAAATGGCTGAACAATGCTTGTCGTTTTTATTTGTTTCGTGGAATCGCTATTTATTGTTTTTGAGGGGCTTTTTCTAACCATTCGACTAGTATTTTGAATTCACATTTAGCAAATGAAAGCCCCTTCTCTAAGATTTTTTTTAACGAGATGATAAAAGTGGAAAATTCAAACTCCAATCGCAGATTCCCCAAATTTCAAATCTAATTGACAGAAGTTATGCCATCCCATGGCTAGCCTAAGTAGTAGCATGTGTGCTGCCTTTAATTTCTCAACCTTGTTTGATTCACAGGACTAGGTTAGGAAATCAGATACATTGAAGATCAAATTGTTGTTTATAGACTTGTGTTATTAGCAGAGACTTGCAAATGAGATGCATATGGAGACCGTAAAATTGTACTATGAACTGCTTAAACCTGAGCGTGATGTTTTGTATCTAACTTTGCCTTTATCACGGTGGCAAAGGTCGCTCCTTTTTCGATTTAGGACTATTTCTGTGGCACGGCTCCCCAGTTTCCCGGGGTCAGACACACAGGTGGTATCTGAAGGGACAGTTTGTCCCTGTGACGGTCAATGAGAACAATCCCTGATGCACTTTATGTTATTTTGCACTTTTTTTAGTTTATATTTTAAAGCTTTTTTAAAACCGATCTTACAATGTTTAGGCTTCTGGAAGACTAAAGATGCACTGTTTTATCTCCTGCTATTAAATTATCAAGAAGTTTCTCTAGGGGTATGTGCCTTCTTAGCAGCTGCTGTGAGATCAAGGAGAACCATGGAGGGTTAAGGAGTCAGATTACCTTTTAGAGGAGACATGATTATTCTAAATCCATTTCTCTATGGTATAGGATCCATTCCTTAGATGGCCACATTACAGCGCCATGAGACCTCTCGGGGTGATATGTGTGCTTTACAAATGGCCATAACATTGTCCGCCTGACTGACTTTTGTCTATTGGTATATCGGCTTAGGGGTCTTTTGGGGTAGGGGCTGTTAATATTTGATTAATTGCATTTTATGTTTGTTTTAGGTATGATGTTTATTGGTTTCTTTTTGTATTGCTGCTTATTTTTTTATCTGCCTTTTATGGCTATCTATGTACCGAGTAAAGCAACCTTGACTGACGTACAGAAGTTATGAGTTTTGGGCCTGAAAATTCAACTGGCAAGATTCATAAAGTATTTGCCCCATGAAACACACCCTAAATATATTGGAATGCATATATCTCAAACAAAAATTAAACAAACCTACATTAAACCCCGAACATCATCTTTTACGAGTTAAGTACTATTTTCAAAAAAAGGCTTGCTGTAATTCTATTCACCAAATTTTGCTTGAGTAGAAAGCAAAATGTCCTACTGAAACTTGGATTGGAAATGCTTCATTTTTGAGCCACACCTCAAACTTTCTACGAATGGATGTATTTGCAGGACACCTGGCATGCAAAACATAGCTTGATGATCAAGAAGAGTGTCAGCTTCATTCAGGTTTATCAAATGGCACTAAAGTTGCGAACAAACAGAATTTGATTTCAAAACCATTTCGAACCACACTGAAGAAACTATTACTAGGACTGTCAGACACTGGATTATTGGTTAGAGTGGGTGACTACCCACTTCAAGGATAATCACAACCCTTCTCAAGTTGAACCCTTAAAGTCACTAGATTATCCTGAACTCAACCCCCGGAGCTTAGGACATAGAGCACACGTTAACTTAAGGAAATGTATACAGCATGAAATACCAAAACAGTAATAAAGTTAACAAACAAAACAATAAAAATACCAAACTGAATTCAAAAAATGTAGTAAAATGCTGTACACAAAATTACCATAGTGAAAGGGTGCCAGTGTTACAGGCAGGATTGTTTTTGTGCAGGAAGTGACACCTTCCTCCACAAAAACAATCTTCAGAAGCATTGGAGATATAAAGATATTTCTCCTTGCTACTCCCCTGTTGGGAAGTCTTACCATTATGATGCATTGCCAGGTTTACTATTCATAGTAAATCTATCTGGGAATTCACCAAAATCCATGGGTGGATCCATGGGAAAGCCCACATTCCACCCATGGATCACCTTCCCAAATGCAGAGCAAAGCAAGGCAGCTACTTGTGCTGTCTTGCTTTACTCTAGATTTACTAAGCCACGTACAGACACGTAAGGTGGCTTTGTGTGATTTAGTAAATCTGACTTAAGAGCTTGCATTGCTTTGCATCACTTTGCATCACTTGAGTGAGGCAAAGGCAACGCACACACTTAGTAAATCTGGGCCAAAATCTGTATTCAGCCCTGCAGTGTTCATGCACAACTTAAGTTGGGGCCTGTAGGAAATGTGTTATTTCTGCTGGGTCAACATAGATTTTTGCCTTCTGTTACAGGACCATAGAACTCTGTGCACTTTAGACCAGCTAACCAGGGGTAAAGTGCTTGTGCTCTTCCTTGTAAACCTGGCAAGATTGACATATTCATAATTGGCACATTTAATTTACTTTTAAGTTCCTAGCTGATGCTACTACTTCTACCTAAGGCCTGCAAATTAAAAGCTGCAGGTGGGCTGCAACACTCATTGTACCAATCAATAAAGTACCACCTTAAAACAGGCCTTCAGGCCTACCCTTGTGTTTTCTCCTGTTATTTCGACCTGACAAAATATACCTTTTGCCACATGTAAACCTTATCTTTTTTAGCTCTTATAAGTCAACCCTAAAGTACACCCTAAATGGTCATAGGGCAGGGTGCATGCTTTTTATTAAAAGGACATGAATATTTAAAGTGTTACATGTCCTGACAGTGATAAACCTACAATGTAAATTTTTAGTGTGGTAAGGCTGGCTCCCCTGATAGAAAACACTGAGTAACATTATAACAATGTGAAATGCTTAACTTCAAATTAGGAAGAGCTAGATCCATGATTCAATGACTGATTTTTAATAATAATTTAGAATCTCACTTAATAGAGAAGTCCGATTTTACATTACTATTTTAGAACCAACACTTTCAGAAAGTTGTTATTTCTCTGTCTATGCCAAATGCGCCTTTCTACCAGTGACCAATGTCATCTGACTCTTATTGGCTCTCCTATGGTGTTATGTGTATTACCACCAGACATTAGATACATTTCTTGGATGCGAAGCAGTGTTTTTCTTTTACGAGCAAGATGGCCTGGTCGGTTGGGGTCAGCCCCTTCCTGAGCATCAAGGTGTGCCTACCCTGTCACTGGAAGATGTAGATCACACCTAAGCCTGCCTCCCTTTGCCTTCCTAATCAGCTTGTCTTCAAACCCAGTGGGAGGGGAGAGTTGCTCCAAAGCTGGTTTTGTGTGACCACAAGGGAGAGTTTGTCCATTTCCATAGACACACCTCTGAGTGGACACAGGGAACTCTGACCAGGGGAAGAAGGGTTCTGCAATGTTGGACTTACAAAGAGAGGGCACTCTGAAATAGTTTACATTAAAACACACAGGAGGTGCTACAAAAGGAAGTTGGGCACCCCTGGAAACTTTTACCCCATTGAGTATGGAGTGGCCTGTAGTTTCCGCCATCCACAAGCTGGCTATGGGCATGAAAATGGAAACCCCTGTGCTGCCTGCAGAAAAATGAATCGACCTGTAAAAAATCAGAAGAAGGTTTGCCTTGCTGTCTAAAGAGCCTGAAGGAAGACATGGGCCTAGTTGCCTTGAACCCAAGATTCCAGAAGTGACTGCAAAGATCAGTTCATTACCCTACTGCTTGAGCTACAGGAAGAAAAAAAAACTTCCAGAGGCCTTTCCTCAACTGCCCTGCTGATCAGTTCTAATTGGACCAGCCCTGAACTCTGCTGCTGGCTCCTGTTCGACAGGGTCTTGAGCCCCGAAGTAGTGTCCTCTAGGTCCTGGACCCTTGGTTGGTGTCAAGAGTACTCCTCCAAAAGGTTTGTGAAAGCTGGGACGTTGAAACCTTTCGTCAACTTTTTGGTCTGAGAACCGACAGGGAATAGGGACCAACCTGCCACGCTCATCTGACGAAGGTTCATTGCTCCTGGGCCAAAGATTGAGGCTGCTCCTGCTACATTCTTCTCCACTGCATTACTTCTCCGCGAAGTAAATGGCTTCATGAGCCTTCCTCAGGTGCAGCCTTGCCCTGATGGAAGAATCTGAGCTCCAAAAAAGTGACTAAGTCCAAAGGTAGAACTCTTCACAGGGTGAAAGCGTGAAAAGTATCTGTCTGGGGAGGAACCTTCTCTGGGCGTGAGATTAAAATTGCTCCTGACTGGAGATTTCCTGGCAAATATCTACAGACTCACTGAGACCTCATCCAGCTGATATCCGACTACGTGCAGCCCTTTTCACCCACAGCTTGCCACCTTGCACTTCTGGGCAAGTTTTTCACTGGGTTGAACCTGGATCCTGCATCCGACCCACTCTCTATTGCAGTCAGCCTTATCTTTTGACTTTCTTCTTATTAAGCGTAACCACATGACTGTAAATGTGCTCAATGCTTTTTGGCACTATTTTGAACCATAAACTTCAAAAATTAATCGCTCTGGTTCTACTATTTTAGAATTTTTCTTGGGTTGTGTTTTCACTTTATTACTGTTTGGGTATTGCATACATACATTACAGATTGTCACTAAGTTAAGACTATTTTGAGAGACAGTGGTCACAGAGTAAGCAAACAGTAAAGCGAAAATAAATATAGCCCCAGTCGGTACTATATTTTAGCCGTTATCCAGCCGGATAAGGGCAATTTAATATGCAAATAAATGAAATAAGCAAAACATGTGAATTAATTACAGTGGGTCACAAGCCTGTATCCATGAACTCGCATAACAAGGGAAAACGTAAAAAGGCTCAGGCAGCATGTAGTTGTCTGTATCAGGTAATCACAAAAAAACAAACAACAATTGCAGAGGGGTCACCTTTACACATCATATAACATACAAATCACTGTGCATAAGGTTGACAACTTTGTCGCTGGCGTTTCGATCCTTAACCAAGAGATATAGGATCATCATCAGGACTTTCAAGATATAGTGCCTGAAAACAATTGCCTGTAGTTATTAAATCAAGAGAAGGGAAAATACTAAATTTGAAGAAAAAAAAGGAAGAAAAATATAAGGTCAGACAGTGAGTAAGGGCTATAATCAGTAGCTTGACAGAGTCAAAAAGCGGCAAGCTGGATCTTATATTACAGAACATTGAGATCTGAGATGGGGCCAAGTAGGATTGCGCGGGGAAACAATGACATTATTTCAGGTAGATATATCTTAACGCTAATAAAAGAGGCTGTGCTATTAGCGATGTGACAGAAATAAACCACAGTAATGTGGGTGCGAGGCAACGTCTATCAAAAGTGAGTGAAAAAGGTTTAGCGACTTGCGAACCGGACGTGATTAAAGGCAAAGTACTAGCCTTGTGCGACTAGTAAGTGAAGGTAGGGAAAATAGGACGGAATGAGTTCAATACCTTGTGTCAAGCCGGAGGAGCAAAGTAGTGCTGGATAGACGGGAATAAGGCAAAGTGATACAATGATCACAGGAAGCAGTTGTCACACCTGATGGTAAAAAGGAGGGTACTGAGGGGGGAGCTAAAAAATGAAGGAGCAGATACATAGTAAGGCAAGCAGGGGTGCTTACCTATTTAGATTTCTTAATTGCGTGGAAACGGATCTACTAGGAGATAACCTGCAGCGAGGTTGACCTGGCCAAGGGGAATCCTGTAGGGTTGTAGAGGTCCGGGTGACTGTGCGGTCCGCAACCAACAGCCGATTGTTAGTCTAAACACCGGGGCAAAAGGAAATCTCTAAGCTTACCGAGTATGGAGAAAGCGGTATTAAAGTCATGTCAGCGCATGGGAGATGGGCTTACTGGTCAGTAGATGGATTGCGGCATGATGGCAGCTGCTTCTACATGAAGTAGGGAAGCCGGGCTGAGTCAAGGCTAAATAGTGTGTCACGCGGTCATGTGACCTGGGTAACGTGGCGGCCATATTGAAGTGAGAAGAACGCCTGTGTTGCGCTGTGCGTCAAGAGGCGAGTGTGTTTAGAAAAAGAGAGAACAGACTAGTGACAGACAATAGAGTACAATTAAAACTAAAGAATGCAGGGGCATCATATATTAATATTGGTATTACGGAAGGGCATCAACGTGTCAGGTTAAAAAATGACATTTCAAAGTGTGAACATGGTAATTGAACCTTTAGTGATTTGAATAGCTGTACAATCAGAGGATTAGAAATATAAGAGAGTATTGTCCAATATAAATTAAGCAGTTTGTGAATTAAAACATTGTGGCATAAGGAAACTGAAAGTATGCAATAGAACGAGATTTAATATATATACACAGGACATGCTCCCACATTGGTGGTGTGGAAATGTGGATTTTCCTGGTCAGTTATGTCCCCTATCTTGGACCCCAACGGTTCTATATGCATGTTACAAGTACATGTATGTTCCCTCCAGTTCCAGTTTCTAAGACGCAAACATATGTGTGTCTACCGTCAACATGTTCTCTGTCAGATCCGCCATCAATGGGCTGGATATTCGATTCCTAAGTATAAAAGGCCACCGACTTTATATGGCCAAGTTACTCCATTTTTACAGTTCAGGCGAGTAGGCCCGATTCTGTCCTCAAAGCCTTTCCCTGCTCTCTGTCTCTGACAGCTTCAGCTTGAGCTCGCATCTGTATCCATGAACTTTGTCCTACTCTCTGTGCAGCTAACGGTGCCTGCCTCGGCCAGTTTTCGCCTGTCTGCCAAGAAGTTGTATTTCACCTTCGAATTATCTATTTTGCTCTTCAGCCGATGCATTCTTGCCTAGTAGTTTAAGTAAACATTCCTCCAGTTACCAAGCAAAAGGCCAGGCTTCTCTGTCTTCATGCAAGTGATTCATAGCCCTGTTGCTATGGAAAGTTTTCTGCCCCTCGCATCTCATATAGACACTTAGACGCTTGTACACGCACATAGTCAGTATAGAATAGATTCTGTCCGAGAGTCTCTTCCTTGTGGATAACATAGTTCTTTAAACATAGGATGTTAGATATGATTTGGGATTAGGATGACTTGACCCCAGACTTCTCGTCTCCACATGTAGAGCTAAATGTCAAGTCCCCTTTACCCCCTAGTTGCACGTCAATTACACGTCATGCTGCCGCGCGCGCATCTATGCCAAGTATTATCTTATAGATCCACCTATGTCTGATAATGCAAGCCAATTATGTTTCTTTTATTCCTTATTACGCCTAGTTTCGATTATGTCACTGTTACGTCATTTTTCTTATCAAATGTTACGCCTTCTACATTCGTTTCATTGTAATGCACTTATTATAAAAATGTATGTCTGTTAATAAGTTATTGTACTTCACTTCCTGAACCCTCGTGGTGACGGAACCTGAAGGCCGCGACTCGAGTCGGCCATTTTGAATGGAATAAAGCCCATTAGAAACCTCTTATACCACGGATTCTGCCTCTTGTTATTTTGAGCTATTTACTTTAATTTAAGATTCCGCATGAAATTCAGTCCGGTAATATTTATTTTATTTACCACATAATGGCGCCCGAACAGGGACACTTTCTCATCTCACGCGCCGGCGGTGCGTTGCAGGCCCGGTCTCCTGCCACAGCTGGACGGACCATAAACGCGTACCAGCAGGATTTCCTGTAAGCTCCCTCCGGTCAAGCGGGGGCGACTGAGGCTGCGATCAACCCAGACGAGGCGGTGAGAAGTGCGAAGTATCCCGACCAGAGCCTAGCTGAGAGAGCAAGATCCGAGGTATACAGAGGCCCACCAGGTTTTCCGAAATTCCGACGTCCAGAGGGTCCGATGTCCGCAGTTATCGAGTCCTGTCCATTCTCTGAGGCCTTCCGTTTCAAGGAGCTACTCGGTGAGTACCATCGCCGGGGAGGCATGTTGACGTGCACATAGGTTGTGCCGGTCAAGACGGATTTGGGTACACAAATCCGGTCTGCACTGTTTAGCAGTGTATATGTACTGTTTAGCAGTATATCAAGTATTCCGAAGTATTCAGTTATTGTCAAGAATTCAGCGTGGTGATTAGTTAAGCAGACTGTCATCATTGTCGACCATTATTAAATGTTTAATGTTTAATGTTTAAAGTATTCAGAAAATGTCTTGCATATTGTGGTATGAATGACTGTTCATTGTTCACTGTTCATTATTGTGTTTCTCGTATTAAGTAAGTTCAAGAGTAAGTATCAGATCAGTTGTTAATATGCCGCTCGTCTCGAAGTTAAGACAGATTACCACCAGAAAAGGGGTGCTTGAAGAAGCAGTTCCTATTCCTCCTAGAGACACTCCAGGACATTTCATGTACCATAAACATGGCATAGATGCCATATTGTTTCTTGATCTATGGGTAGATTATACCAAGGGATTACCGGAAAGTCAAAGGTGGCCCATAGCGGGAACCTGGGATGCAGAGTGCATCATGAAAGTGGAGGAAGAGTTATGGAAAAGAAAGGTCAGACAGTCACAGAAAGACGCTATCGAGTTATGGCGTAAAGAATCTCATAGACGAACAGAAAAAGCACGTAGACAAGAAGAGAGGAGTAAAGAAAGTTCAAATAAAGTTCAAGAAAATCTATTAATTGAGGAAGGTATCCGAGTGAAATCAGAACAAGTAAATAGACAAAGTAATGCTCTTATGAATGGTATGTATCCCCTTCTAGCCGAAGGATTACCTAAGGCTGCTCCAGAGATACTAAAAGACTTGCCACCCCCATTATTTCCAATTAAGGTACATCCAAAAGGGCGTCCCAGAACCGCAGAAGACGTTTTCCTTTCCTCATATCTAGATGATGCAGCCCCCGAGTATGCTAACGCCACACCACATAGACCGTCTGGCGGAGGGGTTCAACGTCAGGATCAGGTATCTGTCCCCGTGCAACAGCAAGTCCCGACGCAAGTTTCGGCAAGCACATCTGTTTCCGCATCTGTTTCCGCAGTCGACTCTACAGGGGTATCGACACCCATAGTTGCTGTGTCACGTTCAACGAACCCTTTCACACCCGACGCCCCAGATGGGGCCACGGGAGGTGCTAGCAGTACTTTTACACCACCTAGAATAAATAAACTTGTCTTTCAAGAGTCAGCACATTCACGTACACCTAAGTTCGTAAGTGAACGTGCGCTTAAGGAACTCCTTGTAAATTGTAGATATGACCCGGTGGTTGGTAAAGAGGATGAAATGGTCCTGGCATCATTACGTATTAGGCGAGCCGCAGAGTATTTAGCAAGGTTACCAGGGATGACTACGCATCTGGATAACATATATCATTTTGTTCAAACAGGACGAGATCCAGGATGTATTAACAGAGCTATGGAATTCCAGAAAGTAGAAATACAGGGGGAACTGTTACGTTTCCTCATAAACTGTGTGATCAGAAATCAAGATCGTCCGGGGGTAGACATGAACGTAATGCTTACTCTTACAAGATGGAGTCAGAATATATCAGAAGGGAGACACGATAAGCAAAATTGTATAATAGCCATGTGCCGAAAAATCCGTAAAGAAATAGAACGTATTCATGCAGAAAGATTGGGAACAGACGAGTTTGAGCAAGATGAAGTGTCCGAATCAGGGGACTCTGCAAGACAGTCAGAGACCATAGCCTATGTAGGCAGAGGAAGATCCTGTGAAAATACTAGATGTTTTTCTGATCCCATACATTCTGTATGTCCAAATAATAGCAGAACGTATCCAACGCCTGTAATAAATCTGAAGTCTCCTGAACATTCGTTTCAAGCCGCAGATAAAATACTACGAGAACGAAGGGGTTACCACCTCCTCGATTCCATGGATGAGCAAGAATTAGCCAGATCAGCCGTTCACTGGATCGTTAGTCCTGAAAAATATGGTGATGAGACCGTAGCACACACGTTTCTCAATCTCAGTACAGATGAACAACGTTTAGCTGGAATCTATATGATTCAGCAACTCCTCATATTATATAAGAGCCAACATGCTGATCCTGGTCCTTTACCTGATATATTAACGGAACTACTCACGAACAGATGGAGAGGTTCTAGTAACAAGTTAATTAAAGAGATATTAGTGTCACGTAAACAGTATGTCCTTTTTGTAAGTCCGGATTCTCTCTCGCTGCCCCATAGAGAAAGAACGCCGTACTATATGGATAGACAAAATCCTTTACGAGAAGTGCACCCAATAAAAGGCGAAGACAATGAGTTTCACCGTGTATTTGTTTACACACCCATATCAAAAATGGAATTATTAGAAATGAAGAAAGTAGTACCTAGCCATGATAAAGACCCAGCGGGTTTCCACCGAGAAATTAAAGACATGTTACTGATGGGAGAGTACACCTTTCCTGATATTATGACGATATTAAAAGTGCTTTTGCCTGCTGGCATATATGAAAAACTGAAAGAAAAAGAGTGGGAAGTGGGAGACCAAAAGATAGACTGGACAGCATTAGCAGAGGAAGAAAGGGGCCGAACTGCAGGTTCGGGGCTCGGGGATAAAGTTAAACTATTACCAGGTTTACTAGTACAGGTACTGCCACGTTTATTAACTACAAAAAAGGAAGATTGGGGTGCAATCACAGCCTGCAAACAAAAGCAAGATGAAGACACAAGCGATTATTATGCTCGATTTGAAAAATGTTTTGGTATAAATAGTGGTATAAAAGCAAGTAGTGACTCATATCCACATTTATTTGTGACAAAATTAGTGGAAAATGCATTACCTCCAGTAAAGAATAGAATATTGAAATTCGAGAGTACCTGGCAAAGTAACACTCCGTCGCAAATGCTACAAATGTTACAGTATCATCACAATAGAATTAGGGATGAACAAGAACACGAGCATAGACGCATGAAGGATACAAAAATGAAAATGCTAGTTTCTCAGACAGTACCAGCAGATGGTCACAAAAAGAGTGTGACACATTCTGGTGATTCTGCAGTTCCTGTAAAAGGAACCTGCAATTACTGTAAACAACTGGGCCATCATGTACACGATTGTCCAGTCCTGAAACGAAATATAGCTACAGGCATTACAAAGGAGAGACCACGATTAGTTAGACAAGATCAGAATGAACAAGGAGCTATGCTGCATGGACAGTCCGTGCCAGTTCAGCAACAGTCCATGCCAGCCTCACAGCAACCCATACAGTTTGTGCCAGCTGCACCACCGTTGCCTGCTACTGCCACACAAACCGCAACACGACAACTGTATCAGACTGCACAGTATGAATACCCTGAGTATCAGCGTTACGCATGAACCAGCCTAGAGAGGGAAGTTGACTTACCACTTATCGAGATTCCTGTAGATCAAGAAGGACCTTATGTACATAGTGAATTATTAGGTCAAGATAGAAAATTCTTACTCGATACAGGGGCAAGTCGAACAACTATAAAACGTAGTGAAGTTCCAGGGGCACCCCTCTCAGGCTCTCAAAATGTTTCCCTTGGTTTTTCAGGAAAACCTATTGTTAATGAAGTATCACAGCCTCTACCACTTACGATAGGACCTTTGACACGAATTACAGATTTATTGCTTACTAAATCATGCCCAGAAAATTTGTTAGGAATTAAAACTCTGAAAGCACTAGGAGCCATAATATGTTGTTCTCCGGAAGGAGTAAGGTTGTTTTTACGTGATTTTAAAGGTCACTATGTGTCTAGAGACATGGATCCCCGACTACAGACTTTACCAGTACATCTATGGGCACAAGGCCCTACGGATGTTGGCTGCATGAACATTACACCCTATCGAGTCACACTGAAAGCAGGAGTGGTACTACCACGAATGCGACAATACAAGTTACCGCATGATGCTGTAGTGGCTTTGTTGAAAATCATTGATGAGCTAATTGCCCAGGGAGTAGTTGTAGAAACAGACTCCAATGTATGTAATTCACCGATAATTCCGATTCTTAAACGAACTGATCCTACTGCTCCACCAGTGTACCGATTGGTTATTGATTTGCGTGAACTAAACAAGTGTATTGTACCACAATTCCCTGTGGTCCCTGATATATCATCGTTATTGACAGCAATTGATTCCGAAGCAACATTCTTTACTGTAATTGATCTCAAGAATGCCTTTTTCAGCGTCCCAATAGATCCAGAAAGCCAATACTTGTTCGGATTCAGTTTAAATGGGCGCAGCTTTAAATTCTCACGCGCTCCCCAAGGATTTACAGAAAGCCCCAGCATCTACAGCCAAGCACTGAAACGAGAACTTGACAGTATACACATGCCAGTCAATACTGCACTGCTTCAATATGTCGATGATCTGCTGATCACCGCGAGAAGCGAGCCAGAATGTGAAAAAGCTTCTCTGACAGTTTTACATTTCCTAGCCGACAAGGGGCACAAGGTGTCCCCTTCTAAGCTGCAATTCTGTGTTCAGCGAGTTATTTATCTTGGTCACTCGCTGTCCAAGGAGGGAAGGCAGCTTACACCAGATCGCATCCAGTTAATTGCTAACATGTCAATACCCCAGACACAAAAGGAGGTGCGGGCTTTTATAGGCCTCACTTCATATTGTAGACAGTGGATCCCTCAGTACGCATTTCTAGCAAAACCACTCATTCAGTTAACCACACAGGAGGCAGCCACATCGACTGTTCTCCCTTGGACTCAGGAACATACACAAGCTTTTGAAAGCCTAAAGGAAGCTTTATGTCAAGCACCTGTTTTAGCAACACCATGTTATAGCAAACATTTTACACTCTTTGTTACAGAACGCGAAGGTACTGCCTTGTCAGTACTCACTCAGGATCAAGCAGGATCACGCAAGCCATGTGCTTATTTTTCCAGTACATTAGATCCCGTAGCTCAGGCTTTGCCTGCATGCCTGAAATCAGTGGCAGCGACAGCTTTAGCAATTAGACAAAGCGATGCCATAGTATTAGGACACCCATTGACAGTACAAGTACCACATGCAGTAGAGGTTCTTGTGAACCGAACACAAACACAACACTTGACCATAGCAAGACTTACTGGTTATGAACTGACATTGTTTCAACCACACATAGAGATCCGACGGTGTAATACATTAAATCCTGCTACACTATTACCTGTAATTGGAACAGACCCACTAGCTCATGATTGTGTTGAAATCATTGAAATAAAGACGAAACCTAGACAAGACTTGACAGACGTTCCATTGCTAGATCCAGACCTGACGTTATATGTAGATGGTTCGTGTATGAGGACAAGTACAGGAAATTTAGTTGCCGCATATGCAGTCACAACAGACACTGAAGTTATTGAGACAAATTGTATAGATACTTTGTCAGCCCAAGCAGCAGAACTTGTTGCTCTAACACAAGCCTGTATTCAAGCCACGGACAAGAAAGTCAACATATATACTGATTCACGTTATGCATTTGGAGTCGTACATGACTTCGGAGTGCTTTGGCGGGAGAGGGGTTATTTAACTTCTCATGGAACACATATTCAACACGGGTCCCTCATTCATGCTCTGTTAGACGCGATTCATTTACCGACTGCAATATCAATTATGAAATGTAAAGCACACACGAAGGTTACTGATATCATTTCTCAAGGCAATGATTTAGCTGACAGAACAGCCAAACAGACTGCTCAGAATCGCACATCCGACATGACAAAGCCAATAGTTCAGACACCAACACAGTGTATGACAATTAAGGATCCCACACTTGATGTAATTGACATACAGACACATGCCACAGCAGAAGAAATAAAGAAGTGGACTGAACTAGGAGGGATCCAGACAGATCAAGGATGGATGACGAAAGAGAAATCTGTATGGTTTCTCCCTGATTCCATGGTTCAAGCCATTATAGCTACAGTTCACAGTCCAGCACATTTAGGAGAGAAGGCTATGCTAGACAGCATTCAGCACATTTGGTTCAACAAACATTTACGAGCAGCAGCTAAACAAAAAGTTCGTACCTGTATGATATGTTGTCAGTTTAATCCAGGAAAGAGTGTTCCCGTAGAGCAGGGTGGATTTCAGCCTCCTGACCATCCTTTTGAAGTCCTCCAGATGGATTATATTCAGATGGAACGTTGTCGAGGATTCAAATATGTCCTCGTAGTTGTCTGCGCTCTCTCCCGTTGGACAGAGGCGTATCCCGTATCAGATTACACTGCCCCGACTACTGCCAAGCAGCTAGTTCGAGAATTCTTCCCACGGTACGGTTTACCACGTGTTGTATATTCAGATAACGGCCAGCCTTTCTCATCCGAATTAATGAAACATGTCTAATTTTTGTTGGGATATCAGTGGGAATTCCACTGTGTCCGACACCCCGAGGCAGCAGGTCTCGTGGAACGACATAATCAACTTTTAAAAATCAGATTGTCCAAAATATGTCAGGAAAAAGGTGTGGACTGGATAGTAGCCTTACCAGTTGCGCTATTCTACATGAGAATGGTAGCACACTCTCGAACAGGGCTATCCCCGTATGAGGTGATCTTTGGTAGACCACCGAATATGTGGGGGACGCCTATACCCCGTAAAATAACTGATGTTGACTGTAATATGCTGACAGATTACCTGGCTTCCTTGATGTCTGCACTACAATCTTCTCGTTCACAGGTGGTCGCAGCTTTTCCTGACAACACTGAGGTGAAACCCCATGACGTGGTCCCCGGGGACTTTGTCCTGGTTCGGAATTTTGATAGGAAAAGCCAATTGGAACCTAGGTGGAAGTTGCCTAAGCAGGTCCTGCTGACGACCAGAACAGCTGTGAAGATCGAAGGACGGAAAGGATGGGTGCATTCCACCCATATAAAAAAATTTCATGGACTACCTTCAGATATAGACACTGTGCCCTGCACTCCCTCACAGACTGATTCAAAACTTCCTTTTGTTGAACAAAATGACTCTCAGTGCTATAAACAGAAACTCAGGTCCAGATCTAAACTGTCGGACGATTTGATTGTTTAAGTCCTCTCCAAGGTGAAGCGGTTGAATCTGTCCCGACATGTATCCCTTAGGTCTGAATGATGCAGAGTCCAGAATCATAATGAAACGACATGCTTATTGTAAATTACTGCGTAACCACTGTATTGTGACATTATTAATTTTGTTTTTATTGAGTATTTTAGTAATTATTACGAGTATGATTTTGCACATATATCATCCTGTTTCTAAACGTGTTTTCAATATAACTGATGAACATTCTTTTAGTGACCTACCGCCACATGAGTTGTCCTATAGACTTGCGCTGCGCAATAACACATTCATTAGTATGTTACATCATTCCCATCAGACTAGTAATGCGACCAATTGTTGGGTGTGTGGCCGACTCCCTCCCTATCAGAATAACAAAGGAGTTCTGCCTTTCTTTCCACATCCATTTACACGCAATGGCTCCTGTGGAGCATGGTTTAGTTTATTAAATTCCATAGACCCAGACACAGCAGTTTATCAACAACATTGGATATGGGGAAATCTAAATCTAGTTTTATTCAAAGTCTGTCACCCTAATAAGGAGGGTCACCCCAGTAGAACAGGAACTGATTTAGAAAATGAAGTGTATAAATTAGGTAATTTTACGCCTAATCTTATGATTTTGAATGTCAAATCCGAAGTTGAACTAATTCTGCCCACTATGTCAGTATTTCCAGTAAAGGGTGAATTATGTGTGAGAAAAGTTGGTTCCATACATATGGGCCATAGCCAATGCGTTACTACAGTAGAATATAGTGATCAAGGCAAATCTTCATTTAGAGCTTCTCGCCATTCTTACTTTATATGTGGTCAGACGGCATATATGCGTCTGCCTCTAGATTGGGATGGTACCTGTTACATAGCATTCCTTTTGCCACCTGTTTTCCTAGCTCCTCCTGATTATTATCGAAATGTTCATTTAGTACACAATAGAGAGCGAAGAGATCTCCCAGTTGTCGATTATACTGAGACGGCATGGGACAAGTATGTAGATTTCAATAAAGGTATCTTTCCCTATATAGGTACAATATCAAATAGTAAGCTGATACGCAGACTCACCAAGACTCTTGAAGCTGTAGTAAACGAGACTATAGCCGCCCTAGGCAATCTGACAGAGGAACAATCAGTGATGAGAATTGTTGTTCTCCAGAATCGTCTTGTCCTTGACGTCATCCTGGCCGATAGGGGCGGAGCTTGCAGGGTCATCGGATCCAGCTGCTGCATTTTCATACCAGAAAATTCGCCATCTGTATATAAAGCTATAACACGCCTTCATAAGATTGTAAGCCAGATACACGAGAATCCAGGCACTTGGACGTGGTCCGGGTGGTTTTGGAGTGTGATATCAGCCTGGGGATGGAGAGTTCTATCCTTCCTAGGTATTGGCCTTCTTATGCTTTTCAGTTGTTGCATATGTTTGCAATGTGGACCAGCGATTTGTGGTCTGTGTGCCACATCGTGTATTCCACATCAAGGTTTTCGCTCAAGATCCCGGAAGAAGAAGGAAGAAGAAATGATGCTCCATGAGCAAATCGATGGAATGATGAAGATTGATGTCTCGTGAAGGGCAAGAAGGGGACAAGGAGGGAATGTGGAAATGTGGATTTTCCTGGTCAGTTATGTCCCCTATCTTGGACCCCAACGGTTCTATATGCATGTTACAAGTACATGTATGTTCCCTCCAGTTCCAGTTTCTAAGATGCAAACATATGTGTGTCTACCGTCAACATGTTCTCTTTCAGATCCGCCATCAATGGGCTGGATATTCGATTCCTAAGTATAAAAGGCCACCGACTTTATATGGCCAAGTTACTCCATTTTTACAGTTCAGGCGAGTAGGCCCGATTCTGTCCTCAAAGCCTTTCCCTGCTCTCTGTCTCTGACAGCTTCAGCTTGAGCTCGCATCTGTATCCATGAACTTTGTCCTACTCTCTGTGCAGCTAACGGTGCCTGCCTCGGCCAGTTTTCGCCTGTCTGCCAAGAAGTTGTATTTCACCTTCGAATTATCTATTTTGCTCTTCAGCCGATGCATTCTTGCCTAGTAGTTTAAGTAAACATTCCTCCAGTTACCAAGCAAAAGGCCAGGCTTCTCTGTCTTCATGCAAGTGATTCATAGCCCTGTTGCTATGGAAAGTTTTCTGCCCCTCGCATCTCATATAGACACTTAGACGCTTGTACACGCACATAGTCAGTATAGAATAGATTCTGTCCGAGAGTCTCTTCCTTGTGGATAACATAGTTCTTTAAACATAGGATGTTAGATATGATTTGGGATTAGGATGACTTGACCCCAGACTTCTCGTCTCCACATGTAGAGCTAAATGTCAAGTCCCCTTTACCCCCTAGTTGCACGTCAATTACACGTCATGCTGCCGCGCGCGCATCTATGCCAAGTATTATCTTATAGATCCACCTATGTCTGATAATGCAAGCCAATTATGTTTCTTTTATTCCTTATTACGCCTAGTTTCGATTATGTCACTGTTACGTCATTTTTCTTATCAAATGTTACGCCTTCTACATTCGTTTCATTGTAATGCACTTATTATAAAAATGTATGTCTGTTAATAAGTTATTGTACTTCACTTCCTGAACCCTCGTGGTGACGGAACCTGAAGGCCGCGACTCGAGTCGGCCATTTTGAATGGAATAAAGCCCATTAGAAACCTCTTATACCACGGATTCTGCCTCTTGTTATTTTGAGCTATTTACTTTAATTTAAGATTCCGCATGAAATTCAGTCCGGTAATATTTATTTTATTTACCACAGTGGGGAGGATGGCGAATTGGTATAGATGCTTCAATTGTCTTAGTGAGGACTTGTAGGGGCCTCTAGGAGCCTTAAGTAACAGTAGCCCATTATATTAGTGTTGTCCAATCCTCCACGCGGTTCAAGCCTTTGTGGATACTGCCAGTGCACAGGATTCATTTGAGTTCTTCTTTGTTTAACAATTGTGAGAGATTAGCTCCACGTGGTGGCAGTTTGACGACGCTTACTATTGTCCAGCGTATATCGTCCTCGGTATTGCTCATGGCTTGGAAATGTTCAACCAGAGGGGTATTTGGTGTGTTGCATCATAGCCTGCTCGAGTTAACAAATCCTGATCTGGACATTTTGTGACATCTGGCCAATGTAGATCTTGTTGCAAGGACATAGGATGGCATAAATCACGTTGCAGGTGTTGCAATTAGAAAAATCTTTCAGTACAAATTTGATATTTCCAAATGCAAATTCTTTATACTCAGTGGTGAATTTACAGACTGTGCAATTTCCCCATTTGGCATGTCCTGTCAGCGGAGGTAGACCCCAATGATCGTGAAGTGTACCTGTACATGTGGTGCTGGGTAGTGTGGACCTAACAAGATGGTCTTTAATGTTTTTGCTTTTCTTAAAAGCAAAAAGAGGGCGGTCCAAATTTAGCATACCAGCATTGATGACATTCCAATGCTTGAGTATGTTCTTGCTTAACTTGTGTGACACTGGGGAGAAAGTGGTTATGCATACTATGCGGTTTTGTGGCTGTTTGGTTTTCGGTTCAAGGAGGTGATGGAGCAAGGTTTTAAAAGAAACTTGCTCATATGCAATCCTCTCGAATAACCTGTAACATTATAACCAACCTGTCTGTGAGTACTAATTTTGCATTACATTTTACATATTGTATCTAGGGGAAGCTTTTCTATGTGCTTCACTAATGAATAACCCGAGTGTCCTTAAAATGGCCCGCCCAAAATGCGGGAACTCTTCTGCACATGCGTCTACTACATCTACGTAGTATAACGTCTTCTCTAGCTTGGTGGGAAATCTTTGCAGCTGTGCAATAGCTTTTAACATGGCTGCTCGAAAACCTAGCATTAATGCACATGCCATGCTGAAACTAACCTATGCAAGTTTTACTAAGCCATTAATGCAAAATAAATATTAAGTAAATGGGGTTAGAGTAGAAGTAAGTGGTATGCAGTGACTTCATTTAATTTTGTATTCTAACATGTTCTTTTCTGACTTTATTAATAGCTCACATTTGGGCCTTGGAGGGTGACCGATGTCCTTATCTCTTGCGTCAACTACGCATGCGTGCAACCTCCTCGTTCTGAAACTGATTAAATTATTGAATGGCTGCCAATCCATGTGCTCAGCAAGGACATGGGAAGATCAACTCCTGACCCTACGAGAGGAAAACCCGAAATACTGTATTACAGATTTATCGATCTACATATGAAATGCATGTGGGAATAAAGCTTGTGGGTATTAAAATTAAGGGGCAGGGAAGTAGACAATAGAACCAAAGAAGATTATTGTACTTAGTATGGTGTGATGACCTCACCCCATTGCCTGGCCCAATCAAACTGAAGGGTGTACATGGAATTGATTGGTATAACAGAGGTAAGTTCTAGTTAGTTAGACACACTTGACCCACTTGATGCCGATGCTATGCTGATATGCTGCCTGATTTTGCTGAAAATTGATTGAAGAATTCAACACTAGAGAAAAGATCGTGGAAAAACTGAGGAGGCACATCTAGAAAGGGGCTTGGACGAGCCCAAGCCGGAGAGAGTAGCACCAGAGAGGGGGGTAACGCTGGCGTTACACTGGAAGAGGTCACCTTCCAAGACCTGAACCTGTCCCAAATCCTTGACACACTGATGTCTAGGTCCTCACACCATTCTAGGTAAATATAGTTCTGTGGGGTTGTGCTTCGTATTTGCTCTCTGTTCTTTCTCTTCTCAGGTACTGTCAGCACATGAGAGTAATTCATGTGAATTGAATTATTAACTAACTACTTTCCCTGATGGAGAATCTTATTGTGTTTATGTGTATTTGATTTGACTCACAAAATTATTAATTCAGATAAACCTTTAAAACTCCTACTGAGTCTGTGGTTCTTTAAATAAAGTTAATGTACTGTTCTTTACTATTATAGTTTCCTCCCTATTCTAATCTACTACTAGATCTTTCGATAGGTACATTTACTTAGGAGACCGGGCTGATAAGAATGCTGGTGTAACGGTTCTCTAAGGTAAATCAAAATTAATGACCAGCGGACATTTGCTAGCTCATTGAATGTATGAATTTAAATGGGTCCAAATTAATGTTGTGTGTATGCATATATAGAGCTGGTAAACTCTGCTGCATCAGTTTTTCTTGGTAGCAGAGGCATGGTTAGTATAGTTAGTTAGGTGAGGATTGTATTTGAAATTTTGAATTATTGATTTATGTTTTAACCAAAACCCGTTATGTATTGTTTTATGTTGTCTGGAAATTCCCAGGAATATTGAATAGCGGGTGGTAAATGGAAGCCACACTGCAGTGAGGTTATTGGTCTGGATCGAGAAAGTGCTGAAAGTTATGCAGGACTAGAAGCACTACGTTAGGGAATAATTTATTGAATGCTAGTGAGAGTAAGTGATAGCGAGGAGTTCGCTAGTGAAATTTTGGTATTATATCACCTAGAAAGGGTAATACTGACGGAGTAGCAGGTTCTCTGATGCTTGTGTGAAGAGTAGGCGGAAAGGTTTTACTCGTAGTGTGTGAAGAGTAAGCGGAAGGGTTTTACTCGTAGTAAAAGAAATCTTACTATACTTTGAATTAGTGGGTCAGACACAATAGCGCATGTTTATACGTTGTTAATTAATGAAATTTGTGTGAAATTTGTGAGAAAATAAGTTTTCGCATTACCTTGTAACGGAGGGGTCAGTTGCGGGTGCTGCACTGACGTCACTAAGAGCCGCGCTGGGATTGGTTGAAACAGCGGGTGTGTGGTTGATGCAAAATTGTAAAGGAGGGGTCAGTAGTAAGGAGTGATACTGACATCACAGAAAAGCCGCGTAAGCATTGGCTGAGGGAGCGAGCAGAGTAGAAGTTAACTGGTCCTCAGAATAGAAAACGCGCTGGTATTGGAGAATTATTAGAATTAAAGCGAGCGTCTGATTGGTCATCAAAATAGAAGTCCTAAGAATAATAATAGATAGTGGAGATTGCATGTACGATCCAACATTAACAGGGACTCGTCAAAAAAGAAGATATATAGGGTTTGCTTATGAACAATACCTTAACAAGCACAAGCACGCAATGTACGGAGAAAAAAGAAAAATGTAATTTATGCAAAAGGTTAAGAATTATTTCAAGAAGGACAAGCCCATTAAGAGTAGAGAGAGGATTCTCATTCCTCCTCCTAATACGCCTGCATCGTACATGATGGTGGAAAGGGGCTATCATACCTGTGTATGGTTAGAAAAATGGGGAGAGTATACAAAAGAGAATGGAATATTAGCATTTCCCGAGTACGGAAGTTTTAATGGAAGAATATTGTACAATTTAAGAACTCGAATGAATGAATTAGAACCCAGACCCAGATTAACTCAGTATGAGGCTTTAGAAGGATGCAAAATGGAAGCCTTTGAACGTGATAGACCACGAAGTAACAGGACCCTAGGCAAATATTATCCAAAATTTCCCCGAGAGACTAGAGATAGTCAAATGAAACAATGGAGACAGGCCATGGTGGCAGAAGGTTTATATCCTGTGCTAACATCAGAAGAGCAGACGGGAGGTAAATGTACAGAGAAAACCAAACACTTAACAATGATAGGTAGCGGAGAAGCAGAAGAAGGATACTTAGAAGACATATTGATGAAAAGTCCTCCACCTCATAATGAAGGATTTAATAGAATGACTCCTAGTGCCCCGATGATAAAAACACCTTTGGTTGCACAAATAGTACATGACACAGCAGACAGGATACTTCAAGAACAGGAAAGGGAAGCAATAAGTAAGAATAGAGATGAATTGATCCAGAAAATAACTCAGATGAATACACATCCTGATGCATTGACCATACCAGTAACCATAGGTCCAGTAGTCCCATGGTATGGTGAAAAGTCCAACTGTTCTAAAATTCCTGTAATGCCTACCCCAAGCATAGAACCTAGGAAAGAAAAAATGATAGTAGATAACCAAGCAAGTGAATGTGAATCAGTAATATCATTAATGGATTTGCCCATAAGAGAGCCGATGATGGAAACCCCAAAGAGAAATGTGCCCAGTTGTTCGAAGGAAGTTAGACTAGAAACATCAACAGGAACTAGAAGTGCCACAATAGTAACCCCAGAAGATATAGAGAGATGGTCTAAAAAAATAGAGAAACCAAAGTCACAGCCAAAATTATTAGACATTTTCAAATTGAGAGTAGAATTGGAAGAAATGGTTGCTGGAAATGTGGGTCTGGACAGATTAAACACATACAGTGAGGAAAAATTAATGCTTATTTGTAGAAGCATTACACGAAACACAAAGGCATTCCATGAAAAACTGACAAATTTGGCATTGGAAATGGGAATTGACATAGGGAAGTCAAAGGTGTTGCAGAAATCATATAGAACAGAATTTTCTGATAAGGATTTGGAAAACATGCATGTGTCTGGAAGAAAATTATAGATCAGGGAGTTGTTATTTCTGTTACAAAAATGGGGGGGATCTTGAAAGATGGAAAGTTAGGTGGGAAAAGAAATAAGAAGCAGCACAGGTAAATCGAACGACATCTGAATATGCCATGAGTGAAACAGAAAAGGCTGAGAGGTTGTATCCGATGAGGGAAGTACCCGGAGGGGGGTACATACGGACTAGACAGGATATTTTGTTATTTACAAATGATTTCCCAAAATTGAGAGGGAAACCAGTGGAGTGGTACAGACAAGTTGAGAGGTTTGTGAAAGTTTCAAAGATTTTGTTAAAAGATCTGTATGGTCTGTTTGACATAGTAGTACCTGCAGATCTGTGGACAGAGTGTAAAATTACTATAGATTGGCGTAGTGAAGAATATCCAAGAGATTAAAAAACAGGGGCCCCGTCAGAAGATTTAATGAAAAAATATCACCAGGTGATCACTTTTCTGAAGAATAAAATTCCCCCGAAAGAAACTGATTGGGTAAAAATAGATAGAACAACCCAAGAGAAAAATGAGTCTGTACATGTACACTACAAACGTCTTTTACAGGTGTTCAAATAGTTTAGTGGGTTTGAAAGTTTAGAAAACAAGGACATGCCACATTTTGTGTGTCGATTTGTGACAGGGCTAAGATTGTATATATCTCAAATGATTAAGCAACATATGTTGTGTTGGCAATCGAAGCCCATAGAAGAGATTTTAAAATTTGCTACATATTGTGGGGATGAAATTGATAGCAAACAAAAAGCCTTAGAAGAAAAAGTAATGGGGGCTCAAGTAAAATTGGCTGAACAGCAAGAGCTTCAATTAAATAAACAGTCAGAAAATCAAGGAAGAGCACAAGGTCAAGGTGACAATAATGGGGGAAAATCACGGGGAAGGTTGAATCGGGAAGAGGCAAAGAAAAGATTTCCCTGTCATGGGTGCGGGAAGTTGGGGCATTGGAAAAACGAGTGTAAAGTCATACCAGTTATTAATGGCCCGAATAAAATTTTTAATCCACAGACGCAGAATGAGGTGTTAATGAGTCATCAGCAACAGGGTATAGATCTACAGAGTCAATTGCCACCTGCCCCTAAGTCACATTTTGTGAGTCAAGCCAAGTACAGCGTGGACACCGGATTTCCAGAAGGAAGTGGTAAGAAAAAATTTGTAACATTGCAGATTCTTTTGCAGGACCCACTAATTGATTATGAGCAGGAATGACGGTGCCTGAGGGGGGAGGAAGGGGAGCGCGTACTTGGCGCATCCCTACCGGTAAATCAGTCAGGTCCATACGTAGAAGGTAAAGTAGAAGGAAATGATATCACTTTCTTGTTGGATACTGGTGCAACCAGGTCTACTGTCAGTACAGCAGACATTCCTAACCTGACACTCTTGGGTGAAGACATCCAAGTCATAGGTGTTTCAAACAAACGGATTAGAACTCCGATCACAGAACAAATGGAGTTGCAAATTGGAAATTTTAAAGAAATGCATAAATTCGTGGTATGTGACTCAAGCCCTGTAAACTTGCTTGGAAGGGACTTATTGTGCAAAATGAATTGCACCATATTTTGCACACCGGATGGTGTTGCAATACAAACCCCAGATGTAGATGGAGTTTACAAGTTCATGTTAGCTAAATAGGGAAAAGAAGTAAATGAATTATGTTTGTTGGTAACACAAAATGAATTACCTGCCGAAGTAAAACTGACTGTAAATGCAGAGATATGGGATTTTACCGGAAAAAAAATAGGATTAATGGCAAACGTAGATCCTGTAAAAGTGACAGTGAAAGAAGGTGCTGTTTATCCGAATACTCAACAATACAAAATGAGTCCAGAAATAAAGGCAGGTGTTTCAGCAGAGATTGAGCGATTAGTCGACCAAGGCATCCTGAAAGAAATAATGAGTAGCCCTTGTAACTCACCTATAATTGGCATTAAGAAACCTAACGGGAAGTATAGGGTGGTTCAAGATCTTAGGAAAATTAGTAAGATTGTCATACCATGCTCTCCAGTAGTGCCCAACCCAGCTGTGATTCTTTATCAGATACCATGGAAAGCAGGTTGGTTCACAGTAATCAATTTATGTCATGCATTCTTTTCTATTCAATTGCATCAAGATAGCCAGTTTTTATTTTCATTGAAATTTGAAGAGCATGTCTACCTGTGGAATCGTGTGCCTCAAGGGTACACTGAAAGTCCTTCAATCTTTAATCAAACTCTCAAAAGAAGCCTTGAATCTCTTGTATTGCCCAGAGAGTCAGTCCTAGTGTGGTATATTGATGACCTATTGGTGGCGTCACACACACACGAGATGACTGTGTTACTGATTCAATTGCACTGCTAAATCATTTGGAAAAGGGTGGAAATAAAGTGTCCCCTGAGAAACTTCAGTTTCGTAAAAATTCAGTTAAATACTTGGGACATCAAATAGAGAGAGGAGTTAGAAGAGTGACCTCTAAAAGAATCAGAATAATAAGACAAATGCAGTTGCCACAAACCCAAAAAGAAATAGGAATGTTCCTTGGAGTCGTAGGATATTGTAGGCAGTGGATTGTAGGGTTTGCTTTATTAGCTAAACCCCTGATACAGATGACTAGAAAGAGAGCGAAACATCCTATAGAATGGGATGATGAAAGCATGGGATCTTTTAGAAAGTTGCAAGATTGTTTGTGTGGAGAACCTGCTCTAGGAATGCCGGACTATTCAAAAGAATTTGCATTTTTCTGCTATGAGCGGGGTAATTGTGCACTTTCAGTTCTGACACAGAGATATGGATTAAGGAGATGACCAGTGGCATATTTTTCTGCTACCCTAGATCCTGTGGCCTGTGCATTACCAGGTTGCCTGAAAGCTGTAACCGCAACTTGTGTAAGCATAGAACAGAGTGAGTCAATTGTGATGGGACACCCTGTCAAGGTGTACGTTCCTCATGCAGTGGTGATATTGCTGACCAGACCCAGAACGCAGTACCTTACTCCCAGTAGGCTGACAAAATATGAAAGATTAATTCTGGGGGCTGAAAATGTGACTATAGTGAGGTGTACTGTTCTAAATTCAGCCACTTTACTACCTGATCCTTAGCAAGAAGAAGTGAAAGATGAGGTTGAATATGAATGTCTTGACGTGACTGAACTTAGCACCAAACCACGTCCTGATATACAAGAGGAACCCTTTAAAAATGCTGATCATGAGCTGTTTGTAGATGTCTCATGCATGCAACACAAGGAGGGAGGATTGAGTGCTGCTTACGCTGTATGTACATTAACTAGAATAGTCAAAGCATCCTATTTACCAGAGGTCAGATCTGCACAAGTAGCCGAATTGATTGCTTTAATTAAAGCAGCAAAATTGGCAAAAATTGGAGAGTAACCATATTCACTGATAGTCAATATGGTTATGGGGTTGTGCATGATTTTGGCCAACTATGGATGCAAAGGGATTTCCTGACTTCCTCAGGAACTCCTATTAAAAATTGAAATTTCGTGAAAGAATTAATTAAGGCAATTCAATTACCAAAAGAGGTGGCCGTGGTTAAGTGTGCTGCTCACCAATCAGGAGATGACTACGTGACAGCCGGTTACCGATATGCTGACCAAGTTGCCCGACACTGTGCGAGGCATAAAATTGCCCTAAACAAGCAAATCAAAACTTGTGGAATCAGCTGCCAACTTATGCTACTTGCAGGAGTAGGAACCTGGGAGGAGGTGAAAGAGCTGCAGGATGCAGTAGACATGAGAGAAAAGGAAGAGTGGGTAAAAATAGGATGTCAAAGAAGGGCAGAAGATGGTGTGAGGGTTTGTTATGATGGCAGACCAGTTATGCAAGACAGTATGCTTGCCCCGATGGCTAGAATGTACCATGGCGACACACATGTGGGCAGAGATGCAATGATTCGACTTTTCAGACAAGATTGGTTTAACGCAAAGTTCAGGAATGTAGCAGAGAGTCTTTGACAAAGATGTTTAATATGTCAACAAATGAATCCTGGCAGGAAAACTGTGGTTAGTATGGGAAAGATTGGAAAGGCAGAAGGTCCTTTTGTAAGACTTCAATTAGATTTCATTCAACTGCCTGCTTGTCGAGGGTTGAAATATGTACTTGTCATAGTTTGTTTATTTTCAAAGTGGATGGAAGCATACCCGACCCGAAGAAATGACAGCTTGACAGTGGCCAAACTTTTATTAAGAGAACTCATCCCTAGATTTGGTTTTCCAGTAACGATTGAATCAGATAGAGGGTCTCATTTTAATAATGAAATAATTCGACTAATTTGTGAAGCATTCAAAGTCGAACAAAAAGTGCACTGCGCTTACCGTCCAGAGGCTTCTGGGGTAGTAGAACAATTAAATGGCACAATCAAGTCAAGACTCGGAAAGGTGTGTGCATCCACCCCACTGAAATGGTCTGATGCTTTACCTCTGGTTCTGATGGGACTCAGAAGTTTTCCAGACAAAAATACTGCATTGAGTCCCCATGAAATACTCATGGGAAGAGCCATGAGACAAGCATGTGTACCAGGACACAAGCTGTTGAATATAATTGATGACTTGGTTTTGGAGTATTGCAAAGAATTGGCTGACCGAGTGCATTCTATCTCTCATCAGGTTGGGGAAGACTCAGTCAACAGACAGCTGAGCCAAGCGCATGATCTGAATCCCGGTGACTGGGTAGTTGTGTGGAATCACACTCGAGAATCGTGCTTAGCACCAAGGTGAGACAAACCGCATCAAGTTATACTGACTACTTCAACAGCTTGTGTGCAGGATTGCCTAATTTGATTCATGCAAGTCATACCAAAAGGGTACCAGCTCCTGAAGAAGAAGAGTTTCATTTGAAACGAGAAATTGATGTTGCTGAAGGTTGTGCAGCTGAAGAACTTCGTATAGAAGATCCTGAGGTAGCTGCCCAAGAACAACCAAGCACTTATCAGGACAAATGGATCCCAGTGGTGGACATACCTGAAGCATTTATAAGAACTAGGAGCCAAACACAGTTAGACAGACAGGAAAAGAGTGAGGACCAGTCAGGTGTAGAGAACTCGCTCAGGAGCATAGGGAAACGACTATTAGGGTACCTGAGCAGGAACAGTTAAGGAGAGAACAATATACTCAGACAGAGGAAAACCAAAGCCCCATTCATGAGTCTGAGGCGGGACAGATAGGGTTTAGAGAAAACGTTCAGGCCGAAGAAGGTAATAAGACCTGAACATGACCAGATAGGCATAGAAACACAAGTTAAGGATACAGAAGAAAACCCAGACATCACCAATCCTGAACAGGGTCAGATTGAGGTAGATGAACCAATCCAGGCAGAACAGGCCAGAACAATAAGCCCTGGACAAGGTCAGATAGAGAGTAGATCTGAAGACAAAGCTGATCAAGTTGTGCCTAAAATAAAGGAAAATAAAAGAAGCCTTGAAGAACCTGGTCGAAAAGGTGATAATTGGCCAAGATTTATCAGGAGACTGAAATACCGACTTAAGACAATTAGTGAAGAACCTGATCAAGTAAACAAAGTATCTAGTCAATCTGGACCTTCCACAGTAACACCAAAACGAAGGAGCCAAAGGTTGAAGACATTGAATAACAAGTTCAAGGGTCCTGAGTGGACATATGTCATTCTTGAAGACTTTGAACATCTCGACTTAAATGAAGAAAGTGATGAAGAGCTGAATGTTGGACGAATTGATGAAGAAGTGAGACCGACTTGAAAGAGAGAAGACGCTTAAGGTGTTATCTCATACCAAGTTCTGAATTAAAGAAGAGACAATCTTCTTGTCCAAAAATGTCTGATAATAAAGTTACTGGAAAACCAAAACAAAGCTGTATAAAGAAGTGTTGTAGGATCTGTATATGTAGCTTATTATTAATTTTCATAATATGGGTAATATTAGCAATAGCTATTCCCAATTTAATGGTTACTGACAAACAGAATAGTACTAATGCACATACGGAGGTAGCAAACATTAAAGGAGATAGAGTAGAATTAGAAACACCAGGCGAGTTAGATCTACACCACACTGTAGATAAAAACGAAACTGATTTAAATGCATTTGCAAATCTCTTAGTACACTATGTAGAAACAATGGAAGTTTGTGATTGTTATGTTTGCATGAAATTGCCAAACTCAGTAGCTGAAGGGGTAACTTATCATCACTTACCTTTGACATATGGTATTTCATGTAATGTATTAGATAGTTTATTTTATAGAACTGGAAAACTGCAGCATTATTATTCAAATGTAGATGTAATATTTTCAGAAGTCCCTATGCGGAAGAGCATGAACCCTGTCCTTAGTACTAGAGACTCACAATTCATGGGTGAATATTTCCTAACAATGAAGACAATAGATATAGCTGATTCACACAAACACAACCTAACATGTAAATTGCATGAAGAAGAAAAGATATTTTTGAACTTAGTAGAACAAAGGAGACAGAATTTCCAAAGAAGGGCCTCAGAACCAAAACCTCAGATACCTAAATGGGCTGAAAGGGAAGATCTTTTGGTAACTGGCAAGACTCATGCTGCTATGTCTCTGGATTTTGAAAAGAAAGGGAAAATCTGTCTCCATACACTAAAAACAAAATATAACAATGCATTTATTGGTTCCAGTGAGTGTGAACATAACTTCTTAGTAATTGGGGGTTGGGGACTAAAAGGAGGAACTGATCCAGTATATCCTGGAATTTATTATATTTATGGAAACAAAGCCTATTTTAGATTGCCTGATCACTGGTACAGGAGTTGCTATTTTGGAATAGTATTCCCTAAAGTTTATCATGTTAAAAGAATCACTGGAAACAATAATGACAGTAATGGACTAACTCGATATAAAAGAGCTAGTTTCTCAGAAATAGTAGGTGATATATTTGGTGCATTGATACCTTCAGTGGGAGTTTTGCTGAATTCTCGAAAAATCTGTCAATTGTCAACAGTAGTTGATCGCTTATCTACTGACACTGCTGGAGGATTTTTACTGGTCTATACGGAATTAGTTGCTGTTAGATCTATGGTTTTGCTAAATTGACTTGCCCTTGATATCTTATTAGCAAAAGATGGGGTAGTCTGTAAAATGTTGAAAGCGCAACATTGTTGCACATATATACCTGATAAAAGTGTAGAAATTGGAAGGTATATTAAAAATATTACACATTTGGAAGAGGAACTAAAACCACTGGAGGTTGACAGTGTATGGAAGAAAATAACAAATAGTTTTTCCACCCTTAGTAGCTGGTTTTCTAACATGGGTAAGAGTATCTTAGGTCAAATATTGTTGCCAATCATGGGCATAACTCTGTTAATTTTGATGATAATATGTTGCCACAGATGCAGTGGAAAAAGAAAAAGGTATGAAGTGAATGAAAAGTGTAGGAAAAGAAATTTAGACGAAATACAACTTGAAGAATTTGAAGGGAAATATCTAAAAAAGAATGAAAGGATCACAATTTAAGAAAGATAAAGGAGGGAATAAAAGATTTGAAGAAATCAAAATGATAGAATGCTAAAGTTGGCATCTGATTTAATAAAAGCTAGTGATGGCATAAAATGGCATCAGAGAGGGGATTGATGGAGCAAGGTTCCGTATAAAAAGAAACGTGCTCATATGCAATCCTCTCGAATAACCTGTAACATTATAGCCACCCTGTCTGTGAGTACTCATTTTGCATTACATTTTACATATTGTATCTAGGGGAAGCTTTTCTCTGTGCTTCACTAAAGAATAACCAAAGTGTCCTTAAAATGACCGCCAACAACGCGGGAACTCTTCTGCGCATGCGTCTAGTACATCTACGTAGTATTACGTCTTCTCCAGCTTGGTGGGAAATCTTTGCAGCTGCGCAATAGCTTTTAACATGGCTGCTCGAAAACCTCACATTAACGCACATGCCGTGCTGAAACTGACTTATGCAAGTTTTACTAAGCCATTAATGCAAAAGAAATATTAAGTAAATGGGGTTAGAGTAGAAGTAAGTGGTATACAGTGAATTCATTTAATTTTGTATTCTAACATGTTCTTTTCTGACTTTATTAATAGCTCGCATTTGGGTCTTGGAGGGTGACCGATGTCCTTATCCTTTGCATCAACTATGCATGTGTGCAACCTCCTCGTTCTGAAACTGATGAAATTATTGAATGACTGCCAATCCATGTGCTCAGCAAGGACATGGGAAGATCAACTCCTGACCCTACGAGAGGAAGAACCCGAAACATTGTAATACAGATTTATCGATCCACATATGAAATGCTTGTGGGAATAAAGCTTGTGGGTATTAAAATTAAGGGGCGGGCAATTAGACAATAGAACCAAAGAAGATTATTGCACTTAGTATGGTGTTATGTCCTCACCCCATTGCCTGGCCCAATCAAATTGAAGGGTGTTCATGGAATTGAAACATTTGGGGATGGATCATACATTTGAATTGGTATTAACAGAGGTAAGTTCTAGTTAGTTAGTCACACTTGACCCACTTGATGCCGATGCTATACTGAGATGCTGCCCGATTTTGCTGAAAATTGATTGAAGAATCCAACACTACGGAAAAGATCGTGGAACAACCGAGGAGGCACATCTAGGAAGGGGTCTGGATGAGCCCGACCCGGAGAGAGTAGCACCAGAGAGGGGCATAAAGTTGGCATTACACTAGAAGAGGTCACCTTCCTGGACCTGAACCTGTCCCGAATCCTTGACACTCCGATGTCTAGGTCCTCACAGCATTCTAGGTAAATATAGTTCTGTGGGGTTGTGCTTCGTATTTGCTCTCTGTTCTTTCTCTTCTCAGGTACTGTCATCACATGAGAGTAATTAATGTGAATTGAATTATAAACTAACTGAACTACTTTCCCTGATGGAGAATCTTAATATATTTACGTGTATTTGATTTGACTCACAAAATTATTAATTCAGATAAACCTTTAAAACGCCTACTGAGTCTGTGGTTCTTTGAATAAAGTTTATGTACTGTTCTTTACTATTATTGTTTCCTCACTATTCTTAACTACTACTAGATATTTCGACAGGTACATTTACTTAGGAGACAGGGCTGGTAAGAATACTGGTGTAAAGGTTTTCTAAGGTAAATCAAAATTGATGACCAGCGGACATTTGCTAGCTCATTTAAGGTATGAATCTATATGGGCCCAAATGAGTGTTGTGTGTATGCATGTATAGAGCTGGTAAACTCCGCTGCATCAGAGGCAATTTCTAGAACAATACCATGCTCTCTTTCGGGCATTCCACACCAATCTGCGGGGGTATCCCCTGGCCGTGAGTTTAGTGCTGAGGATCTTACCTTCAGAAAAGTAGTCTTCTTTTAATGTGCAATTCCGTCTGATGGGGAGGAATTGGGAATAGGGGAGTGAATCCCTAAGTGCTTGTGGATGATTCCTGTCATATTTCAGCACTGTGTTACGCTCTGTGGGCTTCCTAAAGAGACTGGTAATCAAGGTACCCTATTTATGCTGTATGTTGAGGTCAAGGAAGGGGATGGTCATCCTGCTATATGATAGTGTGAATTTGAGACCGCCACAGTGGTTATTTAGCCAATGCAGAAATATTTCAAGGAGAGTTTATGAGTCATGCCAGATAATAAAGATGTCATCAATGTATCTCTTCCACATTGTGATAGCAATGTGGAAGGGATTCAGAGATCAAAGAATGGAATTCGTCTCAAGGGCATCCATGTAAAGTATGGCCAAACTGGGAGCAAAAACTGCTCTCGTGGATGTACCTTTGGTTTGTTGATAGTATTGACTGTCAACAAGGAAAAGATTCCTAGTGAGGCAAATTTCTAAGAGTAGCAGTAAAAAGAGCGTGGGGACGTGGGCGTGAGTTGAGAATGCCTTCAATAACGAACTATGAGTCAATTTGTGGAATGTTCGTGTACAACGATTCTACGCCGGTACACAAGATGTCTGTTAACGGATTAAAGGGATGGTTTTCCACAAGGTTGATCATTGCCATGCTGTTGGGTACATAGCAGTCAGTGACCGGGACAAATTATTTTATAAAGAAATCGACATACCGTCCCAAAGGCTCCAAAATGGAGCAGCAACCTAACACAATGGGTCGCCCTGGCGGGTTATCTTGGTTTTCATGCACCTTGGGGAGAGTGTAAATTACTGGTGTGCACGGTGATTTGGTATTGAGGAATTGGCGTTCTAGTTTGCTCAAGAAACCCTGTTCAAGGCCTTCTGCGGTAACCTGGAGAATCAATTTCTGTAGCTCAGTGGTTGGATCGATAGGTAATTTACAGTAATGATCAGTGTTCTTCAATTGTCTCATAATTTCCTTTTTGTAGAGGGCAAGTTCTTGCAGCACTATACCCCCACCTTTGTCCACTGGTTTTATGATTATGTGTTTGTTTGATTTCAGTGTATTCAGTGCTGCTTTTTCTTCCAGGGAGATATTATATGGAATAAAGCGGCGCTCTTTTTCCATCAGAGTAAGATCATTAAGGATCAATTTCTCAAAAGTGAGTATTTCTGCTGGTACCATGTTTGAAAAATGTGAGAAGGTAGAGGAAGGTCTTAGGGGTGTATTGGGAGAAAGGACTGGTCGAGGGTTGAGTAAAAAGAAGCGGTGAAGTCTTATTTTGCGGACGAATCTGAGGACTTCTGTCTGTAGGTCTTGAATGTTAGTGTAGATGGTGGGGACAAATGAGAGACCCTTGCTTAATAGCAACAGTTCTGAGTCAGTGAGTTGATATGTAGACAGATTGAAAATGGGCATTGATAGGTTGTCTGACATGTTGGTTCTACCTACAGAGTTACTTGCCTCAGGTAGTGGGTCCGTCGTGTCTGTCGTTCTCCTGGGGGGTCCTGCCAGTGTTGTCTCTTGAACCCACCTCTCTTTTGAGGTTCTTGCTGGCCTCATCCTAAAAAGGGATGTTAGGTGTTCAGTTCAATGTATTAGGGCCGTCTCCTTGATCAGAGTTATCTGAGGAGTCGGCCGACGTGTCAGAGAAACCAACTAGGTTGTTTCGTCTGTTGTAACGTCCCCAGGGCCTTATGTTCCGTGGGTTGTTATAGGATCTGTTGGTGTAGAAGTCCTTGTGTAGGTAGGGGTGGGCCCCTTCTGGCGTGAAAGATTTCATATCTTTTTTAACTTTGACTGACTTCTTGTTTTGTTTGAGACGGTATAACTCATCTACAGTTTTCTGCACCGTCTCTAATAGTTTTTTGCATTCACTTGTGGAGTTAATATCTTTAATTTGTTTTTCAAGCTCATTGGATTCCTCAACTAATTTCTTTAGTTCTTCGGTGGCTGTATCGATACCGAGCACCATCCAATATCTGGAGTACGTGGTCCTGATATAGTTAAAGTTTGTGATGTATTTATTAATCTCTGTAAAGACCCCAGGGATATTTTTCACCTGCAGGACAGTAGGAATAATATCTGCTTTTAAGTATTCCGTCAGCATCTGTATCATCAACTGTAATCTAACGGATTTCTTTTTTACTTTCTCTAGTTGTTCTGGTAGGGACGTGTTGATTTCTATTGGGGCATTGGCAGAGTCAGAGAAGAGCGAGGGACCCTTAAGGATCTTTTTAATATAGTCGTCTGTGTATAATGGTGCGTGATCTGACATTGCCCTAATAAACTAAGTGTTAAGAGGTAGAGAAAAAAATAAAGAGCGTATGTAAGTGCTGGGGAACAGAAAAGCAACTCAATTGAGAAGAAGGGAATCAGAGCAAAGACCCGACCAGACGACGCAAAAAGTCCGGATCAGGATTTGTCAACACAAGAGCAGGCTACGATGCAACACACCAAATGCCCCTCTGGTTGAACATTTCAAAGCCATGGGCCATACCGAGGACGATGTACGCTGGACAATAATAAGCATTGTCAAACTGCCATCACGCAGAGCTAATCACTCACAATTGCTAAACAAGAACTCAAATAGATCCTGGGCACTGGCAGTATCCACACAGGCTTGAACCACCTGGAGGATTGGACAACACTAATATAATGTGCTAGTGTTACTTCAGGCTCCTACAGGCCCCTACAAGTCCTCACTAAGATAATTGAAGCATCTATGCCAGTTCGTCATCTTCCCCACCAATATGGGAACATGTCCTGTGTATATATATTAAGTCTCGTTCTATTGCATACTTTCATTTTCCTTATGCCACAATCTTTTAATTCACAAATTGCTTAATTTATATTGGACAATACTCTCTTATGAAATGTCATTTTTTAATCTGACACGTTGATGCCCGTCCGTAATACCAATATTATCATATGATGCTCTTGCATTCTTTACTTTTAATTGTGCTCTATTGTCTATCACTAGTCTGTTTTCTCTTTTTCTAAACACACTCGCCTCTTGACGCGCAACGCAACACAGGCATCCTTCTCACTTCAATATGGCTGCCACATTACCCCGGTCACATGACTGCGTGACACACTATATAGCCATGACTCAACCCGGCTTCCCTACTTCCCGTAGAAGTGGCTGCCATCATGCCGCAATCTATCTACTGACCGGTAAGCCTATCTCCCATGCGCTGACACAACTTTAATAGCGCTTTCTCCATACCCAGTAAGCTTAAAATTTTCCTTTTGCCCCAGTGTTTAGACTAACAATCGACTGTTGGATGCGGACCACGCAATCACCCGTCACACAGACCTCTACAACCCCACAGGATTCCCCTTGGCCAGGTCACCCTCGCTGCTGGTTATCTCCTAGCGCACAGCTTTCCAAACTTTTCATGTGGGTGACACACCTTTTAGAGAATCTTCAACTAGGGACACGGTAACGCGAGCGAGTGCAGCGAACGAGCCCAAACCACCTCAGGGGGGCTCCCCCCGAGAAAATTTTGACAAATTAGTGGCCAAATGGTGCATTTCCAAGCAAATTTGAGAAAGCAGGAAGGTTAATAAAGCAATTGTGAATCTGTTCTAACAAAGACAGTGACTGGCAAAACTGGTTGTAAGGAAGGTTAGGTTTGGGCCTGAAACAAGAATATAATCATGCACACATTGACACATGCCCCAGTGATTTACGGCACAAAAAGGGAGGGGGGGGGTGCACGCACTGCCAACCCTTTCAACCATGCACAAAGTCCACCTGTTGCCTTGCTGAATATGAGTTATACAAAAATCCGTTCAGGAAGGGGGAATTTTGAGTGGTAAAACTATCATTCAACCTATCAGCCGGTCTCTGCGCATTGAACTCAGGTGGGACTGCTTTCCTCATTGCAGCATGCCAAAAGGCAACAGAAATTAAGACAAGTGATATGTTTTTCCATTCAGTACTTTGAGGTAAAATTAACCGGATATAAGACATAAGGACAAATACTTACATGCCATATAAATTGTAACTATATCAAAATGTATGGGGACACAACATATCTCACGAAAACCATTCATTGACTTTTAAACTGAACTGAACTGATTTTTAAAAGAAAAAACATGACATTGAAGGTGGAAGAGCCACGCCAACATTGCCCATGGGAAATTCTAATTAAGTTGGAGAACCACATTTCTGAAACCTCAAAAATGGTTAGGAAATCAAACGGTTGCCCGAGCTGTGTTATCTTTCAATAATCTAGTTCTGATCTAGTCAATAATATCAAAAGACTTAAGATTGGACTAGAAAACAACGAAGCAAACACAAGAAGATGATGAACGGAACGCTGAAACTTTGCAGACACTGACCCCCAGTCACAGATCTGGGTTTAATCCATAATCATTCTTTAGCTCACTGTGCCACCTCAGCTCAGACCCAGCTATATGACAATGAATTTACACTGGAAGAGTAAGCAGTAAACACAGAGCTGGAATCTCAACCAATTTTGAAAGTTAGAAATATAAACAAAGCATTTACTTAACAGCAAAAAAAACACAGCTTGCTTCAAACGTGACTTTCGGAACGTACAAACAACCAGAGCGCAACACTACCTTGATGGCTAACTGACCAACTCTAGTTTTACAGCTATATACACAAACATCTCAATCCAGCATATAGTAAGGCTCACTTTAGTGCACAAGTAACAGAGCAGTCATAGGATGGTAAGCATGTAACACAGGTTATTTGAACATGGTTTTTCAAGTGCGCAGCTTTAAAAATGAATGTCTAGATTAGAATTAGAGAAGCCAAACTGAGGCAGCTTGCGTCTGTGACTACATGATCCACACTAATGGTAAAGTATCTTCTGAAATTTGGAGAAGCCTGGTCAGCCCCAGGTCTGTTATTGTTTGCTAGGCATAAATGTGCATACAAATATGTGACATTTCCAGACTCGAGCACACACTCTCACATACACACACAGATATGACCCAAAGAAGTGAATACCCGTGTCTAAACTTCCCATGGAAAAATGAATGGGAAAAACACATTTTGGGACTCCTCTGCCGCTTTCCTAGGCCCCCGCTTCATAAATCGGCCAAAACTTTCCATTCGCACCCTAGTTAAAAAGTAGCACTCTTTTAAAATGCTTTGAGGAGATTTGTCAAACGGGGCCAAAGTTATTAGCAACACAACAAAAGCATTGAGTGACGTAATATGCACCATGGTAGAACTATATTTACTATTTACGCTGTTGGTGCTTGTAATCACGTTTATCTGCTTCTGTCATCATTGCAGCACACGTATTTTATGCAAGGATAGCATTGGTTCAATAAATATTTTTGAAAACATCCCACTGTGTATTCTCTGTATATGTCTCTGAAAATAAGTGAGCATGACTGAGTGAAAGGTTCTATACTGTTTCCACGATTCCTGAGGAATCAAGGATGTCATGTTCAGTGGTTGCTAGAAACCATTTGCTCCCTGGTAGGTTGGGGGGGGGGGGGGGCTTACGGTGGCACTATGAGCTAGCTGGTCTATAGGCCAACATATCCGGCGAAGTTGTGTGGAATCAGCCTTGATACCACGCCCTTAGTTGAAGTTGCCCGAACAATGCGCAAGTCCTATGGGTTGTTAGGAACTACACAACACTTTGCTGTTTGTGCATTGAAAATTGCTCCTGCAAAAGGCTTTATATGGAGCGGTTGCAAATGAGACTTGACTGCATTTATGGTGAATCCTCGATTGTGGAGAAGCAAAATGGTCTCTTGAGTGTGCTGCAGGGACTGGTTGAGATTTACACTCTTTGGCAGCTTACCATCCAGTAAAGGAAAGAAGTGGATGCCCCCTCCTTATCTGTGCGGCGACAACCGCCAGCCACATGGTGAAGAAACTTGGGATGGAGGTGACATTGAAAGGTAGCACCCTGAACTGATAATGCTGGGCACTTACAGCAAATCTCAGGTACCACCGATGGGCTGCATGGATTGTTATGTGAAAGTAGGCGTGTTCGTGAGATGCATGAGATCTACACCCACCATGTGGTCATCTTGCTGGAGGAAAGGTATGACATTCTGCAGTGTTATAATATGAAAGTATTCTGAGAGGATGTATATGTTGAGAGGCTTCAGATCTAGAAGAGATCCAAGTGTGCTATCTTTCTTGTGGATGAGGAAGTATAGGTAATAGACTCCTGCCCTACTGTCAGCGTGGTAATGGTTCGATTGCGCACTTATGAAGGACTGTTGGAACCTCTTGCAGCAGGTGAAGATGTTCCCCACTGAGAATGTACTTGCGTTGGGGGAGTAGTAATAGGCAATAGCCCTGCCAAACTAAGTGCAGTACCAGGGTGTTTGTGATCTATCGCCATGCAGATTGGAAGTACTGGGGCCTTCCAGGTGTTACATGATTGGGGTGAAGCAAGAGTCATTGTTTGGTGGGAAAGGCACCTTTACTGGCACCTCCTTTGCCCCTACCCCCATTTTTGTTGTTATGGAACACTCCTCAAGAGTGCCCCCGGGGTGACTGCTATTGACATTGCTCCTACTGTCTCTGAAAAGGTGCAGGTGTCTGAAGATTCGTTTTTGCTGTTTGCCCTGTAGTGTTCCCTCTGAAAAAACAATTTGAGGTGCTGATTGAAGAACGCCCATAGCCTTTGCTGTGCCTTCCCAGCATTTAATTTACTTGCAGCCAAAAGATGTGTTCCCCGTCGAACGACCAGTTCAACAAATACTGTGGGACCTCTGGCTTCAACCCCGGCACTTGCAGCCAGCCAGTTCTAGTTCGGAACTCTGTTGAGTCTGTTTGAACTCTACAGGTCTTCGTGCTCCTGGGCCCTTGATGCCCGCAGTTTATCTTCAGGCTACAAATAAAGAACTACTATATTCTTTATGAGGAGCGCCATCAAAACATTACAGACATTTGCTGCAAAAGGGCTCCTTTCTTTTTTTGGATCCATTTCACAGGGAAACAAATAAAGGAAAGAGAGAGTAAAAGTCGGATTTTCAGCAACAGAGAAGGACACGCACAGAAGGAGAGGCAATAAGGGGAAAGAGAGGCAATACGAATAAGGGGAAGACGTGAGAGAGATGGGGGAAGCTGCCAGCTGCAGAGTGGAAGCGGACAAAAAGGGAGAGAGAGAGAGAGTCCTTTTCCTTCTATGCCCACACCGCCCGTCCCCTCACGGCCATGAATGGCCGAAAGTTACCTATAAGCTTTCGCTATTTCTGCCGTCCCGGACACATTTCTAAAAAAAGAAAAGTAGGGGACTTCGACCACTGGTTTTAATTCATCTTGGGGCCTAAACAGAGTTTGACAATTTGAAGCATTTACGTGGGGAGCAGAGGTCACCGTGGCAAAGGGAGAAGGCCGCGCGCTCGCGCATCTGAAAAGGGGTTTTATTTCATCCTGGGGGCCTAAACAGAAAATTATGGACATTTACCTGGGGATCAGAGGTCACCGCCGGAAAGGGAACAAGGGCTCACGCTCGCATGACGCTTCTCCTTCCTCCGCCTAGCCTACGCCGAACTGCATCACTGATTCCGAATGCAAAAGCATTCACCCAAATCTGGATGCAGACGTCATCGGCGCGCGACACACCCACAGGTGGGAGGCGACACACTACCGTGTCGCGCCACACACTTTGGAAAGCACTGTCCTAGCGGATCCATTTCCACGCAATTAGGAAATCCATATAGGTAGGCACCGCTGCTTGCCTTACTATGTGTCTGCTCCTTCATTTATTATCTCCCCCCTCAATACCCTCCTTTTTGCCATCAGGTGTGACAACTGCCTCTTGTGATCATTGTATCACGTTTACTTATTCCTGTCCATCCTGCACTGCTTCGCTCCTTCGGCTTGACACAAGGTATTGAACTCATTCCATCCTATTGTCCCTACCTTCACTTACTAGTCACACAAGGCTATTACTTCCCCTTTAATCACGTCCGGTTCGCAAGTCGCTAAACCTTTTTCACTCACTTTTGATAGACGTTGACTCGTACCCACATTACTGTGGTTTATTTCTGTCACATCGCTAATAACACAGCCTCTTTTATTAGCGTTAAGATATATCTACCTGGAATAATAGCATTGTTTCCACGTGCAAACCTACTTGGCCCCATCTCAGATCTCAATGTTCTGTAATATAAGATCCAGCTTGTCGCTTTTTGACTCTGCAAAGCTACTGATTATAGTCCTTACTCACTGTCTGACCATATATTTTTCTTCCTTTTTTTCTCCAAATTTAGTATTTTCCCTTCTCTTGATTTAGTAACTACAGGCAATTGTTTTCAGGCACAATAGCTTGAAAGTCCTGATGATGATCCTATATCTCTTGGTTAAGGATCGAAACGCCGTCGACAAAGTTGTCAACCTTATGCACAGTGATTTGTATGTTATATGATGTTTAAAGGAGACCCCTCTGCAATTGTTGTTTGTTTTATTGTGATTACCCGATACAGACAACTACATGCTGCTTGAGCCTTTTTTCGTTTTCCCTTGTTATGTGAGTTCATGGATACAGGCTTGTGTCCCACTGTAATTAATTCACATGTTTTGCTTATTTCATTTATTTACATATTAAATTGCCCTTATCCGGCTGGATAACGGCTAAAATATAGTACCGATTGGGGCTATATTGATTTCTGCTCTACTCTTTGCTTACTCAGGGACCACTGTCTCTCAAAATAGGTTAGCTCCCAAGGTCCCTGACCGATCTGAATTGGGTTCCCTTGTACTTTATAAACATACTAAGTTAAGCCTGACTGTATTTATGCCAGTTAGTAGCAGCCGCGGCCTGTGGAGGGAGTTCCGTGGGGCGGTAAGGTGGGGCGGGGGAGGAGCAGGGTGGGTTGTCTAAAAATCGGAATATAGATAATTACAGGTAAGTAAACAATTAAATAAATAAAATGAATTACGTAGCGCGCGCTGCATCGCATTTTGCGATTTATTAAATTGTTTACTTACCTGTAATTATCCATATTCCGGTTTTTAGAACCCCCCACCCTGCCCCTCCCCCGCCCCGCCTTACCGCCCCACGGACCTCCCTCCACGGGCCGCGGCTGGTTAGTAGAGGGTTAAGCACTGGTTTATTTACCGAATTGACAAGGATTGTGATTATTAGTTGAGGTGCGTCCTCACCCCCCTCAACTAATACTCCAATTTCCTACAGGGCCTTTGACTATAAGCATAGGCCCTAATCAAGATTACTAGACCACATCTAATGAGGGTTTATGAACTTTATATGTATTGTGTAATTAAATACTAACCGAGACAGGTCTGTCATAGACAGTGTCACGTTACTTGCCTTCCCTTTTACACTCCAGCTGCTTAACATTGCATAAGTAATGAAACTTAACCATGATGGAATCTGTGACATTATGGTAATCAATGATTAATTTCAGGATGTTTTACATGCGACCCAATGCCTTTGTCTCCAAGTGAATTTATCTCAATAGAACTAGCAAAGAAAGTGATTCTGCCTTAGTCTTTAGACATATTACACACAAACAAAAGAGTGTTGGAATGCATGCTTGTTTATTTATTCACAGCTAGCAGTATGATTTCACAATACATTGCAATTTTAACAGATAAATAGAATTTTGCACAAGTAAAAGATGGCTGTCAATAAATGATGTGTTTTAATGACGGCCTAGATTGTCACTCTCCATTAGTAAAATCCAGCTGCACTTAAAAACAAATGAAGGGACTAGGCCAAATGTATTACCTGTACAATGTTGTTTGCACTAACAGATGCTGTAGTAAAATCAAAGCTAGTATATATAAATTAATACAAACACGTGTACTTGACAGCACAAATACAAGTATTGATTCTGTAGTTTTATGTACAAATACACTTGGCCCAAGGGTATTTGAGTGCTTTACAGGAGCACCAGATTACAGCACAGGAGGTCAGATGTATTCTTAGGGGGATGGAGAGATTAAGTGAGTTGACCAGAATAATGGGACATTAAACAAATAATGTTTGCTGGAAACTAGTTGGTCAGTTCCAACGTGGACAGCTCTGGTCTTCAGGCCACATCTACTCTCCTTTTTGACTCAAACAAACATATAGTTGTGTGCACATAATTATTTGTTCAGTTAAATTTACCAGCGATCTGTATTTTGATATGGGGCAGCATGAAAACTTTAAAAAAATTAAAATATCGATTTAGTGGAGTATTCCAAAATCAACATGGTTGTATGGATTAAAACTTCATTTTAAAAATTGAAGGCTTTCCTGTAGGAAATTGGACTATTAGATGAGAAGGGTGTGAGGCCTGTACAAGTATTAAGTCCACAATTTCTCCTTCCTGGTAACATAGCACCCCATTTAAACAACTTGAAATCTACCTATGAGACGGATTCTACTTACAAGCACTATTTTAAGTTTTGAAGGTACTTCCCGCTCCAGTGTCCTAACCCCAGGGGGTGCGGTCTGCAGCCTCTCCTAGGAAACCAAAGTGATCTACCCTTTTGCTCTCTTGATGGTTGCCCAGGCTTGTGCCGCCCATCCTCTTCGTTTGGTGGGGCGAGGTGAGTCACTGTATTGCTGTTGCCTGTTTTGCAGGAGATAACCAGAGCACGCAGACGATCGACAACCAGTTTGTCCCTGTGCACTCTTCTTTTGTCTGTTTGAGGGAGACGATCAGGGCATGCCTGCTCCAGGTTGATAATGAGTTAAATTGGTGACTATTTGCTGAATTAGAGCTTGTCAGCCTTTAAAGCTGATTGTCACCGGCATGAGACAGAGCTTCTACGAGTTTGCATCCTGTGTTCTGAAGTATCAGCTTGTTAATTGGAACCAGTTATCGCAAGGAAATCAATCTGGCAAAGCAAAGTAACCTGTCTTTGAAAACAGGGCAGTGGCCATTTCTGGATATTGCCCTTAATCCCTTACAAGGAAAGTGTACAATGGTTTGACTATGGATTCAATGTTATTTTAAGACACTGTCTGCGGGAGACAATCTAAGCACACGATCGATCAATGCTTGGGGATGTTCTGGGTGAGTAATACCAACACTTACCTGCCTGGTGCTCTCTATATCTGATGCCTCACTGAACTCAGCTGCTAGGCTCATCACTGGCTTCAGGAAATTCAACCACATCATCCCTGACCCCAACCATTTCAAATGGCTCCCATTTGAAGCTAGAATACAGTTTAAGATAGCTTGCATGCCTCATAAGGCCCTGCAGTTCAACACTCCTGTCTACCTGGCTAAAAACATGAACTATCTGGGGGTAGTCGTTCCTCAAGAAGCTCTAACTTACTACTGCTGAAACCACAGAACTTTAACAAAAAGAAGACTTACAAGCCCTCCTTATGTAGTCTTGCCCCAAGAATATGGAACACACTTTCACCTACAACTAGGACAAATCCCTCCTCTTTAGTCTTCAAAAAAGTAGTAAAAAAGCTTCTGCTTAAAGATCACCTACTCTAGGAATACTTAATTACTAGTGAATCTTTATCAATGTAATTGATCATTTTCATATGGGTTCCTTTGGATCATGGATCTACCAAGTCGCTGTGGTTTTCTGTATCTGTTTCCTGTGTTTGCTTTATCATTGTGCTTGATCTTTTACATGTGGACTTCTTTGGATCATGGACCTATCAGCCACTGTGTTTTTATCTGTATTTGTTTGCATTGCCCCCCCACTTTCCTTCATAAATGTTTTACTTTGTATGTTTGACCTGACTGTTTTATGCACAGTGCTCCGATACCCTGGCAGGTCATGTTCGTGCTATATAAAACTCCTAAAATAAATAAATAATTTGTAGCGCTTGACTCTCTCAGGTTAGATAAGCAGAGCAGTCCAAGGCTTACTCTGGGGATATGGTGTGGGCTAGTAATCATCATTCACTGCCACACACTAATTCAGTGTTTTTTCTTTAGAAAAGGATGAGTACATTTATTATACACACACTTCTAAATGCTATGGATTAATTTACAAATGTATACATCAGGCTGATTGCATATATCATAGATGATATTCTGCAATCACATTTGACCCATGCAGGGTCATGACACTTACATTCACAGTACCCCCCACCTATACCCGAAAGCACATCATAATACAGGGGGTATCATTTTAAATAAAACAGGTCTAATGACTTTGAAAACAACGAACATATAGGATATCATGTTTCTGTGTGTTTTTATACACAATCAGGCCATACAAATGCAGCCATAGAACCAGTCCCTACAGGGGGCTCTGCACTCCTAGCTGTAGAGCGGAAGCTCCAACCTTGGGAGTGCTTCAAAATGTAATCAGAACACCATGGGCATCATGAGTTTATGGACCCTGCAAACATGGGGTCACTCCTTTTTTGAGAAATCACTGTGGGGTGCTATGCCTCCTGCAGCCCCCCAAAACATTGTTGGTGCCGACCCTACCTGTTTTGGGGCCACCACTGTCATGTGGGCCAACTAGAAACAACACCATCATTATGTTCACGTTTCTTGAGTCCTTCTTTCTGCAATACATTAACTTTTGACATGCATTTGTGTACATGTCAGTGCAGGATAGAATTTCCCAAAACTGAATTAGCTTACATTTCAACTTTGTAGGCACACTGTCATGACACCTTGAACATTCAGTACGATGTATAGAGTTCACTGCACAAATGTCATTGCTCATTGTTGTCCAGCAGGTGACAATGCTATTTAACTAACATAAACAATTGCGGCCTGACAAAGACCTCGACATGTCAAAATGGGTACTGTTTATTATATATACGAATTCTCTTCCTCGTTAAAATCAGAGGAGCACTCTGCCGACACTTCGAAGTCGCAGTATGTTGGAATTCCAGCTCAACTGATTCCTATCCTCGCCACAAGGGATGTCATGCTGTACACCAATAAGGCAGCCTGATGACACTTCCCCACAGCCAAAGGGGAGTTAGATCACCCGGCAGGAATTCTTGGGGAATCACCCTCCCTAGACCAAACTAGTTTAGAGAGCATTAGAAAGGAGCACACTAAATTATACTATATCACACTACGTATATGCCAGCATATATTCATTGGTTTAGCACAATGGCTGAATTATTCATTCTCTCTACTGTGCTTGTATTGCTAATCATGGTAATATGTTTTGTTCTATTATTAATTGCAGCGCATGTATTTTACTCAAGAATCTCACTGCTTCAATAAATACTGTTACTGCAGGTTTTGTGTTGCATAACTCCTTTGGATATGCATGAGAGTCCGAACAAAAAGGTTCTAGATCTGTTACCACGATTCCTTGGGGAACCAGGGTTGTCATGTTCTGAGGTTGCACACACATTTGTAACCCTGTAAAATTAGGGGCGTGGATGGTCCACTGTGAGCCAGAAGGACTACAGGCCAACATCTCCTGAGGAGGTGCGGGGAATCAGACTCACACCATCCCAATGTTCATGTTGTCCAACAAATGCTCAGTTTTTACTAAGAAAGTATAAAGCCACACAACACCACAAAGCATCCTTGTAATCTACAGGCCAACCCCATAGGTATTATAGGGCACCCTCTCCTGCCTGCTCCATGAAGGCAGGATGTTTCCTTCATGTTGGCCACCCAACTCCCCCAGATACAGGTGTGAGGCAGGTTCACTAAGCTGGAGGGAGAACAGTGGCCGTCCCACTTTGTTTTTGTTGTTGGGAGCCTGGAGATGGGGTCCCTGGATCCTCTTCTCCTGGTTGGGAGGGCACCATTGCGCACCACTGCTTACTTATTGCATCGGCCCTCGGAGAGCTGAGGGACCTCAGGAGTGGGAATCAGCTGGTGGAGGGAGCCCCACACATGCACCTTCCCTGGGTGAAAATAGGAAAATACTTCTTGTGCTGACCCCAGGCCCTGGTTAACCCCAGGGGTAATTTCTCAAAGGTGCAGCAGGGCCCCATGAGCTTTGGTCTTTGCTGGCTGTCATAGGTCACTAACCTTAAAAAGGCAGAACTCGGGCCTCCTGGGCTTACTCTACTCCTGGTGGTGAGCTCCAGCCACCAGGGGCAGTTCCATCAGACCTTCCATCCTCCAACGTGGGGTACCTTGCAGGGAGTTGGTTCCACTTGCTCCCTACGCTAGCTTTTCTCCAGGTATTTGTTCTTTGGTGTTCCTCTCCTCTTGCATGGGAACAAAAGTCCTAACCTTCTCTCGACTGGTACCCAGGGTAAGGGTGCCAGCCGGGTCACTGGCCCCCGGAGAGACCAATTGGTGCTAGGGGCCAATTGGGGATAGAGTCCTTCATCACTTAGTGAATCAGGGGTTTGTCCTTCCAGTTGTCCCTGGCTGTTGCCACCTGTTTCAGTCCAAACAATAAGCACAGCAAATAGCACAAAAGCCCTTTCTCTGTCCCTTGTGCAAGAGTTTCTAAATGCGGTGGAAGGTCCTGAAAGCCAGGTAACTCTGACCAATCCTAGAGTGGCACATCGTCACCCCACCCCTGTCCTAACCCTCCTGCCCAGCATGCTGGGGAAGTCCAAGATGGCACTGTCCAGATGTCACTAGTCACATCTCCTCTGTTAGCCTCATATCTGCCCCTTGCTGACATCACCACCAGGACCTTTCCAGAAAAAACCTCAAATGGGAGCCCCTCTTGTGTTGGCTACAGTTGTTTGGGTTTTTGCCTTTGTGTTTTTTACAACTTTCCTTATTGGTTTCAGGTCATATACATGCAAGCAACAGCAGTTAAGATAATGCTGCTGCAATAATCACAAACCCCACTGCTCCCAGGTAGGAAAGTTAACAAAAGAGTGCCACAGGAGTGCTAGTCCTCCGATGGCAGAATTCCTGAATAAACCATCCATTCTCCTCAGACCTTTTTTTTTTTTGTAGATTTTTATTGGGTAGAAGCAGTGTAATACAAAATCTGACGATCACAAATTCCCTATAAAAGTACTCCCCCCCCCACTTCAATACTAAGAAGGCAAACAGTATAACAATGTACATACAATAAAACATCACAGACAGCGTTTTCCTGAATGTCCACTGTGTTACATAAATAGGAACAGCACATTCCGATCTCATCCCAGTAATGTATTGTCCTAGTGTTTATTAGAGTTCGATAAGGTACCAGGTCATGTGTGGTTATTCCGAGCTCAATTCGCTCTGTGCCTGAAGGTATTTCCTAAGAGGAGCCCATATATCCTTGGGATGAGAGGACGTTGGCAATACTTTTGCATATAATTCCAGCTGTTCACGGCAGTAAACCATATCTTTAAGCCACAGATCAGCTTTCGGGCTCAGCCGGCTGTCCCACGTGAATAAGACCCGCCGTTTAGCTACCAGCAGGGCTACTCTAACGAACCTGCCCCTCACAGCTGTCAATTGGGGGACATATCCAAGCAGATACATCAGTGGCATACACTGAATCACCTGGCCAGTCATAATGTGTATAAGATCAATCATCTTTTCCCAATATTGACACACTCTCGTACATTGCCATGCCAGATGGAGAAAATCCGCCCCATCCAACCCGCATCTCTTGCAACAGGCCGATTCCCTCAAACCCATTCTGTGCAACTTTTTAGGAGTGTGGTACACTTGATGAATACATTTTAGATGAATGATACGCAAGTTGCAGTTTGACGTGAGTCTACCCGTTAACATACAAATCTGTTTCCACTCTGTGTCGGTGATCAGTGGTACCACTACCGTGTTCCATCTCTCCAAACATTTATCCACCCCATGAGCTATGTCCCCCTGAATTGCTTTATACAACTTGGTTACCAGCTTCTTTCGATTTGGGGTTAGTAGTATCAATTGCAGCGCCTGCAGCGTTTCTGGTTCCACCGGAAAACTAGTGTAGTGGTCTTTCATTGCTCGTCGGAGTCTATAACAGGTGTGTTGAAATAAAGGTGTGGGATTTTGTATGTAGGCTAAATCACTGCTCGCGATGTACCTCCCTCCTGGATATAAATCACTCATGAGTGTGATGCCTGCATCTCTGAGAGCCGTGACAGTGCTGCGCTCACGGGCTACTGATAGGGCAGCAGGCCCTGCAATGAGTAATGCCGGGGCGTACAAAGGAAGTTTATGTGTTCGCTTCCCAATCTCTTGCCACGCTGCGATGGTGGCATCTATTGTGTTTATCTCAGATTTAGGCATCTGTCTGTTGGTGTGAGTAATGATGCTCCTCAATGGTACCGGGTGCGCATCCCCTTCCTCTCCGGCTACATGCGGAATGAAAGCATGTGGCTTAAACCAGTAATATGCATATTGAGCCTGTCCACATAAGTAAAATACATAGAAACCCGGCACATTAAATCCCCCTTTTTCATATGTCAACGTCAATGTGTGCCAGCTAATGCTCGGTGTTTTATTCCCCCATACCAACTTCAACAGTTGGGTTTGAACCGTTTTAAAAAAATGCTTCATCAATGGGATAGGAATGTTACAAAAGAGATACAAAAATTTAGGAAGAACGACCATCTTGATCAGCGCTATGCAATCGGCTAAGGACAACGGCAAACCAACCCATCGGTCAATCTGCTGTGCTACCATAATTCTCTCTAATCACTTCCTCAGGATCTCGGTGGATCCACACCCCTAAGTACTTAACTGGCTCTTCGGACCACATTAGGGGGAATTCGATCTGGCGCGAGGCTGTGACTAATGTTAGAGGAATAATAACAGATTTTTCCCAATTTATCTGAAGACCCGAAAAGTAAAATAACCTGGGACAGATGGCGTTGCGGTTCGCGAACATACAGGACCATATCGTCCGCGTATAGAGAGATTCCAACTGGTCTATTTTGGAAATTCAGAGCAGCAGCCCTGTGGATCTGTCGAATTTTACACGCCAGCGGCTCCAAAACTATAGCGAAAAGTAGGGGGGAAGGGGACAGCCCTGTCTGGTGCCACGTTCTATGCAGAAAGGCTCTGATGTGAGTCCGCCCACCCTAACCCTCGCAGATACTTCAGCATGTAGAATCTGTATCCCACAAACGAATACGGGAGGGAACCCCATTCTGTTTAGAATGTGCCACATGTATTTCCATTCTATAGAGTCGAAAGCTTTCGCAGCATCCAACAACACTGTGACTGCCGAAAGATCAGGATTGAGCACATGGAACATAGCAAACATGGTGCGAAGATTCAAGGAAGTAGAGCGGCCCGGTATGAACCCAGCTTGGTCTGGGAGCACAAGAAGTGACATTAGGGGCTGTAGCTTGGTGGCCATAATTTTCGCTAATATCTTAGCATCTAGGTTAATCAATGATAACGGGCGATAGGAGTCGCATCGCGGAGGAGATTTGTCTTTCTTCAGCCTTGTAATAATTAAGGCTTGCCTCATCGATGGAGGTAGTTTGCCTGATTCGTGAGCCTCTGCATATACTTCAAGCAAGTTTGGTATAAGAAGATCTGCATACGCCTTATAAGATTCCGCTGTTAGGCCATCCGGCCCGGGAGCCTTATTATTGGGCAATGAAAAAATCACCTCCCTGACATCGCTCTCTTCAATAGGCAGACTTAAATATTTCCTGTGATCATCAGATAGCCATGCAAAGGCCGTGTCCCCTAAATAATCATTCATCGCTTCATCATTCATGCCTCCTCGAGTAGTATACAGGGAGGCGTAGAAGCTACGAAATTGCTCTACTATAGCGCTTTGAGAATAGTGAGCTACCCCGTCATCGTTAATTATGTGATCAATCGGGGGATTTTCTAGCCGTTCTGAAAGTCTATTTATCAACACTCTCCCTGGTCTATCCCCCTCACCATAGGCCCTGGCTACGTGCCTCTTGGACAAATATTTCATTTCCGTGTCCACTAAGGAGTTATATTCCACTACATGTTCATGTATTCTGGCCAAAACCTCAGGGGATGGTGCATCGTTGTATTGAGATTCTAGATCCCCGAGCTGCTGTTCGATCTTATGTAATTGTCCCCGTATATCTGTAAGAATTCCCGCTGAGGTGCTTATACAAATCCCTCTGATCGTCGCCTTGAAGGCATCCCACAGAATCGCCTGACTGTCAACAGAGCCCACATTCTCCTCAAGGTACTGTGTAATAGCAGTCTTAATACTCTCAACATAAAGCGGGACTAACAATGCGTCTGCTCGAAAGCTCCATGTAAATGGACGATGCAGGTTTGCCGGTATGATCATTTCCAGCACCACAGGATTGTGGTCCGACAAAGTCCGCGGGAGTGTGTGGACCCCCTCCACTCAGCGATTAGCTTCCGCACTGAGCAGCCAGTAGTCCAGCCTAGACCAGCTGTTAAATGCTGGGGTTATGTGCGTACCTTCTAGGACACCCTCATGTCGCAGGCGCCAGGCATCCACCAGCCCCATTTCCACCATGACATCCCGGATACATTGTGCCACTTTAACCATGCATGCCCCAGTCGGGTTGGATTTATCCACACGTGGGTCAAGGTGTGTGTTGAGGTCCCCCCCAAATAAGTGCAGCCTCCGGCCAGGTTCGCAAAACATTAATCATTGCCAGGAAGGGCGTAGCATCATCCACCACTGGTCCATATGTGTTGATTAACATCACCAATACTCTACCCAGCGTGCCCTCTACCATTGCCCAGCAGCCCTCATTATCCACGCAAGTCTTTACAGGCGTAAATGGCACCCCCCTCTTGATTAAAATAAGAACTCCCCTCGCATATGTGGAATACGATGAAGCAAGACGGTAGGTCGCCCATCTGCGTACAACAGCACCTTCAGTGTGCCTATGTAAGTGAGTCTCTTACAACAGAGCAATTTGCACCCTATGCCTGTCTAGTTACGCCAACACTTGCCTGGTCTTTTTAGGCGTATTTAAACCTCGGATATTCCAAGTCATACATTTATACGATTCACCCTTCATCTATGGCAAGAAACAAGACGGAATTCGCAATTCACTGTTCCAACAGACATGTATACAAAGCAACACAGAGTTAAGGTTTCAGTGCGCCAATGACTGGAAAAATGAAAACAATCCCCCCCTCCCCCCACCCACTTCAGCAACCCCAATTCGCTAAAGACCTGCCCCGTAGAAACCTTCCACCCCAACATAATTAACAAACCATTACATCCCAGGTGGGGAATACCCATTGGGGGCGTAGCGGCATAATCCCCTCCCAGATCTACTAGGGAGGGGGCCGCCTATATTCAGTGACTTCCCACCACCAGAGCCATATCATTATTCACACCAAAATCACAATAGGTAAAGCCATCCATTAAGACACCCGCAACCACCCAAAGGCTAGCGCAGGGCAAGGGAGCATACAATCACCCTCTCGGCTCTTCACATGCAGAATCAAACTCTTGCGCAGTGAAACAAGAACGCAAGAAAACTGCCATGGTTCAGACTGCAGCATACAATCATATCAAAATTCAAAACAACGGAGCAAATGTAGGATGACAGCAAAGCAGTAAAAGAACAAGCAAGTGACTCAGACAATCCACACAGTCCATATAGTCTGAGAGTTGGACCAAGTCCATGTGTGGGGCAAAACCCCTCTTACTATTCAGTCATCAATGTCTGATGTCTGTTCCGAGGATTTTCGCTGATGTTTCAGAGATCTGGCATGGTCCATCGCGTGCTTAGGACTTGTGAAAATCCTGCCATCCGCTGCATCCCCAATGCGCAGCATGGCTGGATAAAGCATCGCATACGGGATCCGTTCCTTGATCAATACCTTCTTGACATTTTGAAATTCCTTCCACGCTGCCTGCACATTTGCTGTAAAATCCGGGTAAAAGGATAGAACATTATTTTGGTAGGTCGTTGTGCCCTTTTGACGTGTTGTGTGCAGGATAGTGTTCCGAACCCTAAAATGTAATAGCCTGGCAATTATTGACCTCGGAGGAGCGCCAGGTGGAGGGCGCGTCGCCAAAGCTCTGTGAGCATGATGAACCACAAAGAGGGTAGATAAGTTGTCAGCCCCACATATTTCGTGAAACATCTCCTCCATATAATCCTCCAATCACCCCACATTCGTAGACTCTGGAAGGCCCAAAACGCGAATGTTATTCTGCCTTGAGCGTGCTTCAATATCCTCATTCTTTGCTTGAATGACAGCTAGGATTTTCGTAATGTCTGATGTCTTTGCGGCAACTTGTTGTATCCCCTCCTCCGCATCGGAAATGTGCTGTTCCGCCTCTCCGAGACGCGCCGCCTGCTTGTCTAGCTTGGCAGAAAAATGATCCATTCTACCGTTTAGGGCCTCGATCTTGCCATCTATTGCTTGGAGACTTTCGTGAATCGCTGCAAGTGATTTCTCCAATGCTGTAGGGGCCGGTGAAGAGTCCAATTCCGAATCTGAAGCCGCAGTTTGCGCCAATTTGGCTCCTTTTCGCGGTTCAAACGTGAGACGCGGTTGACTCCTCTCTGATTTGCCCATGATACCCCCACCTGCTGGCCCAACCCACACAGTAGTTATGTAGCGCCTCCTCACTCTCCCAGCCACAGGCCGCCCCCAGCGAAGCACCAACCAGGACACAAGCAGCGCGGTCAGGGAGATGTCTCCGGAAAAGTCCTCCACAGATTCTTCAGCTCTTTATCCACACAAGTATAGCGTATGGGGTGGAAGGGGGGCAGCCAGCTCGTCACAGCCAGTGTGGTGTTCCACAGTTTACTCCAGGTGGCAACCGCTGACTCCCGTCGAGGACCAGGTGAAAGCGCAATGCATCATCTATGCCATTCTGGCCCACAGCAATAATGGAAAGAGGGGGGTGGAGGTCCCCATGACAAACAAGACGAAGGAGACACCACACAGGGGCACCACTTCGATAATTATCCACCTCTCGAATCTCCTGCGCCCAGTCCAGCCAGTTATGTCTAGTGCTGCCCCACCTCACCGCGTCCGTCTATGGCCACCTCCACTGCGTGTTCAAAGCACATGTAGGCAATGAAGCCGCGGTGGAGCCGCACACTTTACAGTTGCATCGCTGATCACATGAAGGGAGGGGGGGGAGAGGAGATCTCAACAGGGCCGTGCCGCGGCAGGAGAATGCCGCCCGGCGCAACCACTGTAACGTAGTGAGCCCGTGGCCTGCCCCGACAGTCCGCACCGGCCGCTAGCGTAGTTCCAGGTCCCCAGGCACCGCGCTCTGGTCCCCCACTCACCTCCCACATCCACCGGCTCAAGTAAAGATGCTGAGCCCAGCTGCGAAGGCAGCGTCACCGCAGGCAGAGCACTCCACCTCTCGTTCCAGGCCGCCCAGCGTAGCAGGCGATGAGGCGCCAGCACACGGCAAGCGGACCCTCCGATCTCACTGCGCTGCCATTACCGCCATTACCGCCTCTTCTTTTCCACCGCCGATCCTCCCAACAAAGGCACACCGCGGCTCAAATCATATCGCCACAGAGGTCTCGACGTCAGCAAGGTAGTCCCATCAAGCTGAACAGAAGATGGCTCAATGGGGGAAGGATAGAGTCAGGATAGTTGTCAGTGGCCGGCAGAGCAACACTAAAGTGCGGCCATCTTGCCAAGTACCGAGCCACGCCCCCCTTCTCCTCAGACCTTACTGTATTTTTCTGGGCACCCTCTAGATTTATAGAGAAATCTTTCAGCTGTGGTGGTGGAGTCAATCCCTTGGGTCCATTCAAGGTATAGTGGGGCCAGCTGAGCGCGGCACTGTCAGGCAATGTCCCTTTTAGTGATAATGAGGCCAGTATCAACCAGCCATCTGGTATGGCGACTCCCCCCCATCTGTCCATCAGGCCCCGGAGAGCCAGCTTCGGGTCTGGCCTGGCTGTCCTGTCGACAATTTGGGAAAAGGTGTTGGAAACTCATACCTATTTGGTGCTGCCAACGCCATCACTACAGTGGTAGGTAAGCCCTCATCCTGTGCAGCCATGAGTGGCTGTAGTATGTGTGGTGTAAGTTTTTAGTTTGATGTGGCAAATCTATATGGACATTTCCAGTGTCCTTGGGGCCGTTTTGGCCTCTACCCAATCGTCCTTGTCCAAGGGGCCCACGTCACTCTCTCATCTCTCCCTCAAGAGTATCTGTCTATGAGGTGCTGTAACATGCCCATGGAAGTGCTCATCTAGACATCCCCCACTGTAGAGATACCAATTGAGTGCCACACAAGGATTCTCTATAAGGGCGGCTGTGTGGCTGAGCTACGACTCGAGCCAAAGCAGAGTCACCACCATCAGCACTCCATGCCAGCCAATCCACAACAAAGCCTGGTGCCAACTAAGCAGGGTTGACTTGGTCACAGGTGGGAGGGTCATTGGCATATTGTGCCATGGAGGAGGTTGAGTATGCCATGGTGGTCCAGCCCACTGAATTCCACTGCTATTAAATTGGTTGTCCCGACCCGCAAGACAACTTGGTAACGGGAAGGAGGTGACTGACCCAGTTGTCCAGTTGGAGTTCGGAAAGCCCCAGCCCACTGTCTGTGGCTGAACCCCTTGCCCAAATAAAGCGCACCACTTCAGATTGTAATGTGCGAAAGAAGGTGGGTGGGACAGGGTATGGGTAATTCTGCAGGGTGTAAAGGAACCGTGGCAGAGAGACCATTTTGAACAGAGACAATGTGCCTGCTACATGGAGTGGGAGTGTCGTCCAGTGAGTCATGTCCTTTCTAGCCTAAGCAACCAGAGGTGTCACGTTGAGGGCCCAAGCCTGTAGTTGGGAAAAGGCGACATGCATCCCTAAGAATCTAAAGTAACGGGAAGGCCATTGGAGCAGGTTTGTACCTCTGATATCCTCTTGAGAGGAATGCAAGTGGACTTTGGCCAGTTCACAATGAGGCCGGAAGCCTCCGCCTATATCTGCAGTATATTTAAAAGTCGCTCACTTACGTAAACCAGAAGGTTATCCACGTAAAGCGAAACCCAATTCTCTTTGCCATTAGGCCAGCGGAATCTGCAGTTACACGTCCCTCCAAATCCGTTCAACTATTGGTTCTATGGCAAGTGCAAATAGGAGGGGTGAGATGGGGCACACCACTTTGTGCCTTGCTTCATGGGAATGATCTGGGAAGTCTCCATTCACACTGACCCTGGTCCAAGGCCTGGAGAAGAGCATCCAGACCTAGCTGCCAGCAGAAAAGGAGACCAAAATTCATGCATTCAAAGAGACAGAACATGAACTGCAAGAGGACTGAGTCGAAGGCTTTCTCGAAGTCGATCGAGATGAGTGCACAGTGGTCTAGTTCCTCCCTGGACAAGGCAATTATGCAATGTACCTGCCGGAGGCAATGGCACATGCTGAGCCCCGGCATGAACTCGCTGTGGTCCTGGTGTGTTAGGGAAGTAATGACCTTCACCAGATGGTTTGCTAGCACCTTGGCCAGGATTTTAGATTCCAGATTTATGATAGAGATAGGCCTGTAGGACCCACAGTCTTCAAGAGTTTTCCGTGGTTTGAGGATAACAGAGATAGTTACCACTCTGCGCTTGTAAGCGAGCTCACCTACATGCAGTGACTCCTCATACATTGTAAGCAAAGGGGCATATTTGTTGTAGAGTTCTAATGGAAACCCGTTAGTTCCCAGAGTTTAACCAGTGGGGAGTGATCCTATGGCCTTTGCAATCAGTGCTGCCGGTATGGACTCCTCGAGGTCTCGTCTATCTGTGGTAGATAGAGTAGGAACAATCAAGTCTCAGCTGTGGGGAATGGACAGCTAGTGTATAGGCGAGTGAAGTAGCTGTGAATTCCTGGTCAACCAAGTGGGGTGCCGACACTTCATGGCACTCCTCCTCAAATTCGACCTCTAGTAAAAATAATTTTTAGAGACCAAGGCAAATTGATATTTTGGTATTTTTACTTTTCTCTTGCCTCTAGCAGCAAGGCAAATTGTTACAGCTAGGCAGCAGGAGCTAAGACTCCTTTGTGGTAGTGTCTGTCACTTGGAAGACCTGAGGGCAAGAGTGATTGGGTAATGATCCATCAGTGCGCGGAGAAGGATGTGTGAGTCAATAAACACTGCTTTGTCCGTGGAGGGTATAAGAAGATAATCGAGTCAGCCACAGGATTTGTGAGGGTGGGAATAGAAGTTGTCATACTGAGCGTCTAGGTAGAGTAACCTCCAAGTGTCCAACAGAGCCAGGGATGAGGCCCATGCGGCCAAGTGGTATGGTTGATACGGGACTCAAATGCCTGTCGTGTGGGGGACACAAGTGTGAGGGAGCATTAACAGAGGCAATCATTCAGTGACTGCCCCCCAAGTCATCCTCTATGATGGCAAAGTGGCTCAGTGCATCTCAGTGGGATTTTGTAACCAGCAGTGGGAGTGTTTGTGCAGGAGAATGGCTGCGGCATTTCAAGTATTGGAACAATGCACATAGTTTGATTTTATTGTTGAGACCATTAATGTTCCAGGAGAGGGCAGTAAGTAGGTTGGCAGCGTCTGTTATGGGGCTGAGCTCTCAGGGGACAGAATAGAGGGCTGGGTGGAACATGCAGTGTGCAACTGTGAGAACAAACATAACAGAAAAAACACTTATAACTGTAGAAACCCCCCAAGATATCTCAACCTACTCACACTTCAACAGCAGAAGCATCTGTTGCCCCACTGTCACAACAACCAGCAAACATACCAAGAACCTAGAGTCACAAACTAACTAGATCTGATAAAAGGATATAGTGAAAACAGTCAAGGCTGTCAGGCTCGGTTATGTGAATGCCAAAGGGCCCCTGTCACCCAGAGAGCCACTAGCCGAAGAAGACGGCAAATTTCGAAGGGGGTCCAGAGAGGCAGAGGGTGACCACACCCCCCCAGGGTCCAAAGAAAGGTGCCTCTAGAATTTCTGGTGTTCCCGCCACGTGGACCTTGTGCAGCCTCCGAGAGGGGAGTCCAGAGACCCCCGCCTTGGCAAATCCCATTGGGTGGAGCATTACATTTAAGTGGCAGCTGTTACAGGGGAGGACCTCCTCCGGGGTCTTGAAAAACCAGGATTTGAAGTTGTGAAGCACTTTGAGGAAAGCCGGCAAAGCAGCATATATCGAAACCCCCTGGACTGAAGTTGCTGTTTGACTCTGTCTTAGGTCATGTGTCATTGCTGCACAGAGTAGGTTAAGTCTGGAGAATCATTACATGCTCCCCTGAAACTGCAGTCCCCTGTTCCCCTGGGCCTCTTGGAGAATTACATCCCAGTCTCAATATTTCAAGAATTTAGAGATCATAGGGTGTGGCAGGGTCCCTGGGAGGGTCACCCCAAAAGTGTGCAGTGCACCCTCTCCACAACAAAGGAGGTCGACAATCAAGAGGCAGACATTCAGAAGGTCAGACAAATTTCCAGAAATTGTTCGAGGGCCTATCCATCTTCTCCTTTAGCAAAGCCCACAAAGCATACATTGCAGTGGCAAGCCCAGCCCAACACATACTCAGCGCTGGTCTCAAGCACAGCTGAAGCCCTTGAGTAGCCCAACTGTATGGTTGTCTGAAATTAATCCCTAATGCTGATTTTTTTTGTCATAGGCAAACATGGATCATGCTAGTGTGTCATTACATAGACTTGTCTCATGGATTATGGTTTATTGGACCAGGAAGGGCACCTAAAGCTGTACCCTCATACTGGTGGAAGGCTACTGCCTTCATCAGGAGTTAAACAGCAAAGGTGCGGTGGTAGGAGCATACAGTGTAATGATCAGTACTGGTGACCAGCTTCTATTTACCCTGTTTCATTGGAGTGAGGCCTATAGGCGCACTCACCTTTTTTTTAAAGTTCAGCTGCTGAGAGTTCAACTCACCCTTGGCCTACGTCAGGTTGATGTAGATGTGGATGCATGCATGGTGAAACCATGTGCTGAGCGCATGTGAGCATGCAAGACACACACTACACAGAAGGTGCAGTGTGGAAAAGTGTGCACATGGTAAATGTGTGCGCGCTGGCAGAGGGTGTTTGAAGTGGCACACTCTGGTGTAGTACGGAGAGACTGTAGTATTGAACAATGTGCAGAGACTGAGTGTGTGTGCTGTATGTGGAAATGCTGCTGGTAGCATGGTACATGGGCACAACAATACTAGACAGTGGAGTGTGCTGTGAATGTATACTGAGTGCAAGAGTGCTGCACCGGTACATTAGATGGAGGCCTTTTTGTTCCTTTTTGGGAAGCCTATGCCTGCCTGGTGAAAACGTGAGGAGGAGAGGATTCTCCCCCAGATAGAATGGTATATTGCTCGATTCCAGTAAGCTGGCTGGGTAAAGCACTGGATGAGGGGAAGCCAGTCTCTCGCTGTGCATTTGAAAGGTCACTTTGATTCAGTGACAGATCATAAGAAAGGGACCTGGACACATCTCAGGAAGAGGGAGATGGTGCTGATAAGAGAATCATAAAGGGTAGGGCTGAGGGCCCAGAATGTACCTTTGATGCACATATCACTGTGACTGACATCTAGGTGTGAATGCTGGTTACCCGTATGATTCTTGTTGTGGGTTAATCAGCTTGGGAGTTATGCCTGCTGTGACAGACATATTTCAGAAGAAACTAGAGAGGGGAGAGATGTCCATTTCAAGGAAGAAGATCCCCAAAATAAAACTTCAATGGTGCAGACCATAACTCTAAGATCCCATGTCATTTTCCGAGCATCCAGCCGGGCTGCTGAGGAGTGGAAGTTCTGCAAGACTTCTGGCTGTGACCAACACTAGGGGCCTAGCCTGCTAGACTCCCTGGTGGGTGAGGAGACATCACCAAGGGTACCAAGACCACCTGTCCTGAAGTCTGAATCACCAGTACCTGCCTATTTACCAAAACTGGTGTGCCTGTGAGGAAGAGGAGTGTTGAAGGGAGAAAGATTCAGAGGGAAACCCAGATGTGTGGAGCTCCTAAGTTGGGTGTGAAAAGCTGTGCCACACGATTGGGCTGTGGCCCATGTGCAGCTTTGTAAAGTTCGGTGTTCTCATTGTCTTGAGGTTACATAGGCCCTGGGCACAAACACCTCCATTTTACATGTGCACATTAAAAGTTGACATCCTTTTAAACAATGATTATGAACACACATTTGCTTTTGCACCAGTGTGGGATAATGTTCCTAGAAAATGGTTTGCTTGTATTTACCCTTCTTCATAGAAACATTATCAGGCCTTGGTAAATTATATACAAGGACTAAGTTCACTGCTCAAAATGATGTTGTTTGTTGTGGTCTTTTCATCATCAGCACTGGGTGGGTAGAACCAACAAGGGCAGCCAGACCAGAACTCAGGCATAGAGAGAATGGGTCAAGTTTATCATATAAGCTGCACCAAACCCTTGCTTAGGGAGAGTAGCATTTTGATGGGATTGCCGAGGTCACCTCATGCTGGAATTCTAGCCCAGCCGAATTCCATTACAATCCTGAGAAGGACGGCAGTCTGTTCTACATCAAGGATGGCTACCAGATGACTTACGCCCATAGGTAAATGGGGAGTTAGACCATTGTAAGGTATTCTGGCAGACTTGCACACCTTATGCTTACTAGGAAGACCTAGGTAGGAATACCATTCTATGCATCTATATAATCAACGCATTTGCACAGTGGTTGAACTATTCATTCTCTTCACTATGCTTGTAATGCTGGTGACATTGTTTTGCTCCATTCCATCCATCATTGCAGCACATGTATATTACTCAAGAGTCCAATTGTCTCAATAAACATCTGAAATGCCAATTTGAGTGTTTCTTGTGTGTGTCTTTCTTTGGGCATGCATGAGCTACTAACAAAGGGTAAGATCTGTTTCCACACTTTCCTTGGGAGTCAGGGTTGTTGTGTTCTGGGGTTGCATATACCACCTGGTACCCTGTCAGGGTAGAGGTCCAGCTGGTGCACTGTGAGCTAGCCAACACTAGGTCAACATATCCTCATGGTGTGCACAGACTCAGTCCTGCATTGTTTTGGTGTTTATGTTGTCAAATTGTATAGGCTTACTGGAGTAGTAGGAACCGCACAACTCCGTATGCCAGGAGGGGCCACCGTGCGCCAAGTACAGAGCTGTATTGATTGGCCCATTGCTTTTGTGCAGCGTTGTGAAGTGTGGTGATTTATGTTTAGCAACCCTGTATGCCAGGAGAGACCACTGTGTGCCAAGGAACTGTGTAGTATTGAATGGGCCATAATCCGTGTGTGGAAAGTTACTGTGGCCCCATATGCCAGGAGGGGCTGCAAGGAAGGCAACCTGAGGCCAGCGTGACCCAACAGGGAGAATGGGAGTTATCCTGTTTGCTAGGAGGAGTCGCCCGAAGTGCTGAGGCCAGAGGTTTGGGTCATTGCCAGTGACCTGAGAACTGCAGCTAGAACCAAGACGAGGGAGGATTTGTATCTGAGGAGGCCTGAGGACAGCGGAGATGCCGTTGGAGCCCCCTCACTGCCAAGGAGACTGCCCCTATCCCCGAGCAAGTAAAAACAAAAGACCTACTGCTTGTGGCTGGAACTGTAGTAACTTCAATCATCAGGACGCTGGTAAGCGCGGCTCACGGGTGAGAGCCGACGCTTGACAGGAGCTGTGTATGTGAGTGAGTGCAGCCTGACTTTGACGATCCAGGTCACAACCACACTGCATTGCTGTCAGGTTTCGTACCACCAGAATGGGTAAGCTAAGAACTGGGCCTACCATGCCCCGGGGGATATAACACATTTGTTTGTTTCAACCCTATTTGACTTTTAAATGACTGCAACTCATTGACTGAGTCTGAGAGGGGGAACCCCATGTACGGGGTCTAGCAGTTTACATTCCCTGGATGTTGCCACATGTGAACAGGAAATAGCAGCACACCCTTTGCATGGGAACTTAATAGCACAGTGGGGTCTGACAACTACTAGGGTGCCTGCCTCAAGTTATTGCTTTTTGAATGTTTATTACCTTTTTATGTGTAGAATAAGAAATTACTTTATTTATACAAAATAAGTATTTTATTGGACAATGATTTACTGTGGGCGCTACATGCATGTTGAGTTATGAGTCGTGTTCACTGATCTGTAGTTACACTTCCTTGCAAGGGAGCCTTGACTGCTTGTGCACCGCTTCCTAACTGAGACTCAGGTGCAGAAGGAGGTGCTTGACCCTGTTGAGCAGGATCCATAGTAGGCCTAGTATCCCTAGCTGAACGGGGTTCTGACACTCACATACCACAAACTATCTGCTTTCTTTGTCACAGTGCTTATTATGTTTGTTGATGCCTTCTCAAAAGAAAGGTAGCTTTAAAAAAACGTTAATTTTTTTAAATTTAAACTTTTAATTCTTGAGAACAAAAGACCCATATTAAATAGAAAGAATCCACCAACTCATATCATCTTGACTTAGCATAATAATGTTAGTTCTTTAGTCTCATTTCCTTTCTAAAACCTCCGCCACAACAGCTCTACCAAACTTTGAACACTTTTGTCTCTCCTCAAACCTCTTCAATCTCACAGGCAGTGACATTTTGCATACTACTTTCCATCCACATGAGGGTAAAAGTTGCAGCTCAACAATTATTCATCTGGAGAAGTCTCTGGTTGAAAGCCAATCAGAAATTAGAAGAAAACGTCTTGCAGGAATTGGTGGTGAAACACTGGTTTTTCTATGTCATTCACTATTATCCTATAATATAGTCTTATAGCCCACCGCTGATGGCTAGGCCGATTGTAAAAGACTCTGACCCAAGTTATAGGTAGGGGTGGGTGAAATTTGCATAGTCGCACTACGCAAAGCTCCACGAAACGGTAAAAAATCTCAGCGAGTATGCAAAAATTCCGCGAACACGTGGAATTGTATGTTTGCAATGCTTTTTTCGTGTTCGCGAACGCTGTATGCATGCTCAGGGGGAAATATCTCGCGAACACGCCTTTTGAGAATGCAAACAAGCAAAAAATTCCACGAAGCCGCGGGATGCAGAATTTTGGGCAATTCCGCGTTCTCCGCAGAACGCGAAATTACCCAAATTCCGCAAGCGGAGCGGAATTTACCACCCAGGCCTAGTTATAGGTCCGAGCCGCACAAGTGGGCCTATAATGAGGGAGAGGGCCTTTAATTAGCAGTATAGGGTGAGACAAAAGTGGTATAAGGATATTAAAGCATTCCACCCACTTAGGGTGATATTCTCTACATAAAAGTGAGAAACAGAATTACAATCATTGGAATCTAGAAGCAGAAGGCTTATACCATTCATTATGAGCCCTGAGCCACTTTATTATCTTCAATGGAGCTCCCAACATTCAATTTTCTAATATAGCCTTCAAGCCCACCGTACCATGCTATACCAGCCATTCAAGGCCTGTTTCAGTGTTAAAGGCCCTAGCTGAAAGGAAAAGCCTTTAAGAAGGTATTAGACCTTTAATGGCCAGCATAGCCCGCTGTGGTGGGTTATAAGTCTATTAGAGCATTCCGCGCATTGAGGGCAGAATGTCCTGATTATAAAAACAAAGGCATCGCGGAGCTTGAGGAGGTTACATTCTCCTAGGCTGTAAAGAAGCCACGATTGTGATTGTTCAACAGGTAAGAGGGCCCATAGCTGTTAGCTGTTGAACATTGAAAGCCTTTGTGTGAAAGGGGGCTGAAGTCAGCCCCTTGTTCTTCCTGGGCTCGGCTAAACTGCTTTTTTGCATTCAGTGGGCCAGGGAGATCCAGGAGCTGAGCGGTATTCCCCCTACATCCTTCTGAGGCTCAAGGGATTCTGTGAGCTATAGGAGGATGGAGGGGGGAAGAGTCCAGTGTGCCCCACAGCACAGCACCTGCCATTCACTTTCCTTTATCCACTCCATATATTTTGAAGAGGTAGGGGACAGAGAAAGGCAACGGCTGTGCATTAGAATGTTGAAATACTGAGAGCAACTGGTCTGTATCAGTTTATATAGGCTGCTACTGCTCCATTATCTTCAATGGAGCTCACAACATTCCAATGTTCTAATCAAGCATAATGCAGACTCCCCTCCCAGATTTACCAACTCTCCGGTATCATTCTAGATGGCAGAGACAAAAACAGGTGATTCATAATAGGTACACTTATTTCCAAAATGCTCACTTTCTTACCACAGTCTTAAACCCTGCCGCTTCTTACCAGTGACTATCGTCACACTGATGGAGCTCATAGTATGGGCTTCGGAGATAGCACTTTTGCAAATCCCAGTCATAAAAAGTTCATGTTCATCTCTCAGATGTAATCTCTATAAATGCTTGATAGTTCAAATGTATCTTGATGCTGAACCTTAGATTATGTATTTCTCAACCACCAAATATGCCTAAAATCTTTGATGTTGGCCTATTAAACTACATACTCATGAATAGAAGCCTAAGCCCTGAGCACATACATATGTGTCCAAATAAAAGTGGTCTTCACCTCTTGTTCTTGTTTTCAGCCAGACTTAATTTTATTCTGGCTGTCACAACAGCCTCACACCAGCCAACACGTGTTTCGTCTTTTGTGTTTAAAGTAAACCTACAACTTCTTCAGAGCTGTCCAAAGTTTAGGTCAGCCTCATGTATATGTCGGTCCTATCTGCTATATCCTTTCCCGTATTCAGGAAGTTACCAAAAGACTCATGAGTATCTACTTTACACGGACTGAGACTCAAATAGGATATAGCAGATAGGACCAACATATACCTGAGGCTGACCCGAAAAATTGGATTCTGATCTTTCTAAAAAAATGTGCGAGCTCACATTGGGTCTGAAGGGAGTCTCCTTCAAAAACTGTATAGAAAACCTGTGGCACACAATTCACTACTGCTTTATAGCAGTCATCATCCTAAATCACTTCGTGATAACCTCCCATACGGACAATTCCTCCATGTCAGACGGAATTGCTCCACTACAGAAAAGTTTGCCGAACACGAAGAATCACTCTCTCGACAGCTCAGGGAACGTAAACACCCTAAAACCTTGTACGTCAGTCCCTGAAACGTGCGTCCAATAATAAACAGAAGACACTTCTGGAAATTCGAGCACCTAAGCCCATTACACCTAGACTTACGTGCTTGAGCACATTTAGTGCCCTGTCTAATGGGATCCAGAAAACTATACGCAAACATTGACGGATTCTAAATATTGACAACAAAAGAATTCCTCCACCTCAGTTTGCCTTTAAGAGAAGCTCTAATCTTAGAGACAGTCTGGTCCACACGCAAACAAGGAAACAAACCACGGACCTTTCCACTCAAGAGACACTATGGAATCTACCAACAGTACAAGGGCATTTTCCATGTGGGTCGTATGCAGCTTGTCCACAAACCAGACATACTACTTCGACGTAGGGAAAACAAGACCCTGGTCCCAAGCCAGACACACAAATTGCAATAGTGATAAACTCATCTATCTAGTCACATGTCCGTGCCAGCTTCGGTATGTGGGTATGACCACTCGCAAGGTCAAACTCCGGATCTCAGAACACAAGAGCACCATAAGGTGTAACAAACATGCCACTAAGCTTACAAACCATTTTTCAGCTCACAAACATACAACAGATGAACTTCGCTGGACAGTGCTGGAGCAACCATTCATTCCCGCACACATAACTGATGTGAATAAATTCCTGTTCCACAAATAGAAGCGTTGGGTTTTTAAGCTGCAGAGTGACAGTAAAGGTCTTAATGATGAGATACCCTGGACCTTTCTTTAGGTTATCTTGACAGCTTTTGACTTTTCTGGACCTGGTGTGTCTATTCGAAAATCTGTGGTGTCTATAAGAAGAAGAAACTTCCATGTCCCTACTTGTATGGGCGCCATATTATATACACCTTGATTCATGACCTAATCATTTTAGGTGTATTCAACTATCTTCTTCTACAGATAAGCTCCTAATCTCACTATGAGTGTTTGCTTTTATTGTTCGGTCCCTTTCTCAGTTCCGATGTTTGAACCTGTTCATCGAGTATAATTAGCTCTTTGGACTTTTCTAATAGTGATATATGAACCATCGCAGAAGATTCACCTTTCCACGTGCCATGGTTGACTTGCCGAGTTAAAATTTGATCGCTTAAACACTTCAGTTTCGGTTTCTGTTTGCATGCATCTCTCCTTAATAAATACTTGCAGCGGCACAGGAAGTTTAGTGTGTATTTTTGTGCAGGTATGAGAAATATACTATAAATCTCCTGACTTTCACTTGCTCATTAGTATTTCAATGAACCGAGAACTCGCGTCTACCTTGGGACTACATTTCCCATGACTACCCCTTCTTTCGGTAGTTCTAATTTGGTCGTAATCTTGGCCAATAAACCACATTCCGAATTTGTCACCACTGAGCGACACGCACATTAGGTCATTGACATAAATACATCTCTCTGCCCTACCGTCGGCACCTCCAACTACGGCTCTGTGAAGCCAGGGGTACCGACGGAGATGTAAGAGAAATTATAGGATCACAGCGCTCTGCATCTTTCAGCACGCACTTTTGTACTCTGTTTTATTAGTTACTGAACTCGTTTGTCTCGAGTCCCGCCTTTGAATGATTGCAGAGCAAAGTTGTGCCCCTGAGAGATTTCACATAGAGATCAGCATCAGATGCTAATCAATGCTTTTAGGGCAAGAATGTTTCCGAAGCAACTGTTATACACTAGTCCCAGGGGCGGCTGGTGACATTTGAAAGTGGTAGGGCGTAAATACTGCACTGTGGCGAGCAAGCGTAGCGAGCGAGCCGGAACAACCTACACGTCTTCCCCAATGTCTGAGGTCTCACTTTTACCTAATCCTGAATCACAACCTAAAAATGACTGTTTCAAAATTTCTAGTTAAGAGCATGAGAAACAAACTTTAATCAACAGGGCGGTAATATCCTCGTGCAAAAACTACAACTAAGTTTAAAATTATCCATGTAACTAAACATCTTATTGCCCAAATAACCTCTCTGTAAAACTTCCCAGTAAACTTCCATCAGTAAATAATGCACGAAATTGTTTAAAATACCATAACATACCATCGCAAATCATAACCATCAAGCATGGCTAAATCACCAACACTGGCCTGCCAAGGAGTAGAATGTTAACCTTCTCAAACTGATTAAGCGCTTCGTCTGTGGTAGTAAGCACTATAAATACCTATAGCACACAAGGTGTAGGGAATCATGTAAACAAACAACTAGGGCTGTGTAAGGCAGCGAAAATGTGTCCACTTCCAGTAGGGTTTTAGGACTAAACATCTCGAGGCAGCATTGGTATCTCTCAGGAAACCATCTCAGGGCTCAGGGCCTCTTTGAGTCATAGAAAGAAGAGGCGACAGGAGAAGATGCCAGCTGAAGGGAGGCCAGGTGCCCTAGGCAGACAACACAGAAGAAGGACTCCTGGTGTCTTTCCGTGGTCCTTATGAATGAATCACTCTTGGACTCAGAGTGAGACCCTAAGGCCCTGGCGTCTGAGCGCAGGGGTGTCCTTGCCCCCCCTCCCAGACCAGCTTTCACCGTCTCATATGAGGCAGTGTGAAGCTTGCAACTTGGTACTTTTTGTCAGGGATGTGTTCAGTGCAGGGAGCGGTGCTGGAACAATTTTCGGAGTGAGGGTGCTGGTCATGACATCACCTGACTTGCTTTGTAAATCAAACATGTCTTTATTTGTATGTGCTTGCAAATCTCTGGAACACTGTGACCTTCTCCGCTCAGCAATTCCCTTGAAAGAGTAAAACTTGTGAAAATTACAAAATACCGGAAACGAGCAGAAAGAAATAGTAAACTCAGCAACCCATGCTAAAATAACTAGCAGCACTTTGGCACACAAAACTGCATGTCAGGACACCATTTGTAGGCCTCGTGATTGTTAATTCTTGACCTGGGGTGCATCAGAGATGTATGCAGCACCCCTACTTCCAGAGGCAGACGTGTCCTATTCTGTGAGTTGCTTTTGTTGGCTTCTTCGAAAGTTGCTAGTACAGCGATGGTGACAGCCAGACTTAACAGACACCAGCGATTCTATTACCTGGGCTATTACTCATGCATAATCCTTACTTCCGCTAATCGATATTGGTGTTATCTGCAACACAAGGTGGTGCCGGTGGTGTATGTGTCAGGGGGTGGGGGATAGTTTCTAAATAACAACGAATAAAAGGGGCAAACTGAATAAAATTAAAACAAAAACTTACCTGACCGCCTCTGCACCTGGTCCGCGTTGGTGCCTCTGCCCCCTTCAAACCGGAACACCACGTCAGCACTGGAGTGGCAACCCCTCTGCCAATCCTGGTGCTGCTGCAGCGCCAGGATTGGCTGAGGGCACAGCTTACGCTACGCCCGCCGCCTGCCCATTAGGAGACCGAGGGGCTCCTAATGGGCATGCGCAAGGCAGTAAAAACACAAGTACGCATGACTAGGCACGGGCTAAAAATTACTCTCCATGCCCACTCATGCGCACTTGTGCTGCAGTGCTGCCTTTCCCTGGCTTGTCTGACAATGCATGTCAGTCAACATGAGGCCGGACCGCCCACGGTCCGACGTCATGCTGACTGACATGCATTGTCAGTTCTCCCCACCCTCGGCGTCTCTGAACTTAAGTAAACCGAGTTCAGAGACACCGAGGAGGGAGCTGCGGGCGCGGGCGGGTGCGGGGGCCGGGGGGCAACGCCCCAATGCCCCAATGGACGCACCGCACCTGACTAGTCCCACTTTTGAATGTTTGCAGCACAATAATTGTATTCCCAAGTGATTTCACAAAGAGATCAGCATCAGACGCTGATCAATGCTTTGAAGGCAGGAATGTGTTTCCTAAGTTACTTTACATGAGGAGCACTGTTACACATTCAATTGACAGACGTTTAACGCCTCTAGTGTAGGACACTTTAAACAGCTCACAATAAGATTTCTATAAGAGTTCTATATATCGAGCATTTGTGCCACTTATGATTTTTTCTGGCACAGAATCCACAACCGTCATATGTATTAACATACTCGTTTTGCAAGGAATGTTGCACCATGTGTCTTGAGTGAGCTTTACTCTTTAGGCTCCACAAAAATACCTCTTTCAGTCATTTATGATACCTGGTGAGCTGAGCTTTGCATGGTCTCTGACAGTGCGAGACAGAGAGATTTATATTTTTCTACATACAGCCTGGTGACAGTTTTTTTCTCTAAATGCCGTACCCCTCCTCCCAGGCTAAGTTTCAGATGTAAGGTGAACGTGTAGTCTATCTTTACATTTTTTTTCAGAGACATCAATGCTATTTTTAGACACCATCAGTATATTGCATCCATATTGCCCATTATAGTGATTTTCAGTGAAGACAGGTTTTAGAAGTTAGTTAATCTGTTATAGACAGACTAGAATATGTGTATGAGTCTGATTTCTGTCAACAATGTCTTTTTTCCTAGAGCGGTGCCTCACGTCCTGAGCTGTTGCCAGGTGAGGTGAGGTGAGGTCTCTTACTCGTACACTACGGGTAAGTATAATTCTTTCTAAATTGGCCCTCAATTCTATATTTATAATAGTTGAGTTAATGAGTATTTCTGACTCATACTGGGTTACAATACAGACACAAGTATTTGATTTTGTGTGTCTCTTTCTTACACAGGTTTGATCACTACACCGTGTTCCTCAAGACGAGACGACTGGTGTGATTGGTTGTATCTGTTTAAATATTTTCAGTTACACTTTGTTTTCTCACTTTTTTCAGTCATCAGGCAGTAGCTTGTACTTTTAGGTCCCGAGGAAGGCTAGACACTCTTTAGATCAAGAAAACTGAAACATGTAGACCGACCCTTGAACTAGATAGTTGCAGTTATTTTTTCAAAACTGCTTTAGCTCTGTTTTTACAGACACAAGTATTTGATTTTGTGTGTCTCTTTCTTACACAGGTTTGATCACTACACCGTGTTCCTCAAGACGAGACGACTGGTGTGATTGGTTGTATCTGTTTAAATATTTTCAGTTACACTTTGTTTTCTCACTTTTTTCAGTCATCAGGCAGTAGCTTGTACTTTTAGGTCCCGAGGAAGGCTAGACACTCTTTAGATCAAGAAAACTGAAACATGTAGACCGACCCTTGAACTAGATAGTTGCAGTTATTTTTTCAAAACTGCTTTAGCTCTGTTTTTAATCCTGACACCAGGAGATACGTGATAACATTTTCTTTTCCTGGTAGTTAGTTTTACTACACTTCTTATCACATCCCCTTTTTCTTCTTTTTTGCACTGCTCCCATCACTCAGTCAAAACTTCAGCTCCTCATCTGATGGATTTTAGTATATCCTAGCAAACACTCAAAACATCCCCTTACAGTGATGGGGTTGTAGCCCTCGGCTGTTCTAGGAGTTACAGCCGGGAGGAGATCCCAGATGATGAAGCATGTAACTTCGGTGAGTGATGGGATTCCGTCCTTTAATTAGGATTTCCCTGGGTTTGACGAGGTACTATTTACTTGTGTTGTAGACGCCAAAGGGCTCTTTGTAAGGGGTTAGACCCACAGATAATACAGTTTGTTTCTGAGTCGTATGGGGAAAGTATATGTGCTGGTCTTTAAAATTTCCCTTGGACCCTCCTACCCCATTGTGTATCTTTGTGTATTCCTCACAGATAGCCACACAATAGAGGGTCTGGGTCTTGGCACGTTGGGCCATCCTGATTTGATGACCTGTAAAACTTGCACTTCATGGCCTCAACTCACACACAAAGAACTTCACACTAGCATATTGTGACTGCAGACAGACTGGGATCAGGACAGGGAGCCAGGAATTTTCAAACACCTCTGTGGGGGGAAATCAAAGAGCTTCTCCCATTTCAGAGCTACCACCAGATATAAAAATGGAACCATCAGGTCCACTCTTCATTACACTCCTGGAACTGTTGATTCTACAGAAGGACTGCCATGCTGTCAGAAGACTGCCCTGCTACTTGAGGCATGCCCTGCTGTCTGCGAAGGAAAACTGGACCTGCACCCTCCATCCAGGCTGAAGGGACACCAAGGGTCAGCTGACTGACCTCCTGTACTGAGCTATAGGGACACACAAGTTCCAGAGGTCTCCCAGCAACACAGCTGACCTGCTACACTGGGCCTGACTCGACCTGCAACTTGACCTGCTGGAGTGACTTCCTGATCCCCAAGAGATGCCTCCCAGGTCCTGGAACCTTGGAGTGTCATCAGTTATGCTCCTCCTTGAATAAAGGTTTCAGTCCTGAGGATTTGGGCTCTTTGTGACAGGCCCGTTCATGCCAAGTTCAAGCTGCCCATGCTAACTGCCAATGAGAATCTGTGACTCTTCACTATACAGAGACTGGCAGCAATGATAGGGGCATAGAAAGACCTGCAATTCGCACTACAGCATTGACAGCTCACAGTAACCACCAACACAAATCTCCAGCAATGACAATCTGCAACTCCCAACAGGATCTTCGCACTGCAGTGATGACCATCCACAACACTCTCTCTGCTCCTCACAGCCTCCTCCATCGTAAACAAAACTCTTTGTTCTAGACCTTAGAAGGTCTCTTTTTCTGTGGGACTAACTTGGCCCTGTATCTGGCACTCCATTGCGGTTGGTCTGAACCTGTGCCTGGATTTGTTTTAGGTGCTATAGTCATCTTAAATCTTTAACATTGCACATCTTCAGTTCTACTGAATCTTGTCACTTTGTTGTCAACTAATTTATTAAATGATACTATATTTTTCTAAATTGGTGTTAGATTTTGTGTTTTCACTTTATTACTGTTCAAGCGCTGCATAAAGACTTTACAGATGGCCTCTAAGTTAAGCCTGACAGCTTTCGTGCCAAGCTACCAGACGTTTAAGCACAGGTTAATTTAGTGACTTTTTGTGGTTCACCCTAACAAGGACTGGGGCTGTTGCTTGAGTAGGGTCCCACCCCCTCAATTAACAACCCTATTTCTAACACTAATACTTTGATAGAATGCATAGTTCAGCACGTGGAATGCAATATATTTGAGTCTGTGACCATGATGTTGCCAGGCTACCAAGGGCCCAAATGCAAGCATGCAAAGTAGGCCCCCTAACCAACTTTTGATTGGAGAAAACACTCCAGTATCGACGTGTAAGGGGCCCCTTTACAGACTTTGGTCCTAGTGACACTGCACATGCTACATTACTGATAGCTACACCCTTTGGTTTGCAAAAAAAGAATTGCAATATGTATTAATATTTTAGCGAAGAACATTCTTCTGTCTAAATCGCTATAGTCTGGTGTCTGCATGGATGATAACTTTGTTTTAATAACATCTATGCAAGATAAAAAAGGATAAATCTATTTGATTTGGTCAAAATAAAAATGGGCTTCAGGATTTCGAAAACTTTGCCATCGTTGCAGGCGTTCAGTGTTGTACACAAGTGACACACCAGCATGAATAAATGATGGGCTTCATTGATGGCTTGAATTGTCATCGGTAAAATCAGACTGCAATGCAAAATAAATGAGCGGACTTGTCCAGATGCAAAATATAGACAATGTGTGCAAAGAACCAGTGCTCTAATAAAATCTTAACCACTGTATGTACATGGATAAATACCAACTGTGTGCGTACCAGCATGTAATAGCACCAGTTTGAACACTAAGGAGCCCATTAGGATGGCGGGTGGACCGCCCCGCCTGGCAGGCGGTAGCTACCGCTGGCCCGGTGGGGGCAATCTGCCCACCATCCTGCCATGAATTTCCCCCTGCCACATTAGGATGGCTGGGGGGTTCGCAGCGGATGGGAAGACCATCCTCCACTTTTCCGCTGGTCGACTAGTCGACCGGGCGGAAAACGTGTATGAAATGGTGGCGGTGTCTGCAAGGCACCGCCATCCATAATATGATGATTGCAGAGATCAGCCTCTCCATGGTGGCATTTCCGCCATGGAAAGACATGCGGTTTCTGCATTTGGGGGCCCGGTGTGGGTCCCCAGGATGTAGGGGGGTGGGGGGTGCACATGGGGGTACCTATAGTACCCCCCAGCATTTACATGCCGAAGGTGGCAGGCACCGCGCAGTGCCTGTCACGTTGTGCATGAAAATGCACGACATGCATTTTTTACATTGTGGCAGGTGCTGCTTACAGCACCACCCGCCGCAATGTAAAAAATGCGGGATGCGCCTGCTAGTGTGGCGGGCGCATCCTAATTTGAATGGCGGGACTGCCGCACGTGTGGCGGGGGGGGACTACCTTTACAACGCAACTTTTACAACGCTATGCTATTACAACGCATTTTTTACAACGCAAAAACTTTTACAACGCATGCTTTTACAACGCATGCTATTATATGGTAAGTACTTTTACAACGCATATACCTTTACAACGCATTATTTGAAAATGCCTTTACAACGCATGCATTTACAACGCATGCATTTACAACGCATGATGTTATATGGTAAGTACTTTTACAACGCATATACTATTACAACGCATTTTTTAATGTTGGTATTTTAATTTAAATAAATATATATCGTAAAATTAATTTTTTAATTAAAAAATATAATTGATAAAAAGTGAGTAGTTTATCAAAATATTAATACTTGAGTATTTTGTCTAGTAGAAATGTTTTTTTGGATAGTTAAATTAATACTTGAGTATTTCTCTAAATAGAAAGAGTATTTTTAAATTTAATTATATACATATGAGAGTGAATAGTGAGTATTTTTAAAGTTAAATTAATACTTGAGAATTATTCTAAATAGAAAGAGTATTTAATATTTAAATTAAAAAAAATAAGAGTGAGTAACTCAATTTTAATACTTGAGTATTTTTTAAATTTTAAAGTGTATTTCTTAAATTAATTTAGTACTTGGGTATTTTTAAATAAACAAAAAGTATATTTTATATTTAATTTAAAAAAAATTGTGAGTACTTTCTAAAAATATTAATACTAGAGTATTGTACAAAAATATAAGTAATAAGAAAAATTAATACTAGAGTATTTTTAGGTTCATAAAATAAAGTATAATTTATTTTCATTAAAAAGGAAGAGTACTTTTTGTTTTTTTTAAAAAAAAATAAGAGAAATTTATTTAAAAAATTTAAAAATATAAAAATAATTTAAATATTAAAAGAGTAATAAGAAATGCATTTTAAAAATAATAATAGTTAAAAAAAAAAAGAAGGAAAAAAAGTACTTACTTTTTAAAAAAAATTCCCACGCTTTTGCATTGAAGTCTATGAGCTAATTTGTCCTTCATTTATTTTGGCAGCTTCAGAATATACAACCCGCGGAACAAGAAAAGAAGGATCAGAAAGAGAAGAAAGAGAAAGTTTTGAAGGGAAAAGACAATAGAGTCGAGGTAAGGAACATATTTAGTAAATTTACATTTAAATAGTTACAATTTTGCAGTTTAAATTACTTTTTAAAAAATAATAACAGCAAACAATTAATGTTTTCAAAATTTTTATTTATAGAAAAATCATGAAAAAATAAACCATATTTTTAATTAATTTTGCAATGTAAGTAACATTTTTTAAACAAAATATAAATATTTTATTTACATTTATAAACATTTATTTACAGATTAGTTAAATAAAGTAGTCCTTTATAAATTTTGATGCACGCGATGACGTAATGACGTGAGCGTCGACGTAATGCGCCATTTTGCAGAGCATCGGAGGAGGAAGCAGCAGGAAGCTGATCTGCGGCCAGGTAGGAAATATTTTCATTTGAAATTATAGAATAAACCTTTAAAAGGGATACATATATAGTGAGGAAAGAATAAGGGGAGGTTGCGGGAAAACTAATTGATGTCTTAAATGATTTTAAACATGTCCACATTAATGTCATTAATGTATGCCTATGTCGGGTCGCTAAAATTTATTTATTTAGTTAAAAAAAGTATTTAACTGTTAAAAAATTTAAAGTTACTGTTCAGAAAGTTGATTTCTTTAGTTAGGAAGTAACAAAATTAATGTCGATCTTCATTTCTAAGTGAAAAAAAGTTGCGTACTTTCAAATTTTGGAAATTATAGATTGTTTAAAAAATGGTGATTAAGCAGCAAAGTGCATTTTGGATTATGGTTTGACTTGTAGAATTTACATATGTTTGAGTTTTGGTGATTTGTTTGGACGGTAATTAAAATGGAAGTTATCGGTAATTATATCAATGGAGTTCCGATGTTGAACAATTGTACAAATACTATGGGACAGTAAATTTGTAGACATTGGTAGTTTTTGCAAGAAATGAAGATTTGTTTAAATAAAAAAGGACCCGACTTGTTTGTTTGAAAAATATTTTAGTAAAAAACATTGTATGCCAATTGTAATTTGTAAAATATTAAATTTAGAAGCAAAGCAGGAAAGTAAGTTAATACATTTTTTTAAAAAGAAAGAATGTTAGAAAGATTTTCCAGGTAGTCTATAGCCACACACAACGAAAATTGTTGTAGAATTGCCAATAGTCTCTCAGACATTTCCCTTGTTTTGACTGTTACTCGTGGGTTTAGACTACCTGCGAGTGTTTGTGCTATTCTCATTTCTTGGAAACTTTGCTCCTTCTTCAAAGTTTCCAAAAAAGAGTAGAAGTTTGGATGTGGTTTGCCAATTGTATGGTTGAAGGAGTTATGCCATCCCTCAATGGCATTGTTTGTTTTTGCTTCTCCCTCTAAACAACTCGTGTAGCAGTTCCACCACTCCACATGGAATCGTGGCTTCCTCCTGCGACCCGATCTGCTTAGGTGTCCAATCCATGTGTCCTCGAAATAATTTAGAATGGGTGCCAATTTTTCTTCGTTACTCGTATAATAAACAGATTCTATAATTGCAGTGTAGTACTCGTCCACACTATCGGGAGGAACAAAGCAAAGTGCAGTTAATTTTTTTAGTTCAAATTGTAGTTTGCTATCCCGAGAATAATCTGCAACTAGGGATGTTTTCTGTAATTTACGCCAAAATGCCTGCGAAAAATGTACGTTTTAGTGATCACATTGATCATGCTCAATTCAAAATCAATAATTATTTTTCGAGGACTTGAAGAAGTTTTACTTTTAATCACTGATAAAAGTTCAGTGTATGTTGCAGAAGTCTTATCAGGTAGCAAACTATAAACTAAGGGAATTACACTATTGTTAATTTTAGCATGTATAGTGTAAATTTGAGTGAAAGGATGGGGTGTACTTTTAAACGTCCCATCCATCATCCAAATTTCACTACTTTCTAATTTAGCAAGGTTACGTGGGGTACTAAAAATGAGAATTCGTTTCTGAGGGTTTTCGTTGTCATGCAGAAGGAAAGGTTCATCAGAAAAAGAAATAGAAAGATCATGAGGAATTCTAATGTCAGAGAAAGAATGTGGTGTAGATAATTGAATGTTACTTGCCTGCTTTTGTCTCTGAATAATTCTTCTCAAATTAGGAATTATAGGCATGTTACTAGCAACATGACTGGGGACATGCTGTGCAACCTCTCTTAAAATTGATCCTGTAGAATCATTGGAGGTGCTTGCAATAGCTTTCATTTCGTTTATTGTTTCTCTAATTTCTACATCCATTGCTGAGGCAGAGTGGTTATGTTCTGTGGTTTTCACAACCAAATTATCAACAGTAACCGCTCTGCCACTGCAATGGGTAGTGTAGTATTGCACACACCTCCAATGATTTCTAGTTAAACTTATTCTTTCCTTACTATATATGTATCCACCATGGTTTAATAAATTTTTGCCCTTCCTGGATTTAATAAACTTTGCAGCTTCCAGACTAGACATTATCTGAAAAGAGAAGAGAAGAAAAACAAATTAGCCTGAAAAAATAAATGAAATACCTAAAACATAACATTTACACTATCCAAAACTTTCCCTACTGCTGCACCTTCCTGGAGTTAGAATAGTAATTTGCTCCCCTACACCAACCATCACTTTCCCTACTGCTGCACCTTCCTGGAGTTAGAATAGTAAATTGCACCCCTACACCATCCAACACTTTCCCTACTGCTGCACCTTCCTGGAGTTAGAATAGTAAATTGCACCCCAACAACATCCATCACTTTCCCTACTGCTGCACCCTCCTGGAGTTAGAATAGTAAATTGCACCCCTACACCATCCATCACTTTCCCTACTGCTGCACCTTCCTGGAGTAAGAATATTAATTGTTACCCCTACACCATCCAACACTTTCCCTACTGCTGCACCTTCCTGGAGTTAGAATAGTAAATTGCACCCCTACACCATCCATCACTTTCCCTACTGCTGCACCTTCCTGGAGTTAGAATAGTAAATTGCACCCCTACACCATCCAACACTTTCCCTACTGCTGCACCTTCCTGGAGTTAGAATAGTAAATTGCACCCCAACAACATCCATCACTTTCCCTACTGCTGCACCTTCCTGGAGTTAGAATAGTAAATTGCACCCCTACACCATCCAACACTTTCCCTACTGCTGCACCTTCCTGGAGTAAGACTAGTAAATTGCACCCCAACAACATCCATCACTTTCCCTACTGCTGCACCTTCCTGGAGTTAGAATAGTAAATTGCACCCCTACACCATCCATCACTTTCCCTACTGCTGCACCTTCCTGGAGTTAGAATAGTAAATTGCACCCCTACACCATCCAACACTTTCCGTACTGCTGCACCTTCCTGGAGTTAGAATAGTAAATTGCACCCCAACAACATCCATCACTTTCCCTACTGCTGCACCTTCCTGGAGTTAGAATAGTAAATTGCACCCCTACACCATCCAACACTTTCCCTACTGCTGCACCTTCCTGGAGTAAGAATAGTAATTGTTACCCCTACACCATCCAACACTTTCCCTACTGCTGCACCTTCCTGGAGTTAGAATAGTAAATTGCACCCCTACACCATCCATCACTTTCCCTACTGCTGCACCTTCCTGGAGTTAGAATAGTAAATTGCACCCCTACACCATCCAACACTTTCCCTACTGCTGCACCTTCCTGGAGTTAGAATATTAAATTGCACCCCAACAACATCCATCACTTTCCCTACTGCTGCACCTTCCTGGAGTTAGAATAGTAAATTGCACCCCTACACCATCCATCACTTTCCCTACTGCTGCACCTTCCTGGAGTAAGAATAGTAATTGTTACCCCTACACCATCCAACACTTTCCCTACTGCTGCACCTTCCAGGAGTTAGAATAGTAAATTGCACCCCTACACCATCCATCACTTTCCCTACTGCTGCACCTTCCTGGAGTTAGAATAGTAAATTGCACCCCTACACCATCCAACACTTTCCCTACTGCTGCACCTTCCTGGAGTTAGAATAGTAATTTGCACCCCTACACCAACCATCACTTTCCCTACTGCTGCACCTTCCTGGAGTAAGAATAGTAAATTGCACCCCTACACCATCCAACACTTTCCCTACTGCTGCACCTTCCTGGAGTAGGAATAGTAAATTGCACCCCTACACCATGCTACATATTTACAACTGCTGCACCTTATAATGTTGGATAAAAATACCTTTTTCTTTCGAATTTGCTTTTCTTGCTGATTCTTCTTAAGTGGGAATGGCGTGTAGGCTGGAGTACACACTTATGTGTTGATTGGATTTGAAATGGAAAAATAAATGTCTGGAAAAGTGAAAAAAGGAAAAAATTAGAAAACTGAACGATGTTGAGAAATGCGAATTTACAATAATTTTTTAAAAATTGTATAATCATTTTAAGTTGTAGTAGATAACACTTTCCCTAATGCTACACCAACCTTTAGTCATGAAATAAAATTCTTAATTCTGCAAATGTTTCCATAATTATATTGGTTTTTTTTTCTATATTAGCAATGAAATGGTTAGTCTAATATATTGAAGGTTAAGAAACCATGCTGAATATCAATACCTTGTTTTTTTGAAATTGCTTTTCTGGGTGAGGCTTCTGAAGTTGATTTGGCCTGTTGGCTCAAGATTTAACGTATGTGATGGAAAAATTCTTTCTGCAACGAATCAAACTGTTGTCTTTTGAAAAAAAAGAGGAAAATAAAAAAATTAACGTTGGTTTGAAATGTAAAATCTGATTAACTTTAAAATAATAATGACATACAATATAACTAATACTACATAACACTTTACTAACCACTGCACCTTCCTGGAGTTGAAATAGAGAAATGTACCCCTACACCATAAAAAACTCTCTCTACTGTTGCACCTTCCTGGAGTGGGAATAGTAAATTGTAACTCTAAACTATCCATCACTTTTCCAAATTAGGCACTTTAGAGGAGTAATAATTGCAAAAGGAATGATTAAAAATGTTTAGAAAAAATAACATTGAAAATGTAAAATACCTTTTTCAGTTGTTGTTTGTTCTAGTGCCTTTAAGGTAATGCTTGCAGCAGGATAAAGTTATTTTTTTGTTACAGATGTACTCTGGAAAAAAAAAAATGTTTAATAAATTAATGTTGCTTAGCCAACGTTGGTTGAGAAAAAAAAACAATTTTTAAACAATATGATATATGACAAATGAGTATGAGTAACAATTGGTGAAAGAAAACATAATACACATTGAATGCATTTTTCGAAGAAAAAAAATATTGGTTACACCGATACTATCACTCAATTACTGTAAAGCTGAACATTCTAGGACTTAGAATAGTAATAGTTATCCCAGTAACATGAATCGCTTTTTCAGATGTAGTACCCAACTGAAGTCTTATTAGTAATTGTTACTCCTGCATCATGGTATATTTTCGTTTATGATGTAGTGAGAATGAGGTAAAAAAAAATACACCTTTGCCATACATCACTTTAGCTAATTTTACAAATATATTTTAAAAGTAAAAAAATTACAAATAAATTAAATTTACCTTCACAATAGTAAATGTCAGTCGATTACGTGGTGGTGATGCTAAATTAGGTACACCAATTGTTGATTTTCAATATATTGCAAGTTTCTGTTTTTGGAAAAGAAAATACTTGTTTTAAGTTGGTGTATATTTTTAGTGATAAAAAATTAGAAACAGTACATTTTAAAAGTTATTATTATGAATTTTATTAAAAAATTTTTTGGGTTAAGTAAACATATTTTACGCAAAACCAACGTTTAAAAATATTGTAATGACTTACTAGTAGTTGCTGTCTTGTAATGCTTTTCCGAATGAATTCCGTGCTCTCTCTGAGGAGGTCGCAGTGGAGGTGACAGAGGGTCAGCTTTTGACGTCTGGTCTCTCTGGTAGTTGATAATCAACTGATTGCAAAATGGTGTCTTCCTGGTATTTATAAGTTTTACTCTGTGTCACTATTAATTTTTTTAAAAACTGCGTTCGTTGTGTTTTTTTAAATACTTTATTTTACTGTGGAAAATGATAATTTAAAAATGCGTTTAAAAAAGTATTGTTTTCATTCATTTGCTCCGTTTTGGCATCCATTTTGGAGCATGTCTTTTGGTATTGTTTACATAGAAACTGTTGTAGGACAAGTTTTACAAGTGAGATGGTTAAAATGGCGCCTATGTGTATGTGTCTTATGTTTTACTTTGATAACTTACTTTCCGATGTAATCATGATAAAAATGTGTATGTACTGTTTTTAAAATTTTCGTTCTTTTTGTAAAACTTTGAAATGTGTGAAAACGGAATTTTATCGGGGATTTTGAGTATTAATTTTAATACTCGAGTATTAATTTTAATACTCGAGTATTAATTTGGTAATGCATTTCAGTAGATTTACGCTCAGTTTTTCTCCACATTTTAATACACTTCCCCACCCTAAAACCCCTAGTTTCCCTGCATCCCGTGCCAGATTTTATTGTACTTTTAATTTAAAAAAAAAAAAATCGCGTTGTAATGGTATGCGTTGTAATAGATTTCGTTGTAACAGCACTTTTCAGTATTTTAATAGGTTTTGCGTTGTAAGAGTTTTCGTTGTAAAGTAATGCGTTGTAGTAGTACTTGCGTTGTAAAAAATGCGTTGTAAAGGTATGCGTTGTAATAGCATGCGTTGTAACGTCATACATCCGTGGCGGGTGGTCCCTTTTGCCGTTGCGGTGGTGGGCGGACTTTGTCTGCCCGCCATCGTAATAGACCCCTAAATATTTAAGGCATGATTTCAACAAACATCTGAAATGAGAGATAAAGTTTAACATTCCTATCAAATACATAAAATTTAACATATCACTCACTTTTTCTTTGTGATATGTTTGCAATATTTTGTGACTGAAGCCTCGACAATAGTTGTATACACAGCAACATTTAAGCAGATAAACATTTTTATTTCCCAGAAGTGTGATTTAATCATGGGCAGTGTGAAACCATTAGCAATCTTGATTGTTGCTAAAATATATAATTGAAAAACGCGCTTACGCTATTATCAGAGCAAAAATATTCATTTTGGCATTTCTGGAAAACTTCCATTTCATGAATGGAAAAAACGTAATTACATTTGGTTTGTATGAACATATATGAATGAAAAAGTAAAGATAACCATTCTTGGAGATTTCCACTTAGAAAATACACTCTTGATTACAGCTCTAATTGGCGGAATAAATGTACACAATTAGCAACAGCTGAATTTCTTCCCAATTTTGAAGAAGAATGATAAACCTGTTGTAGCAAACTGATATAATAGAACTACGAAGATTGGTCTCATTCTTGATGCTCGCTGCAACTGAGCTCCCACAAGGTTAAACAATCGAGTGAATAAAAATAAAATCTGGTCCCTGTGAGGAATACTGGGCTTACTCTGGTTACATTGGTATAAGCCTGCCCATCACTATTTGTCTGTAGTAGAGAAGATATACTGACATCAGGTCTGGGCGAAATCTTAAATATGCCAGAGTAACTGGAGTTATTCCTGTAATTACGCATTACTCTTGTGATGCAAAATTCCTGGAATTATGCAATTACGCCATCTTGACTAATTAAGGGGGCAAAAGTCCCAGTAGAAGCATAGGAACTATTAACTAATACAGGGAGTGGCTGCTGGCCACTGCTGTTCATGTCCTGTAGTAATTAGTGCTATTTTCTTAGCAGACAATGCATCCTCATTACCTTTTTGAAAGCAAGGGTGCACTTTGCATTAAGAGTATAGTACAAAATGCTGGATCACACTTCTAATGAAATTATGCATAATTACAAGTGATTTTGCAGTACTTACAAGTAGTTAGCCTTGAGAGAATTATGCCAGGTACACCCATCCATACGGACATCACAGAGCTTCTTTGTGGTTCATCAATAGCTATTTGATTCATCTCATTCTTTAGATTTAAATAGTGGTTCCTAGAGGGATATCAATGTTGACTTTGTTGAAAACCTGACCTGATTGGTCCCGGAGGACAATGAGGAAGTGTTGTATCGAGTGGCATGTTGGGATTAGCTGGATATTAGAGGTCATATCTTGCTCCACTCCCTTTAAAAAGAAGTCCGGCCTTTCTTCTTCTCTGTTTTACTATCAGGGCAGTTTGTGGTACTGCCCCTACTTCAGGTGCCTGAGTCAATCAATCAATCAAACAGTATTTATAAAGCACTGCTTATCACCCATGAGTGTATCCAGGTGCTAAGGGCCATGCTACTCTGGTGTAATCAGATGAAAATTCACATTTTGAGTCCCTTTCTAAATTCCTGAAGAGAGGGTGGAGTCTGGAAGTGGAGGGGGGAGTCTGTTTCAGAACTTTGTGGTGAGGTAGAAGATGCAGAGACCTCCATTATTGCTGCAGCAGATACATAGGGTTGAGCAAATGAGAGGGAGGGGGAAGTTCAATTGGTGTTTGATGTATGGTGGTCCTTAAATGTGAAGGGCTTTGTAGGCATGGGTCAGAAACATGAACTGACATTTCTTCTGGATGGGGAACCAGTGGAGTTTCTTGAGGTGTGGGGTGATGTGGATTTGCTTGGGGAGGTCGACAATGAGTCTGGTCACTGAGTTTTGTATGGTCTGCAGTCTCTTCATGAGGTGTGTGCTGATTTGCACGTAGACTGTGTTACCATAGACCAGACAGCTAGCTACAAGGGCTTGAGTGATGGTGTATCTGGTGCTGACTGGGAGTCATTTGAAGATCTTTTGGATCATGTGAAGAGTGAGGAAACATGCGGTGGAGACTGCATTGATCTGGTTTTTCATGGTGTGTTGGCTGTCCTGGATGTTGCCGAGGTTCCGGGCGTGGTCTGTAGGGGTGTGTGAGGGTCTGATCTCAGCTAGCCACCAGGAGTTTTTCCGCAGGTAGCTGTTGTTCCCAAAGATCAGTACCTCTGTTTTGTCTGTGTTGAGATTGAGGCAGTTGTTTTGCATCCAGTCGGCATTGCTGGCCATGCACAAGTGGAAGTTGGCCCTTGTCATGGATGGGTCTTCAAACAGAGGATGAGCTGGGTGTCGTCTGCATAGGATATGATGTTCAGTCTGTGGGTTCTGACGATGTTGGCCAGGGATGTCATGTAAGCGTTGAATAGAGTCAGGCTGAGGGATGAACCTTTTGGGATACCGCAGATTATGTTTTTGGGTTCTGCGGTGAAGGGAAGTAGGCAGATTCTCTGGGTTCTTCTGGTGAGGAGGGATGCAATCTATTTCAGGGTGTCCTCTTGGATTCTGACCTGATGGAGTCTCTTGATCAGGGTGTAGTAGGACATGTTTTCAAAGGCTGGTGTGAGGTGGAGGAGGATCAGGGTGGCAGTTTCTCCCCAGTCTAGGAGGGTACTAACATTGTCAGAGCCTGCAATCAAGGCAGGTTTGGTGCTGTGGTTCATGTGGAATCTGTATTGGGATGAGTCCATCAGATTATTGTTCTCTAGGTACTCCGTGAGTTGGCAGTTGATGGCCTTTTCGAGGACTTTGGCATGAAAGTGGAGCAGAGAGATCGGCCCATAGTTCTGGAGCAAGTTGGAGTTGGCAAACAGTTCTTAACCCCTTCAGTGCCACACCCTTTCCCCGCCCTGTGCCGGGCGTTACATTAGCGGGCGGGGTTCATGACGAGATAGTCTCGTCTTGGGCACAGCGCAACCGTGCTCCATGACGAGACTATCTCGTCATGGGCACTGAAGAGGTTAATGAGGGGTTTGACTTCAGCATGTTTCCATTCTTCAGGGAAGGTGGCCAAGGTGATGGATGTGTTTAAGATGGCAGTGAGCTTGTTTCTGATGGTCTTATTTCCGATTTTGAGCATGTGGAGGGACAGGGGTCCGTGGGTGATCCTAAGTGGGTGTAGTGCACAAAGGCTGTAGCGCAGTGAGCTGGTCTCAAGTGGTGATCCGGTGGTCAGAGTTAGTGTCTGTGGTAGAGAGGAGGCTTTGATGTCAGAGGCTGAAGTTTGGTGTTTGAAGTGCTTGTAGATGGTGGAAATCTTCTCATGAAAAGCGTCCGCCAGGGTTTTGCAGAGTCTTGAGAAGTGATGAAGATGTTTTCGGTTGCTGAGGGGTTGGAGAACTCTTTGAGAATCCTGAAGGGTTGTTTGCTGTGATTGGAGCTGGGTTCAATGCAGTCAGCTGGAGCCTTCTTTTTTGTTTCTTTCAGGAGTTGGTGATAGTGGTTGAGCGATGTCTTGAAGATGGTGCAGTCTGTGGGCTCCTTGCTGGTTTGCCATTTCCTTTCTGGTTGCTTACAGTTGCGTTTCTTGGTTCTCAATTTCAAGGTGTACCAGCTGGCATGTTTGGTGGGTCTCTTGAGTTTGATGGGTTTGAAGGGGGGCAGCTCTGTCTGTGCAGTTGATGATCTAGGTGGAGAAGTTCTTGACAACCTATTCTAGGTTGAGAGTGGTGTCAGGATGAGATATGTTTGTCCATTGGATTTTTGATACTCTGTTCCAGCTGCTGTGTGAGGTGCTGGGCAGTTTGGTGGTGGTGCAGGGGGCTTATGCGATGTTGAATTGGATGATTGAGTAATGTGTCCAGGTGAGCTTGGTGTGTGACTGTACTTGACTCTGTCGCTGGCTGTGGAAATAGAGTCAAGCAGGACGAGCATGTGTCCTGCGATGTGCGTGGGGTTGGTGACTGAGTCCTGCATGCAGGGCTGTTAGGATGATGTTTCCTCATAAACCGAACACAGCCACTAAACCATCTATAGAAACCCTTCCTTAGCTACCTGTTTGAAGATCTGAAAATTTGACCATGCTCAATTTTCAACTGCAGTGACTGAGAATACAGATGGACCTGTGCAGTGTTAGTGTTGTGAGTAAGCAGAAGGGGTGGGAATAAAAACAGACTCTAGGCTGCATTTTACCCTTATAACCCCAATCAGAATATGGATATAGTGACTTTAAATAAATCTCTTACTGTAAACAAACCATGCAAGAAAAATCTGGATAGCTTTTGTAGTTCGTCCTTCAAGTTTTGGCAAAATCTAGCCCTCAATGCTCTATCCTTTGTTTTTCAAGATGACTATAGAAAGGGATCATAAGGTACTCCTCAATCAGCTCCCCAGGGCCACCTCCACATAATTCTATTAGAATCAGGAGCAGAGTTCTCTTTGCCAAAGCTTAATACACTATTTGCCCACTAACTCTTCCTCTTTCTTAGGCAGAAGTTCCATGATGTCTCTCAGAAACTCTTCCCGTAAGTGATACTCTGCAATGTTCTTCCTTTGAAATGCACTTGCCAATACAGATGGCCAGGCTCGCAAGAGTTTGCTATGCAGAAGGTTGGGCTAACCTGCCAGATTTACATCTTGAGATATAGTTGCATCATTGTTCTGCTACCCCACAAATAGAGGGGCTATGGAAACCTTTTTATCCAGAGCACTGATTATGTCCACACCCAATCTGCATTTGTACAGAAACAAAGAAAATTGTCTAAATGATGCCTCAGCAAACAGCCCACTGTCAAGAAATGTATTTTAATCAACTTTCAGAAATGACAATTAAAAACATATGTGAAATAATTTTTGCGACAGGTGTACTACAAAGCTCAGTTTACCAAAGTATAAGATCTCCAAAAGACAATATTTTTACCTGGTTACTGTCATGATCTTTGCTCATGGACTATTGAAACACTTGGCAGGGTTTTTTAACGTAAGCTGCCATGATGTTACAACATCTTTAATTTTCATATGATCGTTGAACATTCAAGTTAGTACAACTTCCATGTTTGAAATCCAAATATAAGCACCTGTGCCTTGCAGTGAAAGACACACTGATTTTCATGGAGTTAGAATGCTGGCACGTGGACTTCTAGGTGCTGAAAGGCTGCTGACCAACTTATCGCTGCACATATTCGTTTCTCTAAAATGGGGAAACTGTGGGGCGCATATACAAGATCCTTGCGCCGCCAGTGCATCATATTTTATATGGGAGAAAGTGACGCACCGGCGGCGCAAGGGGCATGTAATTAAGTCCCTGGCTGTGAAATCCTTGGTAGCATTTTGATGTGTAAGTTGACAGTAAACGTGCGAAAGACTTCTCTTGTGCTATGCAAGTCAAATATCCAATGTGAAAGAAACCCAGTGGATATGATGGGCACCACCCACACCTAGGGGCGTGGTGCCTTTAGTGGCATCTCGTAAGGGAGCCAGAGTAGGGTCTCTTCCGGTGAACGAAGGGGAGGGGGAATAGCCGGATATCCCCCGAGAGCGTCACCAAGGTGCGCGGGCGACCCCTTACTAGGAGGGGGTTTAAAAGGCCAGGGACAGGAAGTGGAAGCCCTCTTTGTCATCTCACCATGGGCTGAAAGGTGGACCGGAGCTACAGGAAGTGACCTGCCCACCCATCCCTAAAATTAGAGGTTAAACTGGCTGGGTCCTGGGCAAGAGAAATGGCGGGGACTCCATTTTGTCGGGGGCTGTTTGGTCCTGGAACCGGGCGGGTAGTCAACTGGTGGCTCCAGGCTGGTGGGAGAGGGGGCTGACCTGCTGGTGGTCCTGGACTCTCCGGCCCTACCCGAGATGCCGGCACTTGTAGTAAGCATTTTGAGAATCTATCTGGTGCTCTGGTGGCCGACTGGTGGTTACTACAGATGAGAGCAGGGAAATTGGTTTTGGACTGCTGGCATAACAAGCTGCAAATGTGCCTCTGGAGATCCAGGAATGTAAATACAATATGCAAACCATGGCCCAAAATGTATATTTCATAAGCCTACTGTTTTAACAAATGTGTGTTGGTTTTGGTTTATAATAGAATGATAAAGTTGGTCAAGAGTTGACAGTGACTCAACAAAACAAAATTGCGGTATCTTAAGGTTGATAAAGACTACGCAGTGAAGACCAACTACAGACTTGGTGTGTTTCATGGGGAAGAGGAAAGGGGTTGGTGTGGCTAAATTGATAAGGGGCGAATTGCACGTGGTATGCCCACTATTAACACCCTCTCATGTGGATCTAAGATATTAGCAAATGATCTGTTAGGCAGACCAGGAAAACTGGAAATGAAACTCAGAATTAGATTGCAAAAAACATCCAAGCTTAACATTCAAAGTATGAAATTCTAACATTAGGTAAGTGACTACAAAGTGTGCATCCCAGCAATAAAGAAACAAATGTCTCTAAAAGCGGAGTAAGCCACTTGCAGACCCCACATGGTCCAGGGTGACAATTCCAGGCAAAAAGATAATGAGCACGGCATTATGTCATCAGCGTCCCAAAAGCAAGGTGAGCGAGGTTACTGTGGATGGAGGGAGGGCTCTGCTTTTAGGGACATTGGTTCCCTTATTGCTGGTATGCTTCTGTCCATTCACTGGCTTCTCTCCTGTTATAGGATCAGGCCATTCTATCGCAAGTTGGTTTGGGGGCATGGACACATTTCACAAGGGACTGTGTTCTTCTGGTGTCATCATGCCGCGGGAACACCCTATTCCTCATTATTGATATGCACCTTTTGGTCACCATTGTCACATGCGTGTATCTCCAGAGAAATCACCAAGCACGTTTTTCACCTACACACACTACGCCGCTGTATAGTGTAATTCCTACAAGGGCGCAGACACCTCCACCAGGCAGGTAGAGTTCTCTAAATATGGCAGGAGAGTGAGGCTCCCACCAAACAGTAAAGTAACCCCCTAAAGATTTAAGATTCTGCATAGTGTTAGAACAAAATCTACTTCTTCAAGGTTTACTTGCTATCTTTTTGCAACAAACGCTACGGTTCATGTCATGGCTAATTATGCTAAATGTTTCTATTCTGATTGACTTTGAATTGAAAAGTAGACTTCTACTTAGGCATATTGGATAGATCTTCCCTAAGGTGGTCAGTGGAAAATCACATGCTATAGGCAATTCTACAAATGTTTAACCCAAATTTCCGATACATCACCTGCTCCTGCTCAAAGACCCTCTAACATGTGCCAGACCTCTTTGATGGATCTTCTTCTGGGGTTCAAGAGATTTATTTAATAGGCCTTCAGAGTATTTAACATTTCTGGGAGACATCTATATTTGTTCTGTAATCACAGAGACTCACCTCACTAGAGATCATTTATCTACACCTGACTAAATCCTCCTTCTTGCGTTGCTCTAAGTGTCTACACCCCAGGTGTTTGGATCTCTTCAGGATAAAAGAGTTTCTCTGGCATAGGTTTCTGCGGGAACTTTTTCAGCCATTTGGCCATTCATGTAAGAATGGGTCAAAGTGTCCCATAAAAAATGTCATCACCCCATAGACTGTTCCATTGTTTCGAGCACAGGCGCACACTGGTCCAATTACTAGTTCTATCATCGGACATGTTCCTGATTCTTCAGGTTAAAAAATATATATAAGGGTTCACTAGAAATTAATTGAAAAAATAAGTTTTTATTTATAGTCACCATTTCCTCAAAATGCTGGGAAGTGGAATAGGAAGTACTGACTGTCAGGAACCATGTCTTTAATTTTCCTTGTTTAGTTTGCTACACCCTGGCGTGGGATTTGTTTAAAAACTCCATTCCAATTTTCACGCATTTTTAGAGTTGTGTTATTCCTGTTCCCCTACCACAACCTTCAACTTTAAATAGGTATGTTTCTTTCTGTAGAGAGCCTTAGCTCTCTGCCTTTTCTCTGCTTATGGCTCAAAATAGAAGTTTTCTAATTATCTAACTATGGGGCAGAAAATAATGTTGTAAATAATTTGGTGGGCTTTCTAAGCCACTGTAATTTACATGGTAAACTTTGAGCCAGGGCCCCTTTTAAGGGGAATGTAGGGTTGCTCTACTATATGTGTATGTCCCTAAAGACCGAAATGCAAGGTGTTTTTCAGGAACTTTTACAATGTCACCATTTCCTAATATCCACACTCAGGTCCCAAGAATACATGTTTTTTCAATTATAAAATGATGGCAGAGAGATCATGGTTTAGGTCAGTACTCCTGTCCACCATAGTTATAATTGTTCTAAATACATCACTTGATGTATCAACAATGTTGTCTCTTGTCTATTACTTGTTGGTGAAGACTAGGTCAGTACCAGGGTTTTGGCCGTCAGAGGGAACATTCCAAGTTAGGGGCATGCATCATGGACCTAGGATGACTGGATATCATATTTCAGAACATCCACATAAGAAAAATTGGCATCTAAATAGAACTCATTTAGAGCGTTGGCCTGGGCGAAATCTTCACTAAGGTGGTGTAATCAGAGTATTTTCAGTAAAGCCTGAAAAGCTAGTGTGTACTCGGCCTTATGCTGGGCACCCCTGTCTTAGGGCTTTTGCTCAATCCTTGTAATTTCACAAACAATGCTCTCGAAATCCAGAAGCAGTGGCAGAACCTTTTTGAGTGTTGTTCAAACTCGGAATCGCTACTGCAGTTCTCTTCAAAATTGGTTACAGATTAAATTGGACCCCCCGATCCTTGTCCCCTACTGTACTTCATAGGGTACCTAAGTCTATTGCCCCTTTACTCACCAGTTTATACTCCACTCTTGGAAGCAAGCCAGTGCTGAGCAATTATAGGCAGCATTCTTATTACCAGTACTGGCTAAAATTGCTGAAAATTAAGAGAATAGACAATCCGCATGTGTGTAGAATATAATAGCTTGAAGTACATCTCCCAGGCATACTTTTGGACTCGGCATAAAACACAATCTGCTCTTCTACTATCTACAGAGCCAGTACGAAAAATCTTTGACAATGGGAATCGGGCAGCTTTGATTCTGCTTGACTTAAGTGCCAATTTTGTGTTGCATCTTACTCTGTGCTTTTGAATCACATGAATCACACTGGACTTAAAGTCTTGGCACTAGACTGTCTGACATCATTTTTGGATTTCATACCGTTCAGCTAGGAGAGTTCTACTATTCTGATTGGCCCCTGGCTAGAGGTGTTCATCAGGGATCATCACTAAGCCCAATGCTTTATAATCGTTACATGGCCCCTTTGACAGTGCTCACAATCTCCTTCAGATTTCAGTTAATCCAATATGCTGAATGTGTTGTCCCAGTCTGGTATGTATAACCAGTAGCTGAGACCTTTTGACAATGCCTTTTTTGTAGAGCCGTTTTCTGGATATCCTCGCAACCCGTGAATTAAATGGCGACCAGACGTATGTGGTTATATTTGTTGGTTCACCTTCAATGTGGTTTGATGACTGGTGGCCCTCAGCACTAGATTCTACTCCAGTCCTACCAGTGCTAGCTAAGGTTCAAGGAGTGTTAGTTGAGAGCAAAGTAACTTTTGATAAACTCCATAAATGAATTAAGTCAAGTCAGCTTTGCTACTTTATCTCAATTTTGGCAGAAGATTCTCGCTCTTCTGTCTTTAGTCCAGTGAAAACTAGTGCTGCAGGCTATGATTATGTCCAGATTAGACTACTGCAATGTTCTCTACATTGATCTGTCCCTTCAACTTAATAATAGACAGAGGCAAAACATGGAAGCTAGAGTGCTGCTGAATTTTCCCTGGCCATTTTCACTGCTTTTGCAGTTTAGATGAATGGTGTTCAAGTATTGTATGTTGAGCTATTTCATAAGGTAATACACATATCTCTTATATGAATTACTTTTAAAAATACTATATGAATAAGTTGTACAAATAAAATGAAATCCCTCCCAAAATAAATGTATACAAAAAGAAACAAACAACTAGGTCCTTCCACATGCCGACAATGTGAAGTGAAATAAAACTATCAATAAATTGGTGGTGCCAACAGAGTACCCATCCAGCTTTAAGGCTGTTGATGATGCCAAGAAAAGTCTACTGTGGACGAGAGTGATAGATAATAGTTGGCCATCTCTGGCCTATGTCATTATTACAAACTTGCGCCGACACTCACTGCCTCCTCATCATCATCATTTTCTTGCCAGTCATTTTTTACACCAAGTGCATGCACCTCTCTGGCAGGGTCTAAGATATTGGATCCTAAACCCCAGAGATGGGCCTTTCAGCTGTGAAAAAAGTGGAGCCTGTCAGTTTGAGGATGAGGAGAGACAGCCTTTACAACAATGTTTATACAATGAATTAAGTTAGCCTAATAGTAAAACCATTTTAAATGCAAACTTCATACATTTAAGCTTAAGAGGCCTGCTAACATATTTTCACAGTTGTTTTGCACAAAGTGTTTTCCTTTCTTTCCCACTGCAGATCCTGTCATTTTTCAAAAGCCTTCTTTTAGCTAATGAATAGGCACTTGTTATGTGTTAGATGACTCAGAGTGAGGGTCTCACCGAGAGGAGGAGAAGATGGCAGGAAGTGCGACTCATGAGAAGAGGTGTCTGTAGCAGATATTTTGCCCAGTGTATTAGCTCAAGAGTGTAACCATGCATGAACCATTGCTAAAACATGGGGAAAAGGGTGTTTACCTGCTCCCAGCTTTTGGAGGAGAATGGTTATTTCTCAAGAGTAGGAACAAGCTGAAATGCTGCAACTAGAATTTTGTTTGACTCATAATAGGGTGGGTTCCTTAGACTAGTTAAGAGAAGCAAACCCCAGAGATGCTTGCTGACTTTAAACTAGAATATCCTTCTCAACTCTGCCAATTCCCATGGCTTGAACGGAGAGACTTCATACCTGAACATTCCAATTCTCTCATCAGTAACCATCATTTGGTTTTCTGTAGCAGACACCTTACCTTATTGCCTAAATTCCCTTTTCAAATTATCCATCCTTGATTTAGGTAAGGGGATTTCTTTCTGGAACACATTTGTTTCATATTCTCCGTTCTGTTTGTAATTCTTACAAATGTTCTAAGTTAATTTCTTTTTAAATATCAACATTTAGATAATTTCAGTCTGTAATAATAATAATGACTAAAAATAAATACCTAATTAACTAAGGATTTTGGATTAAATTCATTTGTTAATAAATCTCTTAACTCATTCCTCTTCTCTTTGGCATTTCCTATGACATCTCAGTCTTCAGTGACTATGGAGATTAATTTAAATGATAGCCCCTTAACCACTTTTCTCGTCGGCTAACAAAGGTCCATATGACCAATGGCGGTGTTTGCATGACGATTATACCCAATGTTTGAGATTAAAGAATCCCTGCTCCACCAAAGTGACGATTATGTCACAGGAAAAAAGGAGCTACGACAGTTTAGAAAATTGAGATTGAATACACTTAGCTTAGTTTAAAAATTGCTCATATCCCTGAAGTCCATGGCTCAATTATAAAGACTTCCACAATTTTTTTTTTGTTCTGAATGTGTTTGCAGTGGTGGAGGAGTAAGTATTTAATAGGGTTGTGCGTTCCAATTTTTATATAGAGCTTATGGTGCTGAAGTTGTGCATTTAGTGCTATGGTGATCGTTATGGCTTAGTTGTGTAAATGTATCTATGTGTTTGATGCAGAGCAGTGGAGTTGTTAGCAAACTTATTGCAGTTCAAGAACCAGGGATGGATAAGATAACGTGTCTGCTGAGTTTCATGGTGCTATTGACCACACAATTGTGACAGGGGGTTGTAACTGATTGTTCTGAATGTACTAATAATGCATAGTACTGTTAGAACCTACTGTGTAGAAGGGAAGCTGCTCTAATTAGGGTTCTTTCCTGATAGTCAAGATCTCATCTGTGTGAGTGTATTTCCTGCAAGTCGAGATTTAATTTCTATGAGTGTGTGCAAGTTGGAAAGTGTTATTTCAGGTTATTTCTTGTATGAGTAAATACTTTTAATTATTTTGTGGAACAGGCAAGAGTTATTTATTTTCCGTGCGGCTTAGAGTTTGTGAACAGTTGACATACAAGAAAACTATAAAGGAGGGTCAACCACTGCAAAGAGTGAGAGCTGCGTCAGACAGTACAGTGCTAGGATAGGTCAACTGGTGCAAATTGTCACGCTGGAACTGGTTGTTGTACCATCAAATGTTGTGTTGTGATAGGTCCATGTAGAAAAGATCGCACTGTAATTTAGTGTAAATATTGATATGTATTTGATTGTAATTCGGACTAACCTGCTGAAAAAATTGAATTGAATGTGTTCATTTTTATTGTTGAAGTGCTCTAATCATGAAATGTTTTAGAGCCTTTAGAGATTTGATCAGGGGTGATGTGCGAGTTCATGTGTGCAAGGAAGCTCTACCAGAAGGAACACCAGATCATTGTATAGCAAAAAGTGTAGATTTCACACGTTTGTTGCTTTGTCAATGACATCAGGTCACTGATGAATGAAGGAGCAATTAAGATTATCACATTATGGCACTTTTAACTTTTGGCTTTTTAAGAATTTTAAGGGAATATTGTATAACATGAAACAGACTCCTAGATCCACACAACATACAGCTATGAATGCTTTGGAGCATGCTGCACATGCGAAAGAGAAAGGAGAAGAACAGAACAGGGAAAAGAGTGTGGTGCTAATACGATGAAGAATAGCATAAGTGGAGGAAATGTATTGTGGAAGGAGATAAAATGTACCCCCCATTTAACAACCGAGAAGTCTAAAATGACTGAGAATGAGAGTTTTGACTCTGAAGTGTCACAATGATGGTGCCTGAGAGTGGAGGAAGACTGCATGCTTGGCACAGTCTTAGAGGAAGACCAGAGCGGTCTATTCATAGAACCACTAAATGTAATTTTTGATGGACACCAGTGATACCCGTCCCACTATTAGAATAGTGAAAGTTCCTGAACTACACCTCTTGGGAAAGAAGATCCAAGCTGTAAGAATACACAGATAACTAACCCTGTGTCAACAAAGATCCCTGTAAACATAGGCTCACTTGAAAAAGATCACTAATTTGTTACATGTGATTTGAGTCCTGTAAACCTGTTATGGAGAGATCTTTTGTGCACATGAATTTGCACTATTTACTGCACACCGAAAGGTGTTGAGTTTCAAACGTATGATGAGGATGTTGAATTTAAAATGGCAAGACAATGGATAGCAGTTGCGTTGTTTGCTAAGGGGACAGTGGAGGACTAACCTCCTGATTCTCGAGATACTATGAAACCTGAAGCATGGGGTATCTCAAGGAAAGTTATCAGAAGTATTAAAAGCAGTAGAGCCTGTCCAAATAACATTTTAACCTAATGCTGAGTTTCCAAGGGCACCACCATGTAATCTCAAAAATAAGACAGTGGCCGGAACCACTCTGGTGATTGAGTCAAGGTTCTGTATCTAGGATATCTCATCAAGAAGGGAGTGAGGAAGGTGTCACAAGAGAGAATTAATGCTATCTTGAAAATGACTCCACCTAAAACACAGAGAGAAGTCAGAATGATTCTGGGAATGGTGGGTTCCTGTAGACAGTGGATACCCAACTATTCGATAATGGCCAAGCCTTGACTGATGCTGCTGCACAAGGATGTTCTTAATGCACTTCCATGGGACAGCGATTCCTTAAAAGTATTTCTAGAGTTGAGGGAAAGTTTCTGTTGTGACACGACACTAGGAATTCCAGGATTACAGTAAAACGCTCACTTTATTTGCATTGAGAGGGAGTACTGCACTCTCTCAGTGCTTACTCAGTTAAATGGAGCCTCTCAAAAATATGTGGTGTATTTCTCAACCCTTTTGACCATGTAGCTGCAGGAATTCCTGGCTGCCTTAAAGTGGTTGTAGCGCTTAGTGTTCTTGTCAGGATAGAGAGAAACAAGAGCATAGTCACGGGACTTCCTCTTATGATAGTGGTCAAACATTCTTTTTTTAAATTGTTTTTTTTTATTAATGTTCCACAAAAAGAAGCAGATAACAAACAATTGAAATAAAAGCATACCAATACATTTTTTTTTTTAACATCATATATATAAGTACATAAGGATTAATAAATAATAATGATAAAAACCAATATAGGAAAGAAATCTATTTAAGGCTCATCACAAATAGCAGAACAAAAGAAAATTAATCAGTGAAATAATCCTTTCGCGGATTCCAGATAGCAAGGCCAAATTTCATTTTACGTGGTTTTTTAAGCGAATACATACTAGTTTCCAAATTATACAAGTTAAATAATTTGGCACGCCACAAATCAAAGCTCGGAGCCTGAGGTTGCAGCCAGGCTGTAGCTATTGATAATCGTGTTACTGCGGCTATAACGAAGAGAAAGTAACGAAATTCAAAACGAGGTTGCCCCTGAGTAAGATCCCCACCTATCCCTAATAAGATCATACTCGAAGACATTGAAATGGGTTTGCCAAGAACATGAAACAGAAAACTTCTAATTTGGTTGAAAAGAGGTAGCAAAGAAGGACAAGAAAAAAAAACATGTACTATATCGGCATTACATGCTCTACAGCGAAAACATTCCCCCGAATTAAAAAATTGAGAAGAGCTGCCCCATTTTATCATCACCGCAGGAGTGTGGTATAAATTAAACATAGTTTTATAATGCTGGGCCTTTAATGAGGCAGAATGGAAAACCATATGGATAATCTTGATAGAATCTTTGATACTAATAGACGAAGATGAAAGCCAACATCTCCACTTCTCATTTGTTTTATCAAGATCGTCTGGTCTAAATTCTAACAGCACAAAATAAATTGATCCTATTTGCAATTGAGATCTGACAACATCAATGATGCGAATAGAGGTAAGTTGAGTAGTATGTTTATGAAGAAAATCATGAATCTGAAGAAAATTTAAAAATTGATTATTAGATAAGTCAAATTTCTGTCTAAGTGCATCAAAAGAAAGACAGTCACCCTCCCCTGAAACAAAATCCCCTAGACATGTGATCCCTTTGGAATACCAGTAACGCATAACTGAATCACAAAAAAATGGGGGGTAAAAGGTGTGATGCAGTAAGAGGAGTATATACTGTATATTTAGGAATAAGGCAGAGATAATAATTTTAAACCGAGTATGGTTATAGTAACTACCATCGACCTCGGATATCAGGCAGTTTTTAGCAAACGAGCCGAGCGCAATTTGGTAGATCGATGGAACTTCTGCCAGATTACCAACTTCCTCACCCGTAAGAAGAATACGCATATTGAGGAGTAAGCACGAAATCTGATATAATGCAAAATCCGGGATTCCCCACCCTCCTCGGGCAGGTGGTAACGTCATCAAGCGTGAAGCTCTGTGAATCTTCCCAGGGGCCCAAAGATATTTTTCGCATACTAACTGAAGTTGGCGAATCTGAAGTTTAGGAAGCAAAAGAGGAACAGCTCGAAAAAAATAAAGTACTCTAGGTAAAATAATAATTTTTAACAAATTAGATCTACCAACAAGAGTGAGGTGAAGGCTCTGCCAAGAATCCAAGGCAGATTTGGTTTTATCCAAAATATCCTTCCAGTTAACCGTAATCACATCATCCAAATTGGGTCTGATCTTGATGCCTAAATAAACCACTTCCTCCACTAGCCTGGGATCCGACACTATAGCTCGGTCCGTACATAAGCATTGTGTCTTGGCAGTGTTGAACCTATACCCAGAATATCTGCCAAAACACTCCGCTAGATGTTCTATGACGGGCAAAGCGATGTTTAAATTTGACGTAACCACGGCTATATCGTCCGCGTAGGCGAGGACGCTATACTGCGTGTCCTGAGCTATAAAAGGGGGAATTTGTGAATTAAGATCTAGCATTTTAATAAATGGATTGATATAAAAGGCAAAAAGAAGTGGGGAGCAGGGACAGCCTTGGCGGGTCTCCCTGCTGATCTAAACCCCCTCCGATTTAATGCCCATTGCGCATATCTTAGCCATAGGGGCTTGATAGAAAACCTGAAGGGCGAGGATAAAGCCGGAACCAAACCCCGACCGTGCCATTATCTCCCATAGGAAGCCCCATGAAACCCGGTCAAATGCCTTCTCGGCGTCAAGCAGGCCGAGACCCAGAAACCTGGACTCTACCTGCACGACGTCGAGAAGAGCAATGACCCTGTTAATATGGTCAACTGTGCCCCGGCCCGGTACAAAGCCATGCTGCTGCGGCGATACCAGTCCAGCAACAAGCGGGGCCATTCGATTTGCCAAAAGTTTGACATACAGTTTGCCGTCACAATTAACCAAGGAGATCGGACGATAAGATCCTGGGTGATCAGGAGGCTTCCCCTTCTTGGGAAATATAACTACATGTGCTTCATCCCATGAACAGGGGGAGAATCCTATCCTAGCCGCCTGAAAAGTATTCAGCAGATCCTCACGCAATTCTGAAAAAAAGACCTTATAAATCTCCGTCGGGAGACTGTCTGGTCCAGCCGCCTTCCCAGACGGCAATTTGAAAAGTGCTTGTTCAATTTCTTCACTAGAAAATGGCATATCTAAACTGTCAGCATCTAACAGACAGTGGATACCCAACTATTCGATAATGGCCAAGCCTTTACTGATTCTGCTGCACAAGGATGTTCTTAATGCACTTCCATGGGCCAGCGATTCATTAAAAGCATTTCTAGAGTTGAGGGAAAGTTTCTGTTGTGACACGACACTAGGAATTCCACAGTAAAACGCTCACTTTATTTGCATTGAGAGGGAGGACTGCACTCTCTCAGTGCTTACTCAGTTACATGGAGCCTCTCAAAAATGTGTGGTGTATTTCTCAACCCTTTTGACCATGTAGCTGCAGGAATTCCTGGCTGCCTTAAAGTGGTTGTGGCGGTTAGTGTTCTTGTCAGGATAGAGAGAAGCAAGAGCATAGTAACGGGACTTCCTCTTACGATAGTGGTCAAACATTCAATGGAGATTTTACTCCCACGTACTAAGACACAATATATGACCCACAGTAGACTCACAAAGTATGAGCAATTGATTCTTGCTCTTAAAAATGTTATTATGAAAAGATGTCAAACCCTTAACCAAGCTGAACTGTTACCACTGCCTGATACTTAGATTGATGGAGAAGAGGTTGAGCATGGCTGTTTTGATGTCACAGATTTGTGCACCAAGCCAAGACCTGATATTAAGGATAAACCCCTTGATGAGCGCAACTATATAATGTTTTTTGATGGCTCATGTTTTAAAGATAATAAGGTGAATTTGAGAGCAGGTTATGCTGTCTGTACAGTGCAAGAAGTGGTGGAAACCTACTGGCTTTGAGGTGTCACCTCTCCCCAGGTAACAGAAATGGCCACCCTTACCAGAGTTTATTATTTTTCAGACTAACTGAGGGTGACAACATTTACAGACAGTCAATATGGCTTTGGTGCAGTCCAAATTGATTGACAGTAATGGTCACAGAGGGGATTCATTACAATATCCTAATCTCCTTTCTGTATCAGGGAATATGTGATGAGGCTGTTAGAAGCTTTACAGTTGTCATAAAAATGTGTCAATAAATGTATGTCTCACAGAATTGGAACTTATTATGGCATACACATTTAACAGAGAATATGTAACTAAATCTGACGAGGACACTAATTTTTCTATGCTGTTGTCGGTAGCTGATACTTAGGAGGAAATCAAGAGATTGCAGGTGGAAGTGTCAGAAGTGGAACAACAAGGATGGGTCAGAGCAGGATGCAGTAAGAATCCAAATGCGATCTGGGTCTTAGCTGATGGAAGACTTGTGTTGCCTGATAGTTGTTGTTCCCAATGACTAGACATATTTAGAGTCCCACACACATAGGGAGAGATTCCATGGTTATAGTGTTCAGACAGAATTGTTTCAATCCCCAATTTAGAGTCATAGCTGAGGAATTGTGCCATAGATATATGAACATTCAGCAAACGAATGTAGAAGCAGAACCCCTATAACCACGAGTCACTAAGGCAATTCAGGAGGACCTTTTATTAGAATGCAGTTGGACTTCATTGAGATGCCTGCTTGTAATGGGTTGAGATATATCCTGGTCACATTGTGCATTTTCTCCCATAGGGTGTAGGCTTACCCAACACAGAGGAATGACAGTTTCACTGTAGCCAAACAATAGTTGTGAGAACTCCTGCCATTGTTCGATTTCAGTTTCTCTGGAGTCAGACGCAGTGACTCATTTTAATAATGAGATCATTAGAATACTCTGTGTGACAGGAGCAGCAGACCCCCAGAGATGCTTGCTGACTTTGAACTGAGACTATCCTTCTCAACTCTGCCAAACTTCACTGCTCAAATACAAAGACTTTGTGCCTGAACATTCCAATTCTCTAATCAGAAATCTGGTTTTCTCAGGCTGACACCTTACCTTGTTGCCTAAATGCCTTTTTCAACGTATTATTCCTTAAGTTAGTTTAAGGGAGTCCTTTATGGAACACATTTGTTTAACTTACTAATGTTCTATTTTACCTTATTTTGCACAATCAACTTTCAGAGAATTCTGTAATATTAATGACAAAAAATTGAGCACTTAATGAACTAATGAACACGCCTTCCTTAATGTCAAATTTCCCAGAATTCCATCAAAATATATCCTACCCACTATTCACAACATCTTACAAACCCTCTGGGGTTACCAATAGTCTCTGGATGTGAGTTCCTCCTTGAAATACTTTGCGAATATATTGATTTATTTCTTAGACCATTTGTTCCCCTCACACAGTATGCATTACGTGTGATCACTAAGCCACTTGACTCAAGGGAGCAACCTCTTAGGGTCCCCACTGATTGTTTTTTGACCAATTGACTGATAGTGCACTTTCCATGATTTATTACCTATTCACAAATACTTTTCACTATCATAACAACAGAGTTGAAATGGGAGCCAGGTTCACACAGAACTTGGTGAACCTATTCATAGATTATTATGAATGCACACACCTTTACAGTGACAACAATCCTTTTAGGCAGAACAGGACTGGATGGTGTCTATTTATACATGATGCATTCATGATTTGGGAGGGAGATACCACTTCAGTAGAACAATTTTTGCCTTGGATTAATAACAGATCATCTGACATACAACTCACCATGGAGTACGACAAGCACTTAATTACCTTCCTAAATTTGACTGTCTCGGTATATGACAATGCACTTTACACCATTTTTATTTTATAAGCCCACCAAAAGAAATTCTTTATTGGTATACTCTAGCCATCACCCCAGAGGGTTTTGAGACAGTCCGCCATATGGCCAATTCCTTAGGATACAGAAGAATTACACCCAGAAAAATTATTTCTTTAAGGAATCTACATGACGGGGGCTACCCACTAAGATTACTGAAACAAGAAAAAAAGGCCATCTTTAATAACAGAGCAGACTGTTTGGCCCCTTACATCCACCAACGAGCAGCAGATTGTGTTATTTTTGTGAGCTCATTCAAGACTGATAGCAATGTTATCAAAAAGTTGATATGTAAACCCTGGCATCTGGACCAAGACACATAAAAAGTGTGGTGGCTTGCCTTTATGTTCCTTCAAGAGGGGTCGAACATTAGGGATAAAGTAGTGAGGGCTTTACTTCCTCTCCCTATTGCTCCTACTACACATTCACAGTTGGGCCTTCCACCTATTAAAGGTTGTTTTGAATGTGGCAGATACATTGCATGCAGATACTGCATGGAAACAACGTTTTTTTAACATGTGAATTTTGAACCCAATGACTTTTCCAACTGTAATACTAGTGGTGTTATTTATGTGATTTCGTGTCCTTGTCGAAAAATCTACATTGGAGAAATGTAACAAAAGATCAAAGCACACATACCTCAACATCAGAGCAGACTTTACTGTGAAATAGTTGGAGCTCATTTGGTAGAGAATGTTTTGCAACATAGCCATATCATTAACCATATCAAGGCAAGTGATTGAGGTTCCCAAATGGAATTCATAAGGAATCAACCATAGTAACAAAGTCCTTATACAAGAATGCAGATGGATCAAATGCTTGAAATCAATGGGCAGAGATTTGAATATGTCTGATGAATGGAGCCAACTTCTCACTGTTCTTTCCAGTTACATTATCAGTGTGAATGTCTCCTGATAAAAATTAGCTTTGAACTCACACAGACAGTTCCGTCTGTATTCACCTATTTTCCTTTTTCCTACTCATTTTGGATTCTTTCCTCAAATAATAGAGATCTACCATTACATACACTGTGTAATTATGGTTTCCTTGTGATAGTATTTATGGTTAAAATAATACAGTGGAAGAGCGCCGTAGTCCCTAATATTAGGGAGCTATTTTTGGTGGCTATTTTGTCTGATTTTAACTTTTGCCTATACTATTGGTCGATTTTGGTTCATAGTTGAATCCATGCTCTGTTTGTCTGCTTTATTTCATGGAATTTCTGTAGGTATTTGATAGGCGTCGCAATGCTTTTGATCAGGTTCTTGTATGTTCTATTCATATTTGGCAAGAGTTCATTCACCAATAAGAGGTGGTTTAAGTTACCTTTTGAGCTTGAGACTTTTTTGTGCATGGTCATTATTATGTCACCTGAAGGATTTGAGTGCACACTTGCACCCAGTTTTTCCACACACCTCATGTAGTCTTTCAATACACCCCATGGAGTTTCGACAATAGCTTGATGTAAAGGCTTTGAAACGGGTTTGTACATGGTAATTTTCTTGTCACGTGCAGGAATTGAGCGCACAATCACATATAGTTTACCAACACAACTCAGTTACTTCTTTATGCACTTCAGGGAGTTTTGAATATGGCTTTCAACATGCATAGGGATATTTTGGAACATGTCGATGCATCCTGCATGGGTGGAGCATGTTACCACAAGTGTAGTTTGACATTCATGCCACCATTTATTACATCTCTCACCAGCTCTCATTTAGAATTCTACTTAATTAACTCTCTTCTTTACTTCTATCTCTCAGGTCACTCATGATCCCAACTTATAGGCCTACTTTTCCCTCACATTATTGTATGTCTTTGGTCAGGTGATCTGTATCATATTGTTACTTATTTATGACCTTAATTACTCAATTTTATTCTTGAAAAGAATCCGACAGTTCCTATAGCTTCCCATAGGTTGCTACTATTCTGTTCAGAGGAAGACCCTATTTAAATAACTGCGAAGGGTCGGAATGCCGACTTAGTGTTTCTAATCATGTTTGCTTTTGATGTCAGACACTGTAAATCTGTAACATTATTTTGACTTGATTCTACTTGTTTATTATGTCTGTATGGTTAGGGCAGCCATATATCTTGCACATGGTATTATGTTTTTTGTGTTTGCTTTATACACTCATTTTGCACCAACACTGGGCTGTCACTTGTAGCATCAATTTACATTTTGGAATTGTCTCAATTTCATATGTGTGTATATATGTGCTTATGCAAGTACATCAAATATAACTACCTTTGCTCTTCTGTAGTACATTGATTGTGACAGCAGGGCATTACGAAAGTTAGTCCATGCTCAAAGCATTGTTTAGTATAGCTAAGTGATTCTATTTGCAGCTTCATTTTGTATTTATAACTGCACTGTACACCACTAAACTCTACTTTATTTCACTTAATGACACTACACTCTACCCCATGGCACTTTACTCCACTATACACTACTGCACTGTATGCCACTCCACTGTACATTATTTGACTGTACTCAACTACACTCAACATCACTCCACTGTAACCCACTCAAGTTGACAACACACCACTATATGATATTCCACTTTATGCCACTCCACTCTACACTACTCCACTATATGCCAACACAATCTTCGCTACTCCAATGTATGCTAATCCATTGTATGGAACTCCACTAAATGCCCCTTCACTCAAAGTTAGTTGGGAGCCAGAACAGGGAAGGCAGAATGACTGTGTACTTCAATGGGAAACCTCTAGAAGCTTCTCCTACTTCAAAAACAGAACTGGGTATAAATATTGCACATCAGACACCAACTCTTCAGTACACATCTGATCCTTTGGATACTCTGCCAGGAAGAAAGACTGCTGTGTGGCTGAAAGGGCGGATCTCTGACAGAATATCAATTCCAATAATATCAAGGGACATAATTATCGAGTGAAAAAAACTTAAAAACAAAAATATTGTTTCCCCATACTTAAAATGGTCAAGTACACAAAATATATATATATCATTTTACACTAATAATATTTCAAAACGTACAGAAATATAATTTTTTTACATATATGTGGAGTTTAAAATAGTAAATCTTAGTTTACTATATAACATTATTATAATGTAAATTAAATAAATGCAAGTAGCATTTAATACTATATAAAAATATATGCTTATAGAAACATACACAAATAAATATGTGTGAGTGTATATATTATCTACTGGCGGTCGCCAGTAGATAGTTATAGTTAGGACCGTGTTTCCATAGGAAATCCGCAACATTCTATTTGGAATAACTTTGGCGCCGGTTGACGAATCCACGCAAAATTTTCAAAATAGGTGGGGCGCTCTGCTCCGCTCCTACCCTGAAAGTCTCGGGGGAATTCGTCAAGTGGGGGCTGAGAAAAAAGGGGGGTCCCAAAACACGTTTTTCCCATGCAATTTTCCATAGGGACCTTTAGTCCAAGGTACAGCCCGAACGGCTGAACAGAATTACTTGAAATTTGGCAGAGAGGTAGTCCTCAGCTCAGGGATGTGCCTTTTGCATATATGGTGTCAATTTGTTCAGTAGTTCCTGAGAAAATCAAAAGTAAAATCACATACATATCTGGGCGGAGCCTAACGACACATCTCATCTTGAGATCTGATTAGCTGTCAGTACTTCATCCAAGAAGTGTTGGCAGCCATCTTGGGACCAATATACATGATAGCACCTCATTAAAAAGCATTGCAGTTAATAGAAGGTTTTAAGACTTTAGTTACATTATAAATCATTTGTTGATGGTACCATACTCATTTTAGGAATTGTGGTGTGTTCTAAAGGGATTTTACCATGTGAAAAAGCCTTCTGCTGTGATATCATGAACCATGTTTGAGAGAAAACTATTTTCTCATGCTTTTCCCACAGAGGTTTGGAAGGTGATCTATAAGCTAAACTGAGAGCATATTTTCTGTAAATTCACATTATCTTTCTCAGTCATGTAAGAATGAAGTCTGACATTCTCAGTAAAATATGTACATCCAACAAGGGCAGAGACTGTCAGTTGATTCCTTTGTGTTCTACTGCAGCTTCCCAGAGTGCTCTAAAGAACAACTAGAGCGCTAACAGTCTTACTTATGACAAACGTATGGCACACCTGAAGCCATCTTGATTGGAATAAAGTGGTAACACTTAAAACATTTAATTTACAAAGGAACAAAATGAGGTGGTTCATTTTGCCATATAAATTATGATTAGTGCTGCAGAAAGAAAATCTAGGGCACATTTTGACTTCTGAAATCCTCTTTTATTTCATAAAACAATTCTGACATGCAGACTGAAACATGCACTTTGAATACCAGCAGCAGACTTGCCTGGTGAGCAGTAGCTTTACTACAGTGATCTAATGAGCAACTAGAGTGCTAACATTCGGAATTTATGGAAAACGTGTGACATATCTGAATGTCGTCTTGATGGAATCAAAGTAAAAAACTGAAAGTATTTCCTACTGAGGAGACTGCAGTAAATGAGGAAATTAGGAAACTTCATAACAAATAAATCTCCTAAAATGGCCACCAGAGACAAAAGAGCCCAAATATAGCCCAAATGTAGCCCAAATATCACCCAGATGTAGCCCAAATGTAGCCCAATGACAGAAGTGTGCAAAACACTTATTTTTTGTGTATTTGCAGTTTTATATAGTGCAGACTTGTCAGGTATTGGAGTGCTTTACACGAGCATCGGTTACATCACACAAGATCAAATACATTTTGGTTGTAAACATGGGGAGATTAAGTGATTTGACCAGAATCACAGAATGTTGAGCTGAAGCAGAAACTCCAACCTGGTTCCCCAGTTGCAAAGTCTGCAGCTCTGGAAGCAACACCACACCAGCTCCCCTTGGATGCAACATTTAATCAAGTGGTCAACTGGATAAAAAAACTAAGATTACAAATGATTTAAAAGTTCTTTGTCGCTATTTGAAAACTCAGAAAATATGTCCTCATTTTAGTTTTTTAGAGCACTAACCATAATTTTGATGCAAATAAGACCCTCTCATATATGTCATTTCTAAAGGAAATGCTCTAGGCATTACAGTTTTGATTACATCAAGATGACGTCAGGCGATCCACATGTTTGTAATAAATATAGAATGTTAGCAATCTAGTTGTTCATTGGGATACTGTTGAGAGGCAGAGGTCAGGGGCACGGACTCTGAAAATTGAAGGCAGGTAGGAGAGTGCAGAGGCAACAATTTGATCACACTAGGCAGGCAGGAAGGGCAGTGGCAGCACAACAGACTATGGAGGGCAGTGGAAAGGGGGGCAGGGGCAACAAACCAACAATACAGGACTTGCAAGAGAGGCTGTGGCAATGTAATAGACCATTGTGGGCAGAAGGAAGAGGCAGCGGTCATACAACCATACATGCCAACAGACCCGTTTCGGCCAGGAAACGTCCAATGTTTTTAAGCTCAAATGGGCTTTACGTGATCTGTTTCCTGTCTACAATCTTCTCTTTTTCAATGTAACTTAAAGGGGAAAATCAATACCCCAGTTTTATTTCAAAATCTCCCTCTTACCAAGTTCAAAATGTTCGCAAGTATGGTACATTGGATCATGGTAGGCAGGAGGAATTGGGGTAGAGACATGGACTCGGATAACAGAGGACAGGAGGGACATTGAGAGGTGCACCAAACTGACCCTACAGGGCAGGCATCAGGGTTTGCAGCAGCACAATACACCACACATGGCATGCGGGACGGGAGTGCAGCACAACAATCCATAGAAAGCAATAAGGAGGGGACAGGACCATGCACATGGACAACAGACAACAGAGGGGAAAGAGGCAATGGTAGCTAGCTGACCATAATGGACAGACAGGAGAGAAAGCTGCAGCATAACAGACCATAAAGGGCAGGAGGGACGGATCAGGGGCATTACAATGGAACCGGCAAGCCAGGAGGGAGGGAATAGGGGTCTGCACATGGAAACAGAGGGCTGGGGGCAAGGGGGCAGGGCAGGAGCAGCAAGATGACCATGGAGGTCAGGCAGGATGGGCACTAGAAAGAAGACACACCATGGAGAGCAACAGTGAGACTATGATGGCATACACACAGACCATGGAGGGAAGGTGGGAGGGGGTCAGGAGCAGCTAGCTGACCACACAGGGAAGGTGGGAGGGGCCATGGCAGCACAGAAGACCATGCATGGCAAGCGGGAGGGTAAGTGGCAGCACAATGGCTATGATGGGCAAGAAGGAGGGTGCAGGGGCATGCACAAAGGACCATGGAGGATAGAAAGGAGGGTCAGGACCTGGGCACAGACAAGAGAGTTCAGGGGAAGGGGCCTCACAACAGACCGCGCGGGGCAGGCAGGAGGAGCAGTTGCAGCACAACAGACCAGGGAGGGCAGAAGGGTGTGGCAGTAAAATGGACAATGGAGGACAGGAGGAAGGGGATAGGGGCATGGCATGTGGACAGGCAGGGTGGAGGTGGCAGGGACAGGTTACAGTCATCTGACAATGCTAGGCAGGTGGGAGGGGAGCTCAACAGAACACTCAGAGATAGGAGTGGCAGGTCCATGGAACATGGTGGTCAAAAAGGATGGAGCAGGGGCATGCACAAAGACATCGGAGGGCAGGGGGAAGGAGAATAGGGGCAGCAAGCTAAGCACAGAGGCTAAGCAGGAGGTCAATGATGGGCCATAGAATTGGGCAATGGAGGGCAGGAGGAGTGGACTGGTACATCATGCTAAATGGAGGGCAGTGGCAGCACATCAGACCATGCATGGCCGGAGGGAGGAGGCTAGTCCATGGATTCAGACAACAGAGGAGAGGGAGGAGGTGGATGGGGCAGCAAGCTAACTGTTCATAGAAGGTGGCTATTAGGAACTTTATTGTTTTTAAAATGTGTGTCTGTGCAAACTACTTAAAATATGAACACGTATGCAGCATAATCTCACTTTTATTCAGGAAGAAGAGGCCGTTTGGGACTGTGACTCCGGGCTCACTTGGCAGAAACATCCCCTGACCCTCCACCCCCATCGCAAAATGTAATGCCCGTGAAAAGGGTAGGTGGACGCAGTGTTATATAGAACATAGTCCTGACAGCACGATTGAAAATGAAAACTAGATATAGTATATGGTATAAACTATGCACCAAAAAATGTGATATAAGATGAACCGGGCCTTGAAATATAATATGCAATACATTGTGCGCAATGACAGATTCATTGGAGAGTGCGAGATAGCACAGGCACTAGCGCTTGCTATGTGATTTGCGCCTTGGAGTGTAATATGCACAGGGCAGTGTTGTGTAACCTAAGTAGTCTCTAAAGTTGTAATATAAAATATGTGCTGGGTAGTGTAACATTGCATATGCACTGTGACAAAGATATAGATCCCAGATTATAATATGTATGGCATAGCGCTGTGCTTTTAACATAGGCATCGAGGAAGGCACGTTAGATGGTGCAATATAACCCGTGCGAAGGCAAGTGTGGCATGACATATTCATGGGGTGGTGTTACAGTGCACATGGGCTAGAGAGTGTCATAGCATATGCACTAGCTGGTGGAATACAACACAGAGGTGTGTGGCACTCGGCAGGCACTGGTGGGTGTAACACAGCATTGGGCTCAGCCAGGAGCACGCTGTGACTCTCAAGTGAGGTTTGTCTCCTTTCCTGAGAGTAAAATAAAAAGTATTACACATCCGGTGGATGTGTGTTTTATTAACCGTGAGGGGGTTTCTTGCATAGTTTGGTCGAATTTTTGTCTAATCCCCTTTGAATGGCTTGGTGTGCGTGTGTTTTAAATGGGCCCGTCAATAGCTACCCATGTTTGTATAAATAAACGACAAGGGTGTCTACTTGGAGAGTACCCACCAGCGGGGGTGCCGGGATTAGGCACGGTAGGGTGTCAGACATGTCAGAGCTTCACTAGCGGTGTGAATACATTCTACGTGGATTCATTGTATGCATAGTCGCCTTTTAATGAATATCACGAAAATCGTCATGGTGATAGGTACGTATGGTTTGTCCAGCATGTCCTAGGTGTTTCTATAAATATAAATCAGGTGGCCTGAGGAGGGGGGCAACACAGCCCCCCTCCTAAAGAATAAAAAAAAAAATAGGCCATGACACGGGGTTTGGGGTCCCCGGGGCCGATTAAGGCCTTGGGAGGGCCAAATTAATTTTTTTCAACAAAAAAAATTAGGGTGCAGGCCCTGGGGGATGGGGTCCCCAGGGCTAATACATTAGAAAAAGAAAGGGGGCCACACAGCCCTCCTTCTAAAAAAAAAAAAAAAAAAAGACCGTCATCGTGCCGGAGGCCACGCCCCCTCCTTGCAGCACTCTGCAAACGCGCCCCCTGGCCAGTTGTAAGTTGAGGAATTAATTCCCCTTCAATACTGAGGGTCCCTGAGGGCCAACTAGCCCAACAGGTATCTCCAGTATGCGCCAGGGAGCTGCGTTGCAGACAGGTGTTCTGAGGCCACGCCCCTTTTTACACCTCCATGCAACGCAGCTCTGTGGCGCTTACTGGAGGTACCTAGTGGGCTAGTTTGACCCTAGGGACCCTTAGGATTCAAGGGGACTTAATCTCTCAACTCAGAATGGCCACAGGGCGCGTTTACACAGTGGTGAAGGGAGGGGACGGGGCCTGAGGTGACGTGTGCAAACACGCCCTGTGGCGCGTTTTTAAGTTGGGGAAATAATTCCCTTTCAATCCTGAGGGACCCTGGGGTCCAACTAGCCCACCAGGTGCTTCCAGTAAGCACCACTGCTCTGCGTTGCAGAGAGGTGGTGCAGGCCGTGCCACTTTTTACACCTCTCTGCAACGCAGCTCTGTGGCGCTTACTGGAGGTACCTAGTGGTCTAGTTGGACCCTAGGGACCCTCAGGATTCGAGGGGACTTAATCTCCCAACTTAAAACGGCTACAGGGCGTGTTTACACAGTGGGGAAGGGAGGGACAGGGCATGAGGTGATGTGTTCAAACACGCCCTGTGGTGCGTTTTAAGAGGTAGTTTTAATCCCCTGCCCTATTATATACTAGGGGCTTACAGAGGAGGTCATGTTAATCACAGGGGGACCCCAACGCATAATGTGCCCTAGTGTATGTAGGTGTTTTCACTGTATTCTGAGTGTCTTTTAACATAGCACTGGCTCTAGGACTGGTTAGTCAGACTCAGTTACCACAAGTATCCGTCTAAAAAAGTTGAGGGTACAGGATGATTTTGCAACAAGGCTTGTTTCTGCTCTTCTGTTTGTTCTTTCTGCACGTTATACTTCTTCCTGCACTTTTCTTCGTCTTTAAGGACTTCTGTTGCTTCTTTCTGCATTTGTTTTTTTTCTTTCTGTGCGTTTTTCCTTCTTTCTTCACATGTCCTATCTCTGTAGGCATAGCTAGAAATTAGCATTTAAAAAACCTTTGAAATTCACTGAAAAAACCATAGGTTTCAGGCACATTATAGCTAGGAGTTAGCATTTAAAAAACCTTAGAAATTTAGTGAACAAATCATAGGTTTCAGGGGCGTTATAGTTAGCTGGACTTTTCACTCGTACAAAACCATAGAAATTCCCCTGTTATAGTTAGTTCAACTAACTATAACTCGCGCGCCCGCAATGCACTGCTGATGACGTCACATATTACATCACTCATGACATGGTCAGTGATATCATTCATGACATCACTGATGACATCACGGATGACATCATCCTTGTGATTGAGTGGCAGACCTCCTCTCCCCCTAATATAACCTTTGATACACACATTCAAAAATAGAAATTAAAATTTTCAGAACAATGGACATACCAATACCAGTTACAACAACCTACTCAGTAATTGTAAGATCCACATCCACTCATTCACCAACAGTCCTATACAGTCACTCATACATGTACTCACTCATCATATGTACTCATACACCTATACATCCTGTTACACAACGCCACTCATCCATAAAGTTACTCACACACATAGTCACTCATGCTAATAAAGAATCAAACATCTGTTTACCTGCATATACAGTTATACACACACCACCACACTTACTTCTACAGAAACTTACACATACTTAGTCTTTTAAACAATCACTTATAGAAACACATACTTATTCATACAGGAACTCTTTCAATCTCTCACTCTCACATATACTCACTTATATACACCAATAGTCACATATACTAGTTTAAAAGATATGTAGTTACTCATAGAGACACTATTGAGACAGTCATTCACTCACTAACACACCCATGCACACACTCATCCACCCATACAGTCCTGCACACATGCTGTCTTCAACACATACAAACAGTGAGTCACTCATTCATGCACCTATGCACTATGTAATACCCCCACCAAACCATACAGACATCAGACACTTATACTGATACTCAAAAACCAACTAATAACCTATATAGACACTCATGTAGCTACTCACCAACCCATGCAGCCACTGATACACAAAGTGAGAGACTGATACAGATATTTACATATTTAAACATTACTCAGTAAGCCATGTATTCACTAAGATACACTTAATCAGTCAGTTATACAATCAATTTTTCAAAAACAAATCATCCATTTAGACACTTATATACCCATTTATTCTTCCATCGACCTTAAGATATACATATATAAAACATATGTAATTTTCAGAAAAACACACATTCACTGAATGATGACATCAGTGATGTCTAGGGTTTTGTATGAGGGAAATGTCCAGCTTACTATAACGCCCCTGAAACCTATGGTTTTTTCAGTAAATTTCAAAGGTTTTTTTAAATGCCAATTCCTAACTATAACGCCCCTGAAACCTATGGTTTTTTCAGTGAATTTCAAAGGCTTTTTAAATGCTAATTCCTAACTATATCAGGCCTGAAACCTATGGTTTTTACAGTGAATTTCAAAGGTTTTGTAAATGACAATTTGGAATGTATTAATTGTTATACTGACTTTTTTTTTATACTGATTTACTACATTTCTTAAACTATTTATTTTTAGATATATATTTTTTATTACATTATAATTACATTATACATTACAATACAAAATATAATTTCTCAGAATGAATTACTTTAGTTTAAATACTTGGCAAATAGGCAACAGACTTTTAAATACAGTAGTTACAGTTGTTGCAATGGGCAACACAAAGCAACATTGGGCTCAATGTGAATTTCTAGTTAAATGCAATTAGTTACTTTATGGATTACTTTTCTAACCACAGGACTGGATCCTAGATTCAGTCCTTGGACATCTCCTGTAAACCGTTGAGTAAAAGCGCTTTGGTTACAGTAGTAATTTTTAAGGAATATTATTGTATTTTAAAACTTGACATTTAGAAACTTTTTCCCATAGAATTACCAATGTTATCCTATGGCAGAAAATTCACTTAGCAGGTAAGTAGTGTTATCGTTACTTTTTCTTACTCAGTGGTGGATCCTGGATCCAGCACTGGCCAACCTCCTGTAAACAGTTGAAAGAATGTGTTTAAGTCATACAGACGATTTTTTAGGAATTATTTTAGTTTGTGAAAATAGACACTTAGAAACTTTTCTGGTGAAAACCACACAATGGATTCCTATGGAAGGAAATACAAGTTACTGGTAAGTACGCTTAGAATTACTTTTCAGGGTCTGTGCTGGGCTAAAAGATGCAGCACTGGGTTCTCTCCTGATTACAGGTGAGTAAATCCGAATTCGTAGTTCGGCTGAGTTTAGAGGCATATTTGTACGTTTCAAAAATGGACACTTAGAAAATTTTCTGCTGAAAACCACACAATGGATTCCTATGGAAGGAAATACAAGTTACTCGTAAGTACGCTTAGAATTACTTTTCAGGGTCAGTGCTGGGCTAAAAGATGCAGCACTGGATTCTCTCCTGATAACAGGTGAGTAAATCGGAATTCGTAGTTCGGCTGATTTTAGAGGAATATTTGTACAATGGTGAAGGAAGGGGGAGGGGCCTGAGGTGACGTGTGCAAACACGCCCTGTGGCGCGTTTTAAGTTGGGGAATTAATTCCTCTTCAATCCTGAGGTCCCCTGGGGGCCAACTACCCCACCAGGTACCTCCAGTATGCGCCAGGGAGCTGCATTGCAGAGAGGTATTCAGAGGCCATGCCCCTTTTTACAACACTCTGCAAGACAGCTCCGTGGCGCTTACTGGAGGTACCTGGTGGGCTAGTTGGTCCCCAGGGACCCTCAGGATTGAAGAGGAATTAATTCCCCAACTTAAAACGCACCACAGTGCGTGTTTGCACAGATCTCACCTCAGGCCCCGCCCCCTACCTTCACCACTGTGCAAACGCGCCCCGTGGGGTGTTTTAAGTTTGGGGATTAAGTCCCCTTGAATCCTGAGGTCCCCTGGCGGCCAACTAGCCCACAAGGTACCTCCAGTATGCGCCAGGGAGCTGTGTTGCAGAGAGGTGTTCAGAGGCCACACCCCTTTTTACAACACTCTGCAAGGTAGCTCCGTGGCGCTTAGTGGAGGTACCTGGTGGGCTAGTTGTCCCCTAGGGGACCTCTGGATTGAAGAGGAATGAATTCCCCAACTTAAAACGCGCCACAGGGCGTGTTTGCACAGTATCACCTAAGGCCCCGCCCCCTACCTTCACCACTGTGGAAACACGCCCCGTGGCGCGTTTTAAGTTGGGGAATTCATTCCTCTTCAATCCAGAGGTCCCCTAGGGGACAACTAGCCCACCAGGTACCTCCACTAAGCACTACGGAGCTGCGTTGCAGAGAGGTGTAAAAAGGGGCATGGCCTCATTACACCTCTCTGCAACACAGCCCCCTGGCGTATACTGGAGGTACCTGGTGGGCTAGTAAGCCCCCAGGGACCCCCAGTATTGAAGTGGAATTCGTTCCCCCTCTGCAAACGCGCCAGGGGGCGTGTTTGCAGAGTGATGAAAGGAGGGGGCTTGGCCTCCTCCCCGATCCCGTTTAAAAAAAAAAAATCTTTTTAAGAAGGGGGGCTGTGTAGCCCCCCTTCTTTTTCTTATTTTTTGGCCCTGGGGACCTGGGAGCTAACATGCTGCTCCCCATGTGGAAAAGCAATCGTCTTTGCTTCATTGAAGCGAGAGCGGGTTTCCCTGCTCTCGCTTCAATGAAGCAAAGCAGTTTGCAATGGCAGGGTGGGAGCCGCAAGGCTCCTGCCCTGCCATTGCAAACAGCAGTGTCCCGGGGGTGGGCACCCCGGGACACTGCAGCAGCCGGCCCAGGGGCGTGGCGGTCCCCAGGGCCATCTTTGGCTCCAGGAGGGGGGCTGTGTGGCCCCCTCCCACTTAATTTTAAGCCCAGGGGGGTGGTGGTCCCCGGGGCTTGGGGGTCTGTAACGGAGTGCCCCGGGGAGGTGGCGGTCCCCAGGGCGTGGGGGGGCTCGAGCCCCCCACACAGGTCCGCATACATTAAATTAAAGCCCCGGGGGTGGCAGTCCCCGGGGCTGGGGGGGCCCCTCTGGACCCCCCATTATGATAAAGATATTGCCCCCGGGGGCTAAATAAAAACGAAGCGCGGCAGCCCACGCTTCCTTTTTTTTCGGCAGCGGGATGCGCATCCCGCGATTTAAAAAAAAACAAAACATTTTTTGGGGCCTTGGGGGTCCTTGTGGGACCCCCTAAGCAGGCCTAGGGTGTCAGGGTGTTTCTACCCTGCCCCCTTGTCTCGTTTTGCGCCTTTTTTCAGTTTTCTTGTGCCTCGGTTTTACCGAGGCACATGATGTGCTGCCAAAACTTCCTGATCTGGAGTGTTGACAGCCAATTAGTATTCAGCTTGTGCACGGCAGGGTGAGCGCTGGGTGCGGGGAGGGTCAGCAGATCCTCCCCGGCCATAGATATCACTAACTTTTAACTCTAATTTTCTCAGGAACTACTGAACGGATTTACACCATTTAAGCAAAAGGCACAAGTCTCAACTGAGTACTACCTCTTTGCCAAATTTGGTGTAATTCCGTTCAGCAGTTCGGGCTGTAGCTGCGACAATAGGTGCTTTGGGAAATTGCATGGGGAAAACGCGTTTTGTGATCCCCTTTTTTCTCGGCCCCCGTTTGACGAATCACCGCGAAACTTTCAGGGTAAGAGCGGAGCGGAGCTGGCCAAAGTTTGGAAAATTTGTCAATCGGTGCCAGACTTATTGGGAATAGAATGTTGCAGATTTCCTATGGAAAATAGGTCCTAACTATAACTATCTACTGGCGACCGCCAGTAGATAATATATATATTCACTGAAAAAAACACAGGTTTCAGGGACGTTATAGTTAGTTGGACATTTCACTTGTACAAGACCAGTGAAATTTGGCAGTTATAGTTAGTTCAGATAACTAGAACTCGTGCCCCCGCAATGCACTGCTGATGACGTCACATTTTACATCACTCATGACATGGTCAGTAACATCACTGATAACATCACTGATGACGTCTCAAATGACATCACTGATGACATCACCCAGTGACTGTGTGTTTCTGTAAAGTTTAAATATGTTTAATATATTTTGGCCAAGGTGTATTGAGGAATGAGTGGGTGTATGAGTGTCTGAATGGATGATTTAGTAGGTGTGTGACTGACTCTATAAGTGAGTAATTAAAAGTATCTTACTGAATGCATGGGTTAGTGACTAAACTGTGTGAAGGTCTGTTTCAGTCTATCTGTTGGTGTGTAAGCGGCTGCATGGGTTGGTGAATAGCTACATGAGTGTCTATATGGGTTATTGATTGGTTGTCTGAGTATCTGTATGGGTGCCTCAGTGTTTGTGTGGGTGGGGGGTGTGACTCTGTCCATAGATGTGTGAGTGGTTGATTCACTGGGTGTATGGTTTTAAGAGTGCATCTGTGATGGACTGTATGGGTGGGTGATTGTGCGTATGGGTGTGTTGGTGAGTAAATGGATGTCTCTGTGGTACATGTGTGAGTAACAACATATGCGAAAGGTAGTATATGTGAGTGTTGGAGTATATAAATGACTATGTGAGAGAGTGACTGATTGTGAGAGTGGCTGAATGCATGAGTGTGGGGTTGTATCAGTGATTGTATAAGAGTATAAGTATGTTTTAGTATCTGTATGATTAAGTGAGATGGTGTGTGTATAACTGTATAGGTGAGTAAATGGGAGTGTGATTAATTCTTTGCATGACTGACTAGGTGTGTGAGTAACTATGGATGAGTGTCAGTGTGTGAGATTCTATATAGGCGTATGATAGTCCTGTACTGATGAGTGACAAAGTATGAGTGACTGTATGGATGAGTGAGTGGATGGGTGTGTAGACCTAAGAAACAGTGAGTGGGTATGTAGTTATTGGTGTAGGAGTGTCTATGGTTTTGAGAATGGCAGTCTGTAATTTAGAGTGGGTGTATCAAAGGTTATATTAGGGTGTGAGAAGATGCATCAAATTATCACGCGGATGAGGTCATCAGTTATGTCATCAGTGATGTAATTTGAGATGTCTTCAGTGATGTCTTCAGGATGTCACTGACCATGTCATGAGTGATGTAATATGTGACATCATCGGCAGTGCAATGTGGGGGCACGAGTTATCGTTAGTTGAACTAACTATAACAGCTGAATTTTACTGGTTTTGTATGAGTGAAATGTCCAACTAACTATAACGTCCCTGAAACCTGTGTTTTTTTCAATGAATTTCTAAGGTTTTTTAAATGCTAATTTCTAACTATAACGTGCCTGAAACCTATGGATTTTTTAGTGCATTTCAAAGGTTTTTTAAATGCTAATTTTTAACTTTAACATCCCTAAAACCTATTTTTTTCAGTGAATTGCTAAGGTTTTTTAAATGCTAATTTCTAACTATAATGTCCCTATTATGTCCCCTTGAAACCTGAGGGTACCTGGGGGCCAAATAGTCTACCAGGTATCTCCAGTAAGCGTCACAGAGCTGTGTTGCAGAGAGGTGTTCGGAGGCCATGCCCCTTTTTAAACCATGCTGCAAACACAGCTTCTGGTGCACTGCTGCTCGGAGGATGAAGTCTACTTGTGTCCTGAGGTCCTCAGGACACAAGAGGACATCATCGCCCCACCAGCAGTGCACCAGAAGCCGCATTTGCGGAGTGGTGTAAAAAAAGGGTGTGGTCTTGGACCACCTCTCTGCAACACAGCTCTGTGGCGCTTACTGGAGGTACTTGGTGGGATAGTTGGCCCCCAGGGACCCGCAGGATTGAAGGGAACTTAATCCCCCAATTTACAACGCGCCAAGGGCATCGTTTGCATACTTATTATATCAGACCCCGCCCCTCCCTGCACCACTGTGCAAACGTGCCCCCTGGCGCGTTGTAACTGGGAGCATTAAGTCCCCTTCAATCCTAACGGTCCCTGGGGGCCAACTAGCCCACCAGGTACCTCCACTAAGTGCCACATAGCTGCATTGAAGAGAGGTGTTCCAAGGCCAAGCCCCTTTTTACACCAGGCTGCAAACGCAGCTTCTGGTGCACTGCTGCTCGGTTGATGAAGTTCACTTGTGTCCTGAGGTCCTCAGTACACAAGAGAACCTCATCGCTCCACCAGCAGTGCGCCAAGAAGCGTGTTTGCAGAGTGGTGTGAAAAGGGGGCATGGCTTCAAACCACCTCTATGCAACGCAGCTCCCTAGTGCATACTGGAGGTACCTGGTGGGCTAGTTGGCCCCCAGGAACCCTCAGTATTCAAGGGGTATTAATTCCCCAACTTACAACGCGCCATGGGGCGCATTTGCAGAGTGCTGCAGGGAGGGGGCAGGGCCTCAGGCGATATGCTGGCCTTTTTTCTTTATTTTATTTTTTAGAAGGGGGGCTGTTGTGGCCCTCCTTCTTTCCATTTTTGAGGCCCTCTGGACCCCATCCCCCAGGGCCTGACCCCTATTTTTTTTTAAATAAATGGGAAGGGGCCACGTGCCCCCCCCCCCCCCCCGGGCAATTCCAGACCCGGAAACCCCATCCTCCAGGGCATGGCCAGTCTTTTTAAAAATATTTTTTATGTTTTTCTTTGGAGGAGGACGCGTGGCCCCCCTCCCCAGGCCAAATATGGCCCTGGGGACCCCATCCCCCGGGGGCAGCCTTTCAGTTTTTAATTTATTTATTTTTTGGGCAGGAGTGGGGGGCCATGTGGCCCCCCTCACAGGCCACTTCTGGCCCCCGGGACCCCATCCCCCGGGACCTGGCCTCTCCATTGGGAAATGTGGGGGGAGCCCCATTGCCCCCACAGTCCTGCCGGCTCCCCACCTCCTGCTGGAGCTGGCATTGCTTTTGAGCAAGGGAAGCTGCTGACATGCAGCTCCCCTTGCTCAAAAGCAATCATCTGCTTTGCTTTGTTGAAACGAGAGCAGGTTTTCCTGTTCTCGCTTCAAGGAAGCAAAGCAGTTTGTTGCTCCCGCCCTGCCATAGCAAACAGCAATGTCCCGGGGGTGGGCATCCCAGGACAGTACAGGAGCCGGCCCTGGGGGGTGGCAGTCCCCAGGTCCATCAAGGACTCCAGGAGGGGGGCTGCACGGCCCTCCTCCCAACGTATTTAAAGCCCCAGGAAGGCCTAGGGGGTCAGGGTGTTTGTACCTTGCCCCCTTTTCATGTTTTTTACCTTTGCTTCACCCTTTTTCTTCTCACTTGGTTTTACAGACTCACAAGATGGCTGCCAACAGTTTCTGGTTTGGAGTGTTGGCAGCCAATCAGAGTGAAGCTCGTGCCCGGGAGGGTTCACGAACCGTCCTCGATGCTCAGATATCGATATTTTTCTTTTGTAAATTTCCCAGGAACTATAGAATGGGTTAACACCATTTAACAAAAAGGGCACCGTCTAAACCAAGACCTACCTTTTTGCCAAACTTGGTGTAATTCCGTTCAGCAGTTCGGGCTGTAGCCTGTAATAAAGTTCCTATATGGAAATTAACATGGAGAAAACTTGCTTTGGGGCCCCCCTTTTTTTTCGGCCCCCGCTTTCACAAATCACCCCGAAACTTTCAACACACAAACTGAGCGGTCCAACCCTGTTTTGTTATAAACTTTCATGAAGATTCGTCAAACGGCATCAAAGATATTGGCAAATCCAAAAAAGCTTTTCCTATGGAAAATAGGTCCTAACTATAACTACCTACTGAGATATATATATATATTTATTTATATATATAAGGGAGGGCTGTTGTTCCTTTTTTCCATAAAACTTAAGGCGGAGATAAACCAGATAGTCACTGCCTCATCAAATTGTCAATTTATGGAATTTATCACTGAGTCTCAACCTAAAACACTGTTTATCAATTTTTATAATACAGGGGATTGTGTACCTGTGAATGAGCACCTTAGTTTCTTAACAAACTTTTTAGAGTTGTATAATGCACGTCAAACCACATCTGTACATATTATTTTTATGGGTGATTTTAATATTCATCTCTGCGATTTTAATTGTAAAATCGTTGACCCCTTTGGCCCGCCCCACTCGGTTCCCCCACACTTTGAACATTCAACTAAAGGTGAGGCACTTGAAGAGCTCCTCCTAATGGCGGATCTCTTTGAGCCATGTTTTTTATCTAAGGCTGAACGGGCAGCGACATTTGAGGCAAGGGATAGCGAATCAATCATTGATTATATTTTCTTATCCCCTACACTCTTAAGGTGGGTCCATAAGTATAGTGTCTTTCGCCTTCCTTTTAGTGATCACAATCCAGTGATTTTAGAACTCGACAAGGCTTTTTGCTTTAAAGTGGCCCCACTGGCGATAGTCTCCTCTGCTACCCTGGTCACTAGTGATAAGGGTAGGAAAGTAAAGTGGTCCAGAGTAGTTCCAGAGGATTTTTTGGATAGCTTGATGGCGAGGAGAAATGATGAGTTCAGGAAGTGTATGGACCCCTTTAATACGGGTGGTGAGACAATAGTTGCTTTTGACTCAATCTGTAAACAGGTCTCCTCTGATCTAACTGTACCTAGCATTCCGCGCAGTCAACAGGGAAATAAGTGGTTTGATGCTAGTTGTTCTAGGGCTCATCGAATTTTATTAACTGCCCTAAAAACACTGCCTCGTGATAAGGCTTTAATAGCCACCCTTAGGAGAGACTATAAATCTATAATTCAGCGCCGGAAAAACGATTTAAAACAAGAGGCCTGGGACGCTTTGTCCTCGATTGAAGTCCTTAAGGATAGCGCAAAATTCTGGAACATAGTGAACAGCCCTTTTTTAATAGGGAACGATAACGCCCCACTCGACATTAACATCCCAGAGGGGGAGTGGCTGACTCACTTCGAAGGAATTTATGCGAGTGACCTGACCCCTGAGCCTTTTAAGGTCCCCGATTCCTTTTTTCCCCTCAACCAGTTGATATTTAACAAGAATGATGTGGGGAAGGCTATAAAAGACTCTGCCTCTAATAAGGCCCCGGGACCAGATGGTGTCCCATTGGATCTTTTTAAAGGGAACATTGAGATCTGGAGCACGATTTTAACAAATGTTTTTAATGATAGTGTTGAGAATGGGTTCCCGGTATCCTGGTCCAAATCAATTATTGTACCGGTTTTTAAAAAGGGGGACAGGGGCGATCCGAGATGTTATCGGCCCATCTCACTAATCGATTCAGCGGTTAAAATATTGGGTAAAGTGGTTTTAAATAAAATCTCGGACTGGGTGACGGAGAAGGGGATTCTATCAGAGATACAATATGGCTTTAGGTCAGGCAGAGGTACTATGGACCAGTGCCTTAACCTGTACCTTTTAATTAATAAATATACTGTAGCCTCTAAAGGGTCCCTATATTTAGCATTCATGGATTTATCCACAGCCTTTGATCTGGTGAACAGATCAAGGCTGTGGACGATCCTGTTGGACCTAGGGTTAGACCCCTGCCTGGTGCATTTCTTAGCGGATCTGCACCAAGATTTGTATGCTGCAGTGAGGGTCTCCCACGAGGGAAAATGCACACGTCACTTTAAATCGGGCAGAGGGGTACGCCAAGGATGTATCCTAGCCCCCCTGCTCTTTACCCTATATATTAATAGACTAGATGTAATTCTAGGTAAAGCCAGTTTGGACACTCCGCGTATAGGGAGCAACACTCTTCCTGCTCTTCTATACGCGGATGATGCTGTCCTCCTGGCCCGTACCCCGCTGGGTCTACAGAGATTATTAACCTCATTTGGGGACTTTATGAGCTCACTGGACCTCGTGGTGAATAGTTCTAAATCTCATGTGATGTCCCTGGGCAGCCAGAAAAATAAAGTTAAAAAATTTTACTGCAAAGGAGTGGAGGTCACTAGAGTCAAGGTATTCACCTACTTGGGGGTCATATTTGATGATAGAGGTTCGTGGGCCCCTCAGCTTACTGCTAAAAAGAATAGTGTGGGTAGAGCATCTTCAGCCATATTAAGTTTTGCACGACGCTTGGGTGGAAAACCTAGTGACGCAGTTCTTGCTATTTATAGGGCGAAATGTCTAGCCATAGCAGCCTACGGTGCCGCCATTTGGGGGTATAAAAAGGCGGAGGGAATTCAGATTGTAGAAAATAAATTTTTCCGTTCACTTCTCTCCGTCCCCCAATCATCTCCAACTTTCTCAATCCATCAAGAATTGGGGATGGGTTTTGTTTCTGATCATTTAAGTTTGGCCCCCCTTACATTTTGGTTGAAAACATGGTTGAACCCTGAACTTTCCCTTAATAGACTTATTCTAAAAGATTGCTTGGGCCTAGACAGAATGGCTAAGATCCCCTGGCTCTTGTACATCAAGAACATGTTTTATAAATTAGGACGTCCGGAGATTTACGAGAACCCAGAATCTATTATTAAGGGGGACATTGGCTGGGTTAAAGTCCAGTTTTTAAATATAAGAACTCAAGAGCGGGAAGATGAGGAGCTCACAAAAACATCAGTAAGGGCTCATTTTTTACTGATATCCTCTCCCCAGATTGAGCCCTACCTTAATCTGGTCAGGAATCACCATCATCGCTGGTTGCTGACCAGATTCCGTTTCAACCAAATTCATTTTGTTTTAGGGAGCGTTGAGGGATGGAGCAAACCTATAGATGCAGCTTTTTGTAATTGCGACGGCCATTCATTTCAAGATACTGCGCACTTCACCTTTTTTTGTAAATATTATGTTGAAAGCAGAAGGAAGTATATCATACCATTGTTGCGAGGGAGGGGTTTTTATCAAGTTAAACCTGCTTTGATGTATCTGCAATTATTAAATTCCCCCTGGATTATTTTTAACATTGCTAACTTCCTGGTTGCTGCAGCTCGCGCAAGGAAAAAATTTGATGTACAGCCTACCTTATGAATTTAGTGTTATTTGTATTTGTCGGGATGGATTTTTATAATGTTGTTATTGTATTGTACTTGTGTTTTTAACAATGTGTAATACTGTGATGTACTTTTATGATTTTAATTAATCGATTAAAGTGGTTTTGATGATGATGATGATATATATATATATATATATATATATATATATATATATATATATATATATATATATATATATATATATATCAGAACCAAGGTCCTTCCCCTTCTGAAAAGGACTTGAGCCCACGCAGGTAAGTAGAAATTGCTCCTTTATTGGCAGTGCAATGATCGGCATAATGCATTTCAGCGTGATCGCCTTCCTCAGATGCCTTCTAACATAAAGTCATTCACTGTTCACCTTTTTAAATAAAGAGTGTCCCTCTACGATTGGTCGAGGCACTCATTCACAAGTCCAGGGGCGGGTACTCAAAGCACAATGTCTCAGGTTTCCAAGCTACAGCAACACCTGTGTCAGTACTTCCCAAGTGGGCGGTGCCTGCAGCTGTACCTCTGAATCATGGATCTTGTAGTGTAAGGACGGCAATCCTACTCCTTTATCCAGCCGCAGTTCACCACAGCGGTCCCTGACACCCACCACTACAGTGAGTATGGGTGTAGCCAAGTAGTCATGGCCCAGCGGATCCTGGCTTGACACATCGCTGCGGAGTGTAGCGGTCCGGCGCTTCCCCAAGCGCTTTGAGGCAAAACCAATTGTTCCACAAATCGCCGGACTCTTGAGGATCGGGGCTCGACGTGCTCGTGGCGAGCACCAAACATCAGAACCAAGGTCCTTCCCCTTCTGAAAAGGACTTGAGCCCACGCAGGTAAGTAGAAATTGCTCCTTTATTGGCAGTGCAATGATCGGCATAATGCATTTCAGGGTGATCGCCTTCCTCAGATGCCTTCTAACATAAAGTCATTCACTGTTCACCTTTTTAAATAAAGAGTGTCCCTCTACGATTGGTCGAGGCACTCATTCACGAGTCCAGGGGCGGGTACTCAAAGCACAATGTCTATATATATATATATATATATATTAGAACACGATTATTTAAAATATATTCCCTACTATAAATACATGCATCCTGGCACACTACTAGTAGGGGGATGAAGTCCTCATGGCTATTGAAAAACAGAGTGACTGTCCCATGATCAAGACTCTGGTGAAAAGAAACGGATTGGGAAGTGTGCTTTTCTGCCAGTATATCCCCATGTGTATGAAAAGTCTGAAACCACTGCAGCTGGAGTCGGTGTACTTCTTTTTCTAAAAGGATAGTAAAGAAGTGATTGTTGGTTGTTTACTCTTAAAGCTTCATTCCTGTGACACCGAGTAGCCCTGCTTGGTTCGGAGGCTCTTGTAGCGAAGCAATTTGTGGTATAGAGCGTGCACTCAAGAAGCTAAAGCAGCTAATATCACCTTCCCCACTTGAGAACACTTGTACTGCCATATTAACATGTGTCCCACAATCCTTCCTCGCCCCTCTGAACTTCAGATCTGTGCTCCAAGTCTGTGCTCTCTCTCTCCAAGGTGAAATTCATCCATGAATCTTCAATCTAAGCAACCAATACGTCCAATTGAAGCCATATTCAAATTCACCGTTGCTTTCTGTACTAAAATATTTAGGTGGGCAAAGAGGTCACAGAAGCAAAATCTGGAAAGAGCAAGGGCCTCATTCCGAGCACACAGGAAAATGTTTAACAGGGGACAGTCCATACGCCCTAAGTGACATTCTGCAAAAACAATAAATTGGCCTTGAAACTGCAAATGTTAACATTTAATTTCCTTAGGTAATACCTGGAGATGCTTTGTGGAAACAAAATGTCCCAATTTCTGGCCTATAGATAAGAAAGGGAGAAATATACTTTTGTTTACAGTGCTGTTAAACTAACTGTATGTGATCTTCCATTGTGATTGTAAAAGTCAAAATGGGGCCCTGTAATGTGAGACAATGACTTTTCCCCATAGTGCTTTTACCTCCTGACTATTCAGAACAACTTGGGATCAGTGTGCTATTGATCAAAACCTATCTTTGAAAATGCCACTCCTTGACTTGTGTTGCAATTGCCTGCTAAAAATCTATAACTTTGGATCTCAACCTACTTTGAAAACCCTAAGGAAATGGATACAACTTCACCTTTTTCCTGAAACAATGCTTGTTCCCTCTGATGATCTCCCTCTTGCTACTATATGCATGCTGTTCAATTCTTTTTAAAGTGTCATACTATAGCAGGAAATGTGAGAGGACAATACTAAACTGGTATATAAATACATATGTCTTTTTGGAATACGCATGTGTTATATTTTATTAGCTATCCACTCAACCTGCACCTGTTAATGAAAGAGTAACAGCCACCATATTATTTTCTTGTACTCTGAATGTTGTTTTGAGATGCCTCAGTGAAATACATTGTTGTGTTTTCTGAACCTGGCAGGTTCACATACTGATGGGCAGGCCTATCTTTTTATTTGTGGAGTCTCCACAGTCGTACATTTCTTATTAGTAAAATTAAACTTGTAATTTGTGAATGCCAAAAATGCAGTAAATGTACACAAAAGCATAAGTGTACCTTTCTGAATCATGACTTCAGTGTATAGAATCTTCTCTGCTGCAATTATGCAGAAAACATGCATGCAGAATGATCGCCTCCTTCCAGGACTTTATGGACACAGTTTTCGGGTCCTTTATTATTGTGTGATCACCTATTGCTTTTTGGCTGTATTCTCGGCTTGCCTAAATAAACAAATTAGATTTAGACTGCTAAAAACCTTTGATTTGAAGGCAAATAGGGCAATACTGCAAACACTGTCCATTGTTTTTGTAAACAAATGTTATTATATCACAATAGGACAGATAAACCAGCCCACTGGGTGTTATGGCAAGATATAATGTCCATCTCAATATTCAATACTTTTGAACTCAATAAATACAGGATGAACCCTCAGTGTCTGTTGGCAGTCCACCTGTGGAGGAAATAAGGGTCCACAGACCCAAACCCAGTGCCCACCCCCACCTCTAAATACTGCAGTGTGCGCCAGTGAATTCCGTCAGCTCTAAATCCCACCTAATAACACTGTACAGATAACACCCAACAAACCGCCTCCCGCGCTCTCAACTCCCCCCAAACCCCTTTCCCTCCCCACACCCCCAGGCATGCCGCTGATTCATTAAAACATCTGCACTAAAGGATTGGTGGATCTAACAATACTTTGAGGGCTCCATGCCCCTGATCTCCGGCCAGTGGTGCAGTGGGAGGAAACATTTATCATGTCAGCCTTCCTCCACAAGGGGACTCCCGCAGAGCTCAGTCTCCTGCCAGAGGGACCACCTCCTCTTGGTCGTCAGCAGCATCGTCAGTCGGGTGTTTCAATAGGTCCACCAGTGCCACTCATGCCCTAGCCATCGCCACTGATTTTTCGTTCCCAGTGCGGTGTGCCGTCTGCAAGTGAAAGGTCCCCTCACAGTCTGCCCACCTCACTAGTTCTCTCATCCACCTTATCAAACTTAGGCCAGTCTTTGCTTTCCAATGACTGGCGAGTTCCCTTTTAGCCAGCACCAATCCCAGGCCTATGAATTTACTAGTGAATTTATTCCTAGCATTGTGGGGAGACCAGTGCAGCAAGCAATAACCTGGAGTCAATGCTATGTCCCTCTCTGTCGTGGCCGTTAATCCAGTTGTCACCCCCCTCCAAAACTCTACCAGACATGGACAATCCCATAGCATGTGGAGAAACCCTCCACCTTCTAAATTACACCTCGGGCATCCAGTCCGGGCTCCAAAATACTCATTAATCTTGTCTGGGGTAAGGTATGCTCTATGTAACACATAGAAGTGAATTAACTGAAAGCGCACATTTCTAGACTTCTTCCAGGCCTTTTCCACAAGTTTCTCCCAGGGTTTTGAATCAATCACCTCACCTAGGTCCTCCTCCCGTTTAATCCATAACATTCCCTGAGTGATATGCCTGTAGAGGCAAGTGACTGCTTTAAAAGTACCCGCCACCATGACCACATATTGGCATGCCAGGGAGGTCTGGGGTTCCATCATCCCCTCCCGCTAATGCTTACAGATGGCTGTCGTCAGAGCGGCATGTAGCAAGAAATCGCCTCTTGGGAGGTCATGGCGCTCGAGCAGATCATTGAAAGGGAGCAAGGTAGAGTCTTCAAACAAATCCCCTATAGTAGTGATCCCAGCCTCACTCCAAAACTGCAACCTGGTCCAATCTCCACCATGTGGTAGAGCCTCCCAAGTGATCAACAGGATCTCAGGTGTGTATGTGGTCCGCTCTCGTGCTTGTCGAGCTAAGTGGTTCCAACACTGGCAAACTGTATGACGGTCCGAAGGGAACCGTTCTCTCCCTCATGGACAGATGCAGTAACACCCGGGATAGAAGGCCCTGGCTCGGGTCCGGACCACCAAGGTCGCCTGGATTTCTGAGCATACGTGCCATCCACTACGTGTACCACTGTAGCTGTGCAGCATGATAGTAAGCTTTGAAATCCAGGACTGCGAAACCCCCCTCCACCCTTGGTCTCATCATGGTGGCAAGAGCTACTCTTCGCCTCCCGGCACCTTGCAAGACCCCAGTGAGCATTGTATTGAGGTGAGCAAAGATCTTAGGTGTAATCCAAAGAAATAGATAAGTCTGGTAACGTAACCATTTTCACCTATGCCACCATTCCCGCCACAGATAGAGGAAGGGTCCCCCAGAATTCAAAGTTACTTTTGGTGCTGCACACGGCACATCCTATATTACCTTCTAAAAGATCTACAGGGTCATGGTATAGCCGAGTGCCCAAGTAGGGAAAACATATGCGTCCCTTAATCTTCCTGTACCCTAGCATGCTGGAAAAAGGCATGACTTGTCCCAATTTACTCTGAGCACCGCAACTCTCCCCAAGAGATCCAGCAGGTCTTTGGCACCCCATAGGGCCCTTTAAGAATTGGCCAGGAACAGTAGGAGGTCGTCCGCGTATAAGGCTATACCTCGTCCAGGAAACCCACCTCGTCTGCAGCCCCAGGGTCAAACCTGCTCCGGTAGAGAGAAGCGTAGTACTCTAAAAACTGAGCGTTGATGTCTTGTTGTCCATAGTATACTTCATCCTCCTGGCCCTGCAATTCCAGGATCGTTCGCCCTCTACGCGCTGGCTTGGCCAGCCAGACCAGCAACGCCCCAGATTTATCCCGTTCCGCATGAGCCCAAGTGATATATGCCTTATAGTGGAAGCAGCGCAGCTTTTTTATCTGTGTGCTAGGAGTTCTCAAGCCGTGAGTTCAGCCTGCCTGTCTATTCACTCTGGCCTCTCCTTCTCCAATTCCTGAAGCCTGTGTTCCGCAGCTTGAATGTCTTGCAGTAGCACCATCCGCACTCCGACCATTTCTCCAATGCAACGGCTCCTGACGACAGTTTTAAAGGCGTCCCACTCAATAAGTGTACTCGACGCAGACCCGGCATTAACCAAAAAATAATCAGCATTAACAGATCCTATTGTGGCCTGAAACACTGGGTCATCCAGGGCCTCCGGTCGCAAGCGCCAACTAGGTATAGTAGGTCTAAACCTTAGCCAATCAGGAGCGGGTTATGATCAGATATTGTTCAAGCTAAATATTCGCTGAGCCCCACCCTGCACATCTGGGGAGCATAAAATTGAGTCCAACCGAACGTGTAGTTAGTGTAATGTAGAAAAATAGGAATAGTCCCTCTTGTTTGGATGGTGGGCCCTCCAAGTGTTGCTCAGCCCCCATTGTTGTTGCCAGCTGGGCATGATCGCTGCCAGTCTGTGGATGGGAGCATCTGGGAGTGGAAGGTGGGAACGGTCCAGGCCTATGTCAGTAATACAATTTAAGTCTCCCCCCAGCAGCACCAACCCTGTTAACATGGTCACCAGCGTTCTCAACAGGTGCGTGTAAAATTCAGGCTGATCGACGTTGGGGGCATAAAGGCTCTCTATCACTATGTCCCTGCTGTCTAACCTCCCTGAGACCACCACATATTGGCCATCCAGGTCTATCAATAGTCTAACCCCCGCCTGTACCCAGATCAATGTACCCTTGTCATAGGCCGAATACGTAGTGCAAAACACCTGTCCTGCCACAGGGCAATCTGTACCCCTCTCCTCACTAGATATGCGTGGATTTTATGGCGACACATCATAGTGTGCATCCCCCTAACATTCCAGGAGATGCATTTAATTCCTATGTGCGGTTCCATTGCACGAACCGTGTCAGTCCTCCGTCCCAGCTCCCCGCAGCGACATGCCTTGCCCCAAACATAAACCCCTCAGTAACCAAACCTCCCCAACTCCCCCAACCCAGGACAGGTACAAACCTACTAGTCCCCATCCAAACTAGCAATATGGACTACGAAACACGGAAAGTGGTGAGGCGTAGGCTGGCCCTGTCGAACTCAGAACCCCCGGCTATCCCCCCACCATGAAACCTGAGTGGTAGTCCCATCAGTTGCCCTGGTGCCAGCAGACTGTTGCCACCCCATGGCGACCTCTTCAGTAGTCAGTTCCCGCCGTCATGACCGCTGTTCCCCATGTATCATGGCGTGTGACCTTCATTTGATACCGTCTGCTGTTTGAGGTGTGATGTCGGGCAAGTCAGCCTCAGAGTCTCCGTTCGTGCTACTGGGACGCAAGCTTTCTTCCCTTGCCATGGTCGCTGTTGGTTGAGTTCGGACTAGCCTGCACGGCCGTGTCTTTCCAATTGGTGCCCCATTGGTGTAGGAGTCTTCAGCGATCGCAGGGGAGTGATAAAGACATTCACCCTGTGCTGCCCGTCGGCGAAGCACCCGTTGCCTGTGGGCACCATGTCTCCAGCCAATACCAAGCTTCCATTGAAGCTGTAAAGAAGTGAGTTTGGCTCCATCGACCACTAGGAGGCGTACTGGGAATACCATGGCATAGGGAATTTGCAACTGGTGCAGCCTCAGCTTAAGAGTCAGGAAAGAAGCACGTTGCCTTTGTACCTCCCTGCTGAAGTCTGGAAAGATCATCACCCTGGTATTCCCAATCTGTAAATTCCCTTTCTCCTGGGCTTGCTGCAGGAGGTGGTCCCTGTCCCGGTAATGAAGTAGCCGCACCACCATCGACCGAGGGGGAGCCCCAGGTTTGGGCGGTCTAGCAAGGACCCTGTGAGCATGCTCGAGTGTGTAAAAGGAGGAGAGGCCGTCTGGGGGCACCACCGCTCTAAGCCAATTTTCCATGAAGTGCATTGCATCGTCCCCTTCTACACGTTCCGGGACCCCCACAATTCGTGGATTGTTCCTGCTGGATCGCCCTTTGCTGTCTTCTGCTCTCATTCCCAACACCTTGACCTTAGCTTCTACCACTTTCAGAGAGTGCTGTAGCATGGTGACGGCCTCCGGGACCTCCTCCAGAGCTTTCTCATTAAGTTTCACCTGTTCCTTAAGTTTGCGATGATCGTCCTTGAGGAGATGGATGTCTGCCCCTATAGAATCCATCTTTGTCTCCAGAACTTCCCTCGAGGAAGTGATGGCCTGCATGATATCCACCAAATGGGGCCCTCTGGGGCGCCACCTTTCCGTCCTGCCACTACCTCGTCTTCATCATCTGTGTGGTATCCAGTCTCCTCTACGTGTAATACAGCGAATCCCTTTTTTTGGACACCCTCCCCATAGTTGAAGGGTGCATAGGTTCGCAGGGGTCTCCGGTGTGGCAGCACCAAGGCACTCCAAGCGTCGGTGGCGGGAGCGGCGGCAGGGTGGGTTAGTCCGCACCTCCAAATCTCCAAATCACAAGTTCTGCTTCCACAGGCCCTCAGTGCTGAACTCTAGTGCAGGGAAATGCCTCCTCACAGTAATCGACACCTACACGGAGCAGTCTCAGGGGAGCGTCCAATGGGTCAGCACATACCCGCAGCGTTAATGTCCTCCGTACACTGCTCAATCAGATCACTAGTGGGTCCAGTGAGCTCTCGCCCTCTCGTCAGCTGCCGCTCTCTGTCCTGCCACACTCTCAGGTAGGGTCCTACATGGCACAGGCCCAGCATACCGCCACCCAGCTCCTCGCCAGCGCCCTCAGCAGAGCACACATGGTGGGGTCACCCCAGCACACCTCAGATCGGTAAGCAAAATTGGGTCGATTCACAGCCGCCACCCCAGCTTCGCGCACAGGTTGCCTCTCAATAATCCATTCGTTGGGGCCTGCCAGCGCCGTCCAGGGACGTCATTTTGTTGATGCACCACGTCTCTAATGCATGAGGAGCGTGCCCTGTTCTCTGCCTGCTCTGGGACTCCGCTCTCCCCAATGTCGGTCCCCAGCCTGCAAGTGTCGCAGCTGCTAAGCGGCATTCACGGGAAGCCGCAATTCGCCTTCTGTAGTACTTGGCAAAGGCTGCCTCAATAGAGCTCTGCCGCCATTTTGAACTCTCCTCGCCCAGAGCCTTCGGAGCCTTCTGGAGATTTATCTGTGTTTTCGGTGCCGTCAGGGCATTGCTGCCCCTCCAGTGCTGTTCCGCGCCGACACCAGTGTATCTGCCACCAATTTTGCAGTAAGCGACCCCACTAGGTCATTAGGATCACTGCGGGTGGGGGGAAGCTACGGATGGAGCTCTGGAGTCCGCTTCCCCTCACATAGGCACCTAGCCACGCCCCCCCTGCAAACGCTGTACATAATGAAGTAGAATTAGATGGTCAGTCTATTCCATCGTCACTCTGGAAACAGAGGCTGTGCAATGCAGAACGGAATGCTGTTGTATGATTATCTTTAAGTACAGTCTCTTGAAAAATTCAGTGGGGATATAATGTTGCAAAGCCATAACAGTTACATCTGCTGTTACTATGACATGTTGAAAAGAACACATGTTCCATCCAGTTAAATATTCAGTTTCAAAGGTCTGCTGAAGTGTCCAATTGGTGATCCGTGATTAATGGAAAATAGATCACTACCTCCAATGTGATTATTATTCAAATGAACAAAGGCCATTATTACAGTTACTGCCAATATATCAAACAATAACAATCAGGAACAGCTTTTCATTGTGTCAAAAAGTGTGGGGCACATTATTCAACATGAGTTCATCAAACTCAGCTACGAAACAATGAGTGACAGAAGTGCCAACTCTTTTGCGAGTCTAATTCATACCATAATTGTTAGCAGAGTAAAAAAACTAGCAGAAATTACATTTTAGTTTCGAGTTTTCTTCCAGGCACCATTTCTTCGTTAGGTGCTCTTTACTCTTGAATAGTGAAGACAGAAACCTCTAAATGTTGGGATATATCCACCTGTTTCTGTTCCAAAAGGTTTTGGGACTTAAGGAACTATTTTTGCTTTTCTTTTTAGATCGAAAATCTGTAGGACGCAATCTACACACCTTCATTTTTATTGTTAAATATGCATCTTTATAATGCCTTGGTGAGATAATGTAATACTGAAGAGTAATAGAAAGTTTAAATATACTTATTTGACCTGCTGATGGGTGTAGTCAGCTTTAAATCCCTAAAATGTGTTTCTTGAAATAAACATGTCTCCCTCCTACAGATCTGCTAGTCAATGTCTGTGGCCTAATTGTACAGCTTCATATATTCTGGAGAGGTCATGTTGTAATTGATTTATTTTAGAAAACTACTAGATTAGTCACTTTGTACACATTAGTTGCCTAAAAATCCCAACCAAAACATCCATCACAAATTCAGCTGAGATTATAGGGCAAAGAAAATCAATAGGTTCAATGGGGCAACTAAACAATTCCTTTGCGGGAAATGTAGAAATTTCCTTTGGAAGCACGCTGATGTTTACAAGATGAATTCTACAGAAGGAAGAAAAAACAAGCTTCCCTTAATTATACTTCAACAGAGATTCATAACACGCCTCTTGCAAAAGTACTTTTCAGTTCAATTTCTGGGAAATGAGCAATGGCAGAGAACAAAGAACGAGGAAAACTCTGAAGAAATAAGTATTAATTATGACACAATTGCAGAGTATAATATATCTTTCCCTGTCTTGCCTTCCTCCGATCTTTTATATATATTTATTCAATGCAAACGTTATGCAGCACTTTTTAATTAGGAGGGTGAGAGATCACCTTAACCAGTTGTTGTGCAAAGGCAATGGGCATCTACTGCGATGTGTTCAAATATCGTACAGTTTTAAGTCACGTATATATTTTTAACCTTCATACATCTTTGTAAATACCCCAGTCTTGTATTTAGTAATATAAACAGCTTTATTCGAATCAAGCTACGGTCAAATTGTGACCACATACCATGATTATCCACTGTAAAAGGAATTGGAACTGTTCATATTCATTAAAGAGAGGACAGAGTATACCTCCTGTTTCATTACTTTGTTTGTGTGGAAGGTTGAAGGAGGGGGCCACTGTACTCATTTTTGGGACCCAGCATCAACAGACTGTAAAAAAACTGATTCTGTTCAAGACCTCTTTGTTAATGCACAGAGCGCTCCATCATTTATTAATGCCTTCTACAACCCTCTAAGAGTCTTAAGGTCTTCCATTAACCATCTGGCCAAGATTGGGAGGCACTTGAGGGCCCGGCTGCTAGATGGTCACCTTCTAGGGAGGCCCTGCCAGCCAGAGTTCTTCATCCGACATTTATCCTGAGGATCTTGTGCTATCGGACCACTAAACACCAACAAAAAAAACCTTCTCACGATCTGACACACGATTAAGCCTGCTGGCGGCCTGAACTGGTGAGTGGAACATGTATATTGAGATGTGAGGAGGGGGGCCTGGAACGATGCCTAACCACCATTACTGACTTGTGGCAGTTGCGCAGCTGCTATCGAGCTGGGCACCTCTGACATTCCTGTTTCCCCTTCCAGGTCTCTGCTCTGGCAGAGTGATGAAGTGAGGGTGCTCTCCGGAAGGCTGGGTATCTAGGCTGCTGGCATGGCACTGAGAGTGTTGGCTTATTGCGTCTCTGGCAGCGCTTGATCAGTGAGGAGGCCCTACTGCTGGGAGAGGTGATCCTACTCTATTGCACTGAAGGGGAGAGTGCCTCGGCGGAGCAAGGATGGGTGGCAACTGTTTGACTGTGCGCCGCAGGAACCGCACTGTCTAGGACAGGACTAGTGGATGGGATGTATGTCGTTACAACGCACACTTTTACAACGCATGCACTTACAAAGCATTTTTACAACGCACAATCCATTACAACGCATGACATTACAACGCATGACACTACAACGCATTTTTAAAAACTACCTTTACAACACATTACATTACAACGCATACTACCATTACAACGCATACCATTACAACGCATAATATTAAATTGCATTTAAGGTAAGTATTAGATAGTATAGGGGTAAAAATTACTTTTCTAACTCCAGGGGGTGCAACAGTAGGGTAAGTGTTGGATAGTATAGGGGTAAAAATTACTATTCTAACTCCAGGGGGTGCAACAGCAGGGAAAGTGTTGGATAGTATAGGGGTAACAATTACTATTCTAACTCCAGGGGGTGCAACAGTAGGGTAAGTGTTGGATAGTATAGGGGTAAAAATGACTATTCTAACTCCAGGGGGTGCAACAGTAGGGTAAGTGTTGGATAGTATAGGGGTAAAAATTACTATTCTAACTCCAGGGGGTGCAACAGTAGGGTAAGTATTGGATAGTATAGGGGTAAAAATTACTATTCTAACTCCAGGGGGTGCAACAGTAGGGTAAGTGTTGGATAGTATAGGGGTAAAAATTACTATTCTAACTCCAGGGGGTGCAACAGTAGGGTAAGTGTTGGATAGTATAGGGGTAAAAATTACTATTCTAACTCCAGGGGGTGCAACAGTAGGGTAAGTGTTGGATAGTATAGGGGTAAAAATTACTATTCTAACTCCAGGGGGTGCAACAGTAGGGTAAGTGTTGGATAGTATAGGGGTAAAAATTACTATTCTAACTCCAGGGGGTGCAACAGTAGGGTAAGTGTTGGATAGTATAGGGGTAAAAATTACTATTCTAACTCCAGTGGGTGCAACAGTAGAGTAAGTGTTGGATAGTATAGGGGTAAAAATTACTATTCTAACTCCAGGGGGTACAACAGTAGGGTAAGTATTGGATAGTATAGGGGTAAAAATTACTATTGTAACTCCAGGGGGTGCAACAGTAGGGTAAGTGTTGGATAGTGTAGTGTAATATTATGCGTTGTAATGGTATGTGTTGTAATGGTAGTATGCGTTGTAATGGAATGCGTTGTAAAGGTAGTTTTTAAAAATGCGTTGTAGTGTCATGCGTTGTAATGTCATGCGTTGTAATGGATTGTGCGTTGTAAAAAATGCGTTGTAAGTGTAGTGCGTTGTAAAAGTTGCGTTGTAAAGGTTGTTCCTCAGTGGAGGAGATGGTAGAAGCCCCAAGAATGAAGCGCGTGGCTGATGTGTTTGACTTCCGCTGTGACCAGCGCTCTTGGAGCTACATGATACAAGAGTGAAAGAGGCCCTGACTGCCCAGCTGGGAGGGGTGCCAGATGACCCCAGTGGCGCTAAGACGTGAGTACTTGGAGTATTTTAGGGGCGGCTGTGGTGTAGTGGAGGTGGCCCAGGCCACGTGGCTGGGTGATTCGCCCTATGATCATTGGTCTGCTGACATTTTTTCAGCACTGGAGTGAGTAGATCCTGGCACTTGTGGGTATTTTACGGCATTGAGAGGTGCCCTCATTCCACTGGTTGCTAGACACTTCATGAAACTACTGCTGTGCAGTGGGGACTGTTCTATATTGTACCTTTATGCTAATATCGCTAACTGCTAAACAGTTAGATCTGGTTCTGTCCTCACACCACCTGTTGTATTCTGCTGCTGATTGTGGCCCGCTAATGTCCTTAGGACTTCGCTAATCTTGACTGTCTGCAGCTTGTGGAAACTAACCAAGCCCTGCAAGTAATGTGTGCCTATGTGGGAGAGGAGTCCCAAGCCTGCTTGTGCCCCCCAGGTGTTGGGGTGTGGCGAGGCTGACTGCTTGTTGGAGCTCTCTGCTGGTGACTTCAAACACCTGTTGCCCTAGAAGGTAGGCTTTGAAGGTGAGAGAATCACGGGCGGGCCTGTCCTGGTGCCTTGCCTGTGTATCCTGGGAATGTGGTGGCTGGGACTGGAAGAACCAAGTTGATATTCTGAGCTAACGGACATCTGAGCGCAGTGCAAGATGACCGACTTGTGATGCGTCTCATCCTGCGACGGGCAAGACGGATGCGAAACAGGCTATGCTTACATTTGAAAATCGCAGCAGACACGCACGATGGATCCTCCCGTGAATGCCCCTCTGCAGGTCCGGTAAGGAGATTCCTCCTCCTCCCCGGCACAGACCCTGACATTAGCTCTATGTTCCTGGAGCTTAAACAAAGTCTCCCTGTGATTGACGCAAAAATGGACCTCCTAGAAGATAGATTTGACTGCCTCAAAGAAAATTTTGATAAGAATGATAACCAATTAGAACACCCTGAGCATCACACCTTCGATTTAAAATATGGACAATCATTGGATCATGAGAAACTGCTCCACATGGAAAAGGTGCTTGAGGTCATACGTAACAAGTATGAAGACATCGAGTTGAGATCCAGAAGGAGCAACCTTCATATTATGGGTGTAACCGAATCCACGACAATGGGCAAAATGGAGGACTTTGTGGAGGAGATGCTACGCACCCTATTCGGAGATGCTCTGTCTGCTTTGTTTTTGGTGGAGCATGCCCACCACTTCCTGGGTCAGAGACCCCCACCTGGATCCCCGTCGCACCCTATTGTTGCCGGTTTATTGAATTACAGAGCCCAAGATGTGATTGTGTGCCGGGCTAGTAAGAGACGTCTATTACAATACCAGGGAAATCAACTCTCAATATTTCCTGACTTCACAATGATGGTTTGGCCCCTAGATGTGATTTTCTACCTGTGAAACTTGCTCTTCAGCCCGAGGATGCCAAATACTCTCTGCTGTATCCCGCCAAGCTGTGAATTCACCAACAAGGGAAGGCTCACTATTTCACAGACTCTAGGTTGGAGGTGAAGTTTGTTAAACCCATCCCGGTTGTGAAGGTGGGCACCCCGCCTGCCTCTTTGTCACCGAATACGGATCATCTCAGTGATAATGATTAATTCCACATCTACTGACAGTGTGATGTAACTGCTTCATGGTCTGATAATATGCCCAGAGTGGCATTGGTGCCTGAAGTGTTGCCGGCCCTCATTAAGATACTGAGGCTCATGTTGCTGTTTCACTGATGGACCACTGCACTGTATTCTTCTATGCTGGTAAAAGGGGCTGAACCCATGCTAAAATGTGGCCCCACTGACTAAGAATGGAGCTGATGTAGTGGGTGGTGTGACTGTACAGCTCATGATATGTTGTTGGTGTAGTGGCCTGGAGTACTTGTGTATTTCAGACTTTCCGACTCTGGAGCCCAGCTTGCTGCAGCTGGATGTCTGATGGACCTCTGGTTTACCCTCATGGGAGGAGTCCCTGTAAACATTCTAAAATTCATGGTTGGGTGTTGCAGAAAGGGTGGGTTAGCAATATTTGGCCCGATTGGGGGGTCAAAGTGGGTGGTGTGTGAAATATTTGTTGGGCACTGTTAATTGCAGAGCATTGGCTGCTAGATTCTCTTCTCTTTCTTTTCACTTAGACTACTCAGCACATTTCTGTTAGGTGCACCACGGCAATTGTCATCTTTGAGTCCGAATCCCCGGACTCATAGTAGTGCTTTCAATCCAGTTGGTTATTATCATCAGATGGAATATATGCGCACTCAATGAGAGCAGTAAGGTGGGACATGTACTAGCACACCTGCACAGACATTTGGTGGATATTTGTTTTCTGCAAGAGCTGTACTTTATGGCAAATACACAGACACAACTGCAAGCTGGATAGGTGGTTAGGTGGTCGAGTGGCACATGGCATGCTATTCCAATTTGCGTGTAGCACAGCCTTACTTATTTGTAAAGGTGTGGCATGGCAGCTGCAACACACAATCTACTACAGGCAAGGGAGATATGTCATATTGGATATAGTTTTAAGTGGCCACCGGGTTAGGCTTATTGCAGCATGGATGACTCACAGTTTTTTGCTGAGATTTGGCATCCTAATGGTTCTCTTGGCCCTGGCGTGGTGCTCTGGGAGGATTCAGCAACTCCAAACGCCCCCACCCAGGAGCGGCAACCCACCTATGCTTACTTATGGATGACTATCCCCTTATAGATCTCTTGCGCGCTAGTCGCCTGCATGCTGCTGAGGGAACCTGTATAACTGAAGTGCACTCAAACTGGTAACACATCGATTTCTGGTTAGTCTCATGTGACATAGTCACATGGACCAGGGACATATTACAACTACTACGAACACTGTCTGATCATGTCCTGGTCTTATTAGAACTTGAGGTTCCAGGTGATTGCCCACGGGCGTTCACTTAAAAACTGTCGGCAGAGGGATTGTGTGACCAAATATTTAGAGATGAAACAGACTACTTCGAACATAATGATCAGCCTGAGATGTCACTCTCTTATTTATGGGAGGCCTTTAAGGTCATTGTCTGAAGTGCATGTATTGCTAAGTAGGCCAGGGTGCTGTGATTGCTGTGAGGTGATCTGCCGCATCTGGAGGGGGAAATTAGGGAATTAGAGTTGCAATATTTTGATGGTTGTGACATAGTTAGGCTTGCAACTATTAGGCAGAAGCTGGCTGAATATGAGGAGGCCACGCAGCGGGAGACCAACTATTTAGACAAAGGTGCCGAAGCCAGGCACTACAGTGAAGGAGATAGAGCGGGGGAAGTCCTTGGCTCACATGCTTCGCAAACCTTGCTCAAGTGACTACTTTACTGAACTACACAATGATGGTGGTGACAAGTGTGTAGGGGACGAGGCTGTTAGGGGGCTTATGGTCAAATCCTTCTCCCAGTTACATCAGTCTACACAAAGCACTCCTTCTTCTGACTTAACTGACTATTTTGAGTCTGTTCCCCTCCTGTGGTTGGAAGAAGGACATAAGAGATGTCTTAATGAGCCCTTCCCAGTGGAGTAAGTGACACAAGTCATAACCGGCATTCCAGTGGGCGAAGTACTGGGTTTTTACAACCTCACCACTGCCATTTATAAAGAATGCACACACATACTGGTTCCCCTCTCCTTGCTATGTATGAGAAATATCTCTCTCTGGGTGTCTTGAACCCATCATTGTGTGAGGTGCTTGTTGTGACATTTTGTAAACCTGGCAAAGATCCTAAACACTGTGAATCTTATTACCCTCTTTCCATGAGCAACATGGACAATAAGATCCTGGCTAAGCTCCTTGCTTCACGGTTGCTGCCACTACTGCTGACTGTTGTTAGGCTTGATCATTCTGGCTTTGTGCTGAGAAGGTCCTCTTCCCATAACTTGCGTACTTTATTCCCTCTTCTCCACACTATCAAACCATACCCGAGTGCTCTTGTAGTCTTTTTGATGCTACTAAAGCATTCGATTCATTGGAATGGCTGTACCTTTTTGCTCCGCTTGCACAACTATGGGTTAGCCATTGCTTTATTTGCTTGATACGTCTTCTGTACAGTAAAATAGTTGCTGGGCTGCAGGTTGATGGCAGAATTACAGCTACCTTAACAGTGACAAGAGGGACTTGCCAAGAATGCCCTGTCTCCCCCATTTTGTTCGCTGTCACTTTGGAGCCGTTTACTGCCACACTGCGACAGCACCATGCGCATTGAGGTTTGGCATTTCGGCCCTGCCACATTATAGTGTCCATGTACGCTGAAGATGTGACCTTATATATCAGTACCCCAATATCAATCTTGACTCCCTGCTATGTAAACTCAACAGGTTTGGTGGTCTCTCTGAAATTGGCATTAACTGGGCCATGTCAGTTTTATTTCCACTAACAGATGCAACAACGTCCTTCACCCCTGGACATCCACTTGAGTGGGCAAATGGCAAGGTCCGGTATCTAGGGGTTTGGTTGAGTAGGAATGCGGCCAGCTGGTGGCAAGACAACTATAGACACTTAATGGCGTGGCTGGAGGAACATATTAGGAGCTGGTAGAAACTGCAACTCTCTTTGACTCATAGGCTCACCATAGCTAAAATGTTAATTCTTCCTAAGTTCTTATATCTGTTTATAAATCTGCCACTCCCCCTTTCACTGCCTTTTCGCCGAAGGCTTAGCTCCAACTTGTTATCTCCTGCATGGATGGGATGACAAAACAGAATTGCTTGGGAACTACTTATGCTCCCCTTTGACCATGATGGACTTGGAGCACTTGATATGGACCTCTACTATTATTGTACTCAGACGCAATTTGCGCATTATTGGCTTTATCCAATTCAATTGCAAGCCCACACGGCACATGAATACAATCAACCCTTGTCCATGCCTTCTTCAGATGGAGCTTTTCCTGCCTCCACGACGTCCACCTTTGTGTGTGGACACTGGGGCCTGCACTGTGTGGGTTGGAGGGATCTGAGAAGGGGAGCTCAGTTGGAGTGCCTCCATGCTCCCTCAGTCCCACTTTTCTGCCATCCTGATTACCCTATCACTGCTAAGTCCGGTGTTTGAGTCCGATTACGATCACTGGGTCTGACTTCAATGGGCTCGATCTATCTGGATGGTTCTTTCATAACACCACAGCAGGCTAAGCAGGACCCTCTTGTTGGCATCCTCGATACCTTTACATACTACCAACTACGTGCTGCCATTAGATTGATACATAGCTTTTTCCCAGAGGTGCCGCCCACATTCCCTGTCCTAAAAATAATCCTTACTTCCCTTTCCTCCTGTCGTCTAATCATTAGGCTGTTTGCGGGAATGCAAGATGCTGCACCAGTTTGCAAGGCCAGACGCGGTGGGGGTGGGGGTGTGGGATTGTGATCTGGACTCCCCTCTGTCCAACGAGCAATGGGGATATTGCTGTGCTCAAATTTGCATGCTCTCCACTAATTATAGATTGTGTGTTGTTCACTTTAAGTATATACATAGTCTCTATCACACCCCTTTTCAGTTTCACAAAAAGGGACTGCTTGAGCATGCACGCTGCATGCTCTGTGCAGCATCCTGTGTCACCTTTTTGCATTTGTCTTGGGAATGCACTGCCATGCAGAGCTTATGGAGCGAAGAGTTCGCTGCACTTGATGTGATTCTTGAGTATGTACTGGAGCGCTCCCTTTGAGTTGCGCTATTGGGCTACATGAAAGATGATCTGCTGGCTGGTCCTAGTCTGACGGCACTCATATGTTCCCTTCTTATTGGGAACATATGCCAGTGCCCGCCCGCCCGCCCCAAAGATTTTTGGCCTTCTTTTGAGGTGTATCTTGCTACTTGTCCTGCGCTTGGTGGTTTGGGAGCCACATAAGTGATGACTGCCCCCTTTAAATCCGCCCAGAGAAATGGCTTGCCCTGCCTGGGGTAACATGTTGATGTTGCCTGCACCGTACCCATCGGACATCCATAAGTTTAAGTCAGTTGCACTGCCACAACAGCAATTTCTCCAAGCAATGACTGTACAGTCCTTCCCTTCCCTCTTCCTCCAGTTATAAATGTGTTCTATTTTAAATGTATGACTCCAACCAACACAGTTTATATGAACTATAATAGATGGGATTTGAAGTCATACTTGCAGCATAACCGCTGTGTTCTGTGTTTGTATGTGCTGTTTCGAAATCAATAAACAGAATATTTAAAAAAAATTATAAAATCTGGCCAAGATCCCAAGAGTTCGTCTAGCCAAAGCGGGCAGATGTTCATTTTCTTTCTTGAGTGGGTTTGAATAATCTCCCATTGGACTTGTGACAGATTAATGATGAAGCATTGTTTAAAAAAATGCTCATGACATGGCTTTTCACATTGTAGCGGCTTCAATTTTCCACTATCCAGCAGGGCTTTGTATGCAGTAGTGGATCTCTACCTCTCTTTTCAATGACTTGCTGAATAGCGCAGGAACACTCTGTCGAGTAGCCGTGCACTCTATAAATCTCTACACATTAACATCCAGAGCAAGAGAAAGAAAAACGCAAAAGGGAGAAAAAAGGAGGAGGAGAAAGAAGACAAAATGATGTAAATAGGGAAAAAGATTTTAAAAAGTGCAAGAAGGAGGTAAAGAAACAGGGAGTGTCTGGTGGTGAATTAAAGAGGTATCAGGTGGAATCAAGCCTACACAGGCTAGATATTCAGCACCCAGACCTTCGATAACACAGCCACCATCTTCTGACCAAAAAATTGGACTCTGGCACTTATTCTGTTGCAGAATAAGCACTGCCCCTGTGTTTGTTTGTATGAACTGTGCTTGTCTGCAGTAAATCCCACCAAACATAACAGCAAAGTTAAATCACTCTCTTGACAACGGATAAACCATGATGGACATTGAAAATAAACTACCCTTAAGAAAGAGTAGATATTGCTATGAACCCCTTCCACAACTGTCACAAGGAGGATGATTTTAGTGTCTTGTAAAACAAAAAACAAAAAGGTTTCTGATCTCTCTCAGTGGCTTAATATCCTACATATAATTGTAAATGTAAATTCTTATATGAACTTCGGTGCTCAGCACATATAAAAGTGTTCCCATGAGAATTTGTAATCTCAATCTCCGTATCAGTACAGGATAATACCCATATCTCCGTAACATGTGGCACAGGGTAGTCTTCTTCTGAACCAACCTCACCGTTGATATTAAACATCAGCAAACTTATTGGGCTCGGTTTACAGAAAAGTCATAAATGCTGCATGGGTGCGCCTTTATCCATTCACTCCGGACATTTATCAGCTGTTCCTCATCCAGAGAAATAGCAGACATGTAGCATTGAAAGCTAAGATTCCTGGAGATTTCACCACATACATCTGTTTCCACTATTTCTTCTACAACTGCATTTTGCAGATTTGATAAACTGCAGGTTTAGAAAAATCATCCATTCACATTACTTTTTTATTTTTCAAATGGAAAACTATAACTTTAGGGCCTTATTATGAGTTTGGCGGTGGGCAGCGGGACTTCTCCACTCCCGTACCGCAATCCTATGTAGAACCAGCAGCCAAATCAGAGGTTTTCTCCTATCTAGCAGGTGGTTCTTTGGCATTCTTAGGGCGGTGCCTTTGAAATAGGCACTTGTAAGACCTGGCTTTTCCAGCGGGTTTATCCCCAGACTTTTTGCTTTTTGGCCTCCTGTTTTGGACCCTGTTTTTGTTGGTTTTATGACTCTGGGTACTTTACCACTGCTGATCAGTGCTAAAGTGCATATGCTCCCCCTGGAAATTGTGTTTATGGATTGGTGATTCCATGAGGGGCCTTTACATCAATTGCTGCTATTGGGCCAGCAGAACTGATTGTGCCACCCACATGAGCAGCCTGTAAATGTAACTCAGACCTGCCACTGCAGTGTCTGTGTGCAGTTTGGTACTGCCATGTTGACGTGGCAAGTGCACCCACTTGTCAGGCACTAACCTTCCCTTTTCTTACATGTGAGTCACCCCTAAGGTAGGCCCAAGGTACCCCTGTGGGCAGGGTACAGTGTATTCGAAAGGTAGGACATGCCCTAATGTGTGTGGCATGTCCGGATAGTGAAATACTGCCAATTTCGTTTTTCACTATGTATTGGGACAAGATGGAGAGATGGGGTTTAGTATGCCTGAACTCAGAATATACCAATTCATCTTTTAATAAAGATCATTTTAATATTGTGTGTTCGAAAATACCACTTTTAGAAAGTGGGAATTTTCTTGCTTAGCATCCTGTGTGCCTCTGCTGGTTTGAGTATTGACTGTCTGGCTTTGGAGTGACAGGGGCTGTGGAGGTGCATTCTCTCAGACAGCCACCGGAGGGGTTGATGTCTGTCCTGCCTTTCCTGAATGAGTCAGAGCTGAGCTGAATAGACCTGGGCTGCATTTGGAGTGGTGGGAGGAGATTTCCCTTGCACATAAATAGGCCCTGTCTGCCTTACACAATGCTGTGTCCACCTCCTGCCAGGCAGCTGCATCAGAGAGGACAGAACCTTTTTTGGCTGGGCAAAGAGCTTCTCTGCCACCAGAGAACAAAGGAATTTGTGCTATAAAATGTGATGCGCAGACCCCTGAACTCTAGATTACTGCTGAACCATGGAACCTGCCAGGAAGAAGAACCAGGAAAGCTGGAGGAGGAGTACTGTCCCTGTGTTGTGTGCTGTTGGGGTTGGCCTGCAGTGGTTGTTTCTCTCTTGGCCAGGGAAAGGACTGTACTGTACTTTCATCATCCTTGGGCTTGAAGCAGATATTGCCTCCTGTTTGAAGTCTCAGGGATAGAAAAGACTTCACAGATTACTTCTGGAATTCAAGAGGAACCTTTGCCAAGGAGAAGAGCTGGAGAAACTGAGGAGAAGTACTGCCCCTTTGCTGTGTGCTGTCAGGGGTTGGCCTGCAGTGGCTGTTTCTGCCAAGGAAAGGACGAGGACTTTGCTGTTTGCTGTGTCCCCTGCTTCAGGAAGATTCCAAGGGCTTGAAGTTGAGCTTGCCTCCTGTTTTGAAGTCTTAGGGATACAGAGACTTCACCCCCGGCTCCCCAGAACTCTCTTGCTGGGAGTTCTGACCTGCCAAGAGGTGCCTGTTGCTGTTCTGGGCAACTGAAGGTTGTTCCGGCTGTTGGGAGCTGGAAAGTGATGCATCCGCACCTGTTGCCGATGCATCGCCACAGTGCGTGAAGAATGTCTACGCATCGTCATCGTGCCGCTGAAGAAATCGACGCAGCCTGCAGCTCGAGAAATCACAGCACGCTGCATCAAGTGCACCAATCTACGAAGGCCGAGATCACCTCACTGTTTCCGACGTAGGCCATGCTGTACAACTGCAAGAACAAACGCATCGTGGGACCGCAGCCATCGCCACATCGAGAACTGATGCATTCCCGATCTTCACGCATTGCACCGGGGTGTCAAGTCTACAAGGATGCTGGGGCCGCAGTAAAAAACCAACACATCACCTCCCCGTACTGTCAAAAACTGACGCATCATGTCCCCTTCAGTAAGGAACCGATGCATCACCTCCCTTGCGTGGCAGTAAGGAACCAATGCATCACCTCCCCTGGAGTAAGGAACCAACGCATGACCTTCCCTGTGCGTTAGGAACCAACACAGCACCTTCCCTGCGGCTGTTCTTGCTTTTGACTTTGAAACATCCAAGGTAGTTTGTGTTGAAAGTGTTGTATCTGCAATTTACTTTGAACAGAACTGGTTCAACATTTTGAAAGTCAGATTTTTATTACTGTATTGTGGATTTTTGTAGTTTTGGTCTTGTTTGGTTTAGATAAAGATTACTTATTTTTCTAAACTGGTGAGGTGTCCATTTGTAGTGTTTTCATTGTATTACTGTATTTGTGCACAAATGCTTTACACACTGCCTCTGAGATATGCCTGTCTGCTCGTGCCAAGCTACCAAGGGGGTGAGCAGGAGTTACTTCAAAAGTGTATCCCCCTTACCCTGACTAGGAAGAAGGGTCCCTACTTGGACAACAGTGCAAATCATTGCCAACTAGAGACCCCCATTTCTAACAACACTGTAATGGGAACATCAAAGGTTGTACCTACATGGCATGGACTGCTGCAGTCTATGCCGTGCAGGTACTGGTGTGCATGGCCAGAGGGGAGCATATGTTGTGCCCCCTGTGTGCATCCACATCGCGGGAGGTACCCAGGGCCCCTGTAGGGCCCCTTTTGTTTCCTCACTGCCACACTTTTCTTGGCGGTCTCTCTGCCATGAACAGTGTGGAAACTCGTAATATACTTGGTGGAGATGGAGTGGCCCGACAAGCATATTGCAACCTCAAGACCGCAGTGCCACCGCCAGGGATTTCTGATCCCTGGCGGTTGTGGTGGTCCTAGGCAGCTCGCCACCCTGGTCCTATTAGGGCTGTTAGAAGACCGACATTGCTGTGCCCCGGATTCTGGCGGTCCATGGACCGCTAGACTCATGAGTCCCTGCACACCTTTAAAATAAAAATGAAAATGTAAGTGTGAGATGCACTTGCTACACTTACTACAACACATCCGCCTACCTTATTAAGGTGTGAGTTTGGATGTTTAATACATGTGCTGAGGGTTTTGCAATGGATTGTGAATGCCCACACATTTAGAATTAAATGTGTGCTTATAACATTTTTATTGGCCACTCCCATGGAAATTACTCACTATCCAATACTCTACTAATCTACTTAGTTCAAGATTGTCAGCAGTCCGGACTATAGTCTCCAAGATGGCTTTTTGAATTTGTATAGTAGAACAGTGTATCAATGGCAGGGGTGTTGAATGTAGGAATGCAGAGACAGGCCCATGCTACATTTTGAAGATAAAGTAAACACAAGGAGATGATGGACGGAGCGCTGAAACTTTTCAGACACTCATCCCAGTCAGAGATCTGGGTTGAATCCATCATCACTCTTTAGCTCACTTCGCCACCCCAGTTCAGACACAACTATATGCAGCTAAAGAACGATGATGGATTCAACCTAGATCTGTGACTGGGGCCTGAGAGTCTGAAAAGTTTCAGCGCTCCGTCCATCTTCTCCTTGTGTTTGCTTTGTTCACCCTAAGTTGGGAGGGTATGCCCAGACGTGGGTCTTTTGCTCACTTTGCCACTGGATTCAAGCTAGTCTGGCTGATGAGGGCTCTTAGCCCGAAACCAGTTCCCGGATGCTTGTTTCCGTTCCAGGGAAGACATGGCTTGGCAGTTCGGGCTGGACTGTTCCCATGAGTCAGAGGGTCAAGGCTGATTTGCATATAGATGTGTCTGAACTGGGGTGGCGAAGTGAGCCAAAGAACGATGATTGATTCAACCCAGATCTGTGACTGGGGGTTAGTGTATGAAAGGTTTCAGTGCTCAGTCCATCTTCTCCTTGTGTTTGCTTTGTTCACCCTAAGTTGGCAGGCTACTCCCAGACGTGGGTCCCTTGCTCACTTTGCCACTAGGTTCAAGCTAGCCTGGCTGATTAGGGCTGTTAGCCCAAAACCGGTCCCAGGATGCTTTTTACGGTCCAGGGGAGACATGGCATGGCATTTCAGGCTGGACTGTTCACATGAGGCACAGGGTCAAGACTGATTTGCATATAGTTGTGTCTGGACTGGGGTGGCAAAGTGAGCTAAAGAACGATGATGGATTCAACCCAGATCTGTGACTGGGGTTGAGTGTCTGAAAAGTTTCAGCGCTCCGTCCATCTTCTCCTTGTCTTTGACAATTTCAGGATAACCATTGACTAAATTACTTTCATTTAGATTTGTATTTAAATATCTCTGAAGATATCCAGGAAATGAAGAATCTAAATGTACACGTGACACACATGGAGCCTATAAAGGATGTCAACATATGCATTTGATGCTATTTCCAAAAAAAACATGACAACCCACGTACCTTGATTCCAACCCATAAGACGAGATGCATGAAGTTCAATGAGAATCTGTCTTAGCACTGAAACACAATGAGTTGTCCCGAATGGAAATGGCAGTCTCAATGAGTTTCAGTGGTACATGATGAATCCTTAATGAAGCTGAGAAGTTGAAGTACACAGGGGATTGGGTAGCTGCATACTATACAAATTTTAATCATTCATTCATTCATTCATTCATTCAAAATAGCAAAAGCTGAATAGCTGTCATGGGCTCTATAAAAGTAAATGCTGCAAGAAAGACATGGGAAGAAATGAAGTATCAGTCAGGGCCGGCTTTAGGGCAGTGCGACTAGTGCAGTCGCACAGGGCGCTGGCTTGTGGAGTGGGGGCGCTGATCTCAGGGGCGGCTCTGTGTTTAGCAATACCTTATGATTGTAGAGATGAGGGTCCCTTTTGCCCGATGGTATTTAGAGAATCCAAGAAGGCGGTCAAGAGGTGGGGAGGGGAACCAAAAGTGATCGTCGCTCAGGGAATCACCAGTATTAAAGCCGGCCCTGGTATCAATGTACCATTAGCCTCCCTTAAAATGTCACGAGCAATGGGGCTGGGCTTTTATGTGTTTGCATTGCTACAGTACATTGTCAGTTCCCTTCCTAAGAGACAGAGTTTCCTAATGGCTGACAGTACCTCCCAAAGAAGATATAAAATGGAAGCCGCTCACAAACAGCGAGCTGCACATTGAGTGTCCGCCAATGGAATCATCTAGAGTGCTGTTCTGGACTCCAGCACATACACTAAGTTGATGTTCTTTGGATTAATGCCGGGTTTTAGATTTATTCTACTTTCCACCACAGACGAAGCCAGACCCGTAAAACCACCAAGCAGAATTCTATTAGAGGCACCAGAATTGTTAGAGCTTAACCTAAACATGCTAATGTAGCCCTTTCCATCCTCTAATTTTGCGAACGGGAAAGCAGTTTCCTGTGGCTGACTGATCCTGACAGTACCCTCAGACCCAATCCAACGATTCCCTCATCGCAGGCGGATATCATTTCAACAGATGTCAAGAACAGCTAAGTGCACTTAGACTTGCTTGTTAAATTCCTAAGGGGGGGAGGATTGGCGGAATCCATCACGTAATGAAACCGCATATTTCTTTCAAGCTGCTTCTCCCCTCTTCCCTTCATAATCCCTCTGTCTCGCATCAAATCATTTAGGCACTTATTAGCTCCAATCAATACAATATGAGATACATTAATTTTGTCTCCGAGAGATGTGCTGGGAATGGGAGGTCTTGGCGCTGAAGCCCATCAAAGTGTCCATGCACGCAAGCTATTGACTGCACTTAATACTAGCTACATCCTACCGGGGCAGATTTATGGCGATTCCATACTGCAAGCCCAGAGCCCTGGTCCGGAGCCAAGCACACATCAAATGGATTGAAACAGGAAGCATAAAGCGTATTACCTAATGCACGCAAATGGGAGCCGGTGCACGTCACCGTGGAGAGGTAAAATGCCTCAGTGGAATCTCAACAATTAAGAAGCAACTGCTCCGTATGTTCACTTGCGGCAGCAGTGAGGTAGATGCGGGTTGGGCAATTACCCCCTTGAACCGGATTTCTTTTGCACACCAGGTTTCGCACAGCAACCATCAAAATAACGAATTCCATTCCCACAGTTGATACAGTCCATTCAGGTTCTATTTTTTCTCGCCATATATAGTTACTGAGAAATGTATTTTTTTTAAATGTTATTTTATTCCTCTAACATCCTCACCTTGTCGCTGGTCTCCTAATTTTTTTTTGCCTTTTCATGGATTGATTTTTGCTCGCATTCGTGCTGTGTGTGCTCATGACTGTCAATCAGAGTTAGAGCATATTCTCGCCTTAACTATAAACACAAGGTACAGTACACTATTCCCAAAGTGCCTTGCTTAACAGTACAGTGAACAATTTATGTGTTATTTTGCTTATTACTTTGTTAATTGATTATTTTTAATTGGTTTGAGAATTTCCAAGTGTTGTATTCTTATTTTTAATGTTGTTTGGTACTGCTTGAAACGATCATATTTCTCTGAGGAGTAGCATGTAGCTTGTGCCATACCTACCAGGGTTTAAGCAGTTTTTCAGTGTACTGTGTTGTGATCTAAAAATAATGCATTTATTGAATTAATTGGGTCACACTCTCCCAAATTAATACTTCACTTTTTGATAATCCCATAACTGGTGTGCAGAAATATTTTGCTTTTTAAAAAAAATATTCAATGTATGGAAGGAATTCATGGAATTTGCATTTAGTTGCAGGGGTAGTTTCCCTAGCAGGTTCTTGTACTCAAAGTGCAATTCTTTTCCATAAATCTCAGAAAATCGAGCTGCACTGACAGGAGTTGGCAGCTAAACTTCCAAAAATCCAGGGGTGGCTCCTCCACTAAGGCGGAGGAGCGTCACCCCACTGCTCTCAGAGCAGTGGACTAAAAGAAGAAAGAAAATGATAATAACCTCGTTATTATCATTTTATTTTTCATAGCTATGGGGCTGGGTTAGGGAGGGGTGGAGCTAGTGTCACAGCTTGGGAGGAGGAATTGTTAGTGCACTATAAGTGCGCTTGACAGTTTGGCCAGCCGTCTTGGGACGGCCAAACAGTCATGCACACTTAGCATGTTCCCCACCGGGCTGTAACACACAGCCTCAGTGGAGAAGATGCACAGGCTCCTAGTCCCTGTCTAAGCGCCGAACCACAATGCTCAGACCAATCACAACACTGCTAACAGCAGCATTGTGATTGGCTTAGGAGAGCCTGTGTGCTTCCAACTTCTGGAACTCGCCAAGAAGAGAAGCAATGATGAGAGACTGTGGACATGAATAGGTAAGTCTTTTTTGAAATAATATTATGTTTTCAGCCTCCCGCCTGCCACCCCCGTTCCTTGCCAGCTGCCACTGCAAAGATCCCCAAGACTTCAGGGGTGTCAGAGCACAGAGTTTGGAAGCCTTTCTTTCTACAGCTCAAAGTGACCTATATTTTCATGAGTTTCATTGCAACCGAAGGGTCAAGGCTCTTGTTTGAAATTAAAGTACTTAAGCATTTAGAATTTCAATTCAATACTACTGAAGTATGGACAAGAATAAAACTGCTTGGTTATCCTTATTGTTGGGGAAGACATCCACGACTTATGGTATTGGCTTGGTGTAGCCGAGAGCTGCTGTGGTGATGGTTGTGAGAAAGTTTTTTAAAGTCATAAGTTAATTATGAATATGCGTAGATGGGGTCAAAGGTAACATGCATTTAAATAGGTCAGTAGAATATGGGAGAGCTCTTTGCCCTCAAAAGGCCAGTTGCCTCTGTTCAGTTGACAAGATCAGACCAAGCTGGAGGAAGACAGGGGTTACCTGATTCTTACAGGTCTATTTTTGATTTGGCAAGACCTGCAGAACACAGTAGACATGGCCACGGACAGAGAGGGCAGTCTCCAAAACTGAAGACAAAGTCAAATTACACGATTCCCAAATTGCCTCTTTCAACATACGGTTAGTCCGCTGAAGGCTTGGGCAGAGGATGCTGAGGGGCAGTCACAGTACACCAACCTACACATCGTTGGTGTTCTGTCACATTCTTCTATGACTGTCAGAACAGCTGGGTACCGGCCTCAGTGGTTTCACTCTGCTTTTAGAAAGCACACAGAGAATTAATTGTAAATCCTCGTGTAGGTTCCCAGCCTCGCCCCTTCATTGCCCGAGCACTTATTATGCTGATTGAGATGCCATCCTTCGGGTAGCACGCAGGATGAGGTCTCTTATATTTCAGTCCTCAACTGTGATGATTTTTCTGGACTACACAATGAAAGTTTAGCAGCAGAAGAAATCCTTCCAGAAAGGAAAACAAAAAGTAAGGGCCCCAAACATCCGCTATATGCTCCTCTTTCTAGCCCTTAACCCTCAGCTATCTGTGTGCTCATTTACATATTTTTAGAATACCATACAGCCACTCAAAAACAGAGTCATACATTGATGGACGTGCACAGAGATTGACTCCCACACTGGTACACTAGTTATGTATGTAGCAATAACACTTACATACACATTTAGACACCAATAGAGTAATTAATACAGTAAGTTATGTACTGGCATAGTAATTTCTGCATCTGGTGGCACACCTGTAGAATAAGTGATACAGTCATTAAGATATGTAGTCAAGCACTGTCAGACCTAGACATCCATTGAGATAAGAAGTCCTTAAACCATGGCTTGGGCCTACTACTGCAGAGCTTCTGAGAGCATTTTAATTTCAAGTTTTCCTGCTTGGCAGAGTTGACGTTGAAAACATGTTACTAAGCCTTAAACTCCTCTTCTACTACATACAAGTCACTCCTGAGATAGGCTGTAGTTAGGCCATAGGGCAGAGAGCTATAAGCTTAAAAGATAAGACATGCGGTTTCCAGTTTTAATTATATGTGCACTTGCAGACTGTTGGACTTGACCCTTTTTGCAGGGTCATCTCAGACCTTTTTGCCTTCCTCCTGTATTTTTTCTGACCTGTTGTTGGTGGTTTTATGACTCTGGGCACTTTACCACTGCTGATCAGTGCTAAAGTGCATATGCTCTCTTTAGTAAATTTTGTTATGGATTAGTGATTCCGTGATTGGCTTATTTGATTTACTTGTCAGACACTTTTACAGTGCACCATGTGTGCCCAGAGCCTGTAACTCAAATGCTGTTGATGGGCGTGCAGCACTGATTGTGCCACCCACAGAGGCAGCTTGTAAAATGTGACTCAGGCCTGCCATTGCAGAGACTGTGTGCAGTTTGGGACTTCCATGTCGACTTGGCAAGTGAACACACTTACAAGTCCTTAAACCTTCCTTTTTCTACACATTAGTCACCTCTAAGGTATGCCCAAGGTACCCCTGTGGGCAGGGTGCATTTCATGTGAAAGGTAGGACATGCCCTGATGTGTGTGGTATGTTCTGATAGTGAAATACTGGCAATTTTGTTTTTCACTATTGCAAGACTATCTGTTCCCATAGGAAAGAATGGGTAGTTTGTTTATAACATCTTACAAACATAACTGACCCTGGGAACAAGATAGAAAAGAAAAGTTTAGTATGCCTGAACTCAGAATGTTAAAGTGCATCTTTTAGTGAGGGTGATTTTTACATTCTGTGTTTGAAAATACTACTTTTAGAAAGTGGGTATTTTCTTGTCTAACCATCCAGTGTGCCTCGGCTAGGTTTGTGTATTGCATGTCTGGCTTTTGGATGATAGGGGCTGGAGAGGACTGTGGCTCCAGAAGTCTGATGAGTCACGGCTGGGCTGAATAGGCTTGGTCTGCATTTGGAGTGGTGGGAGAAGTAGCATCTTAACCTGAATAGGGCTGTGCCTGCCTTCCACAATGACGGCTCTGCCCCCCTGTGGTGTGTCTGAAGCCAGGGCTCACACTGACAAATGAGGTTGTTTTGCACTTGCAAAGTGCCCCACAGAACTGGTTTTGGCTGGGTAGACACTTTCTACCTTCAGAGAAAAAGGATTTTGGTGTATAAAAAGAGGGGCCCAGACTTTTAGATCACTTCTGGGAATCAAGAGGAACCTTTGCCAAGGAGAAGAGCCAGAGAAGCTGAGGTGGCCTGCAGTGGCTGCTTGCTGGCAAGGAAAGGAGGAAAAGGACTTTGTTATTTGTTTTGTCACCTGCTTGAAGAAAATATCTCCAAAGGCTGGAAACTGAGCTCACCTCCTGTTCTGAAGTCTTAGGAACGCAAAGACTTCACCCCTTCTGTCTGCCTGCATCTAGAACTGCTGTTTTAGCTGCTACAGAAGGAAAATGCAACACCAACACCAGTGAGCGATGCCGTAATCTGCACCGAAGCCATGAGCGCTGACCCTACTTGCGAAGTAGACCCAACGCCGGTCGACGTGCCACATCGATGCCAGCAAGCGACGCCGTAACCTGCCCGAAGCCGTGAGCGCTGCTCCGACTTCCGACATGGGCCTGACGCCTCCTGCTGTGCTGCATCGACTCCGCAGCTGACTTCATCATCAAGGAGCCGATCCTCAATGTGGGTGACTCTTTGAATCCATTGACATCGCGATATCGTAAGGAGCAGTAGTTTCGGTGGCATTGTGACGTCACCTCCCCTACGCAGTAAGGAACCGTCATCTCACCTCCCCTGTGCTGCAGTAAGGAACAGAGTCTACACCTTCCCTGAGGTCGTAAGAAACCGACGCCGCACAGCGCCTACAAAGCCACACCTCCCTGACACCGTGAGCCATCTTTGTTTTTCATCGCTTTTCCAAGGTACTGTTCTTTGTGGGTCTGTTTGACTCCAGGCCCGACGCCACACACCTCGCGGTCAGCGCCGTACTTTGGGATTTCTTCTGTCACGACATCGTGATAACTCAAAGTGGAGTTATTTGTTGCTAGAGACTGCATTTAAATGAATAACCTATTTTTAAGGATATTTTTGCTACTGTATTGTGGATTTTAGCGTTTGGTCTTGTTTGGATAAAGCTTACTTAATTTTCTAAACTGGTGTGGTGTCCATTTGTAGTGTTTTCACTGTGTTACTGTATGCGTTCACAAATGCTTTACACACTGCCTCTGAGATAAGCCTGTCTGCTCGTGCCATGCTACCAAGGAGGTGAGCAGGGGTTATATTTGGAGTGACTAGACGCAAGGGCCCCTACTTGGACAAAGGTACCTACCTCTGCCAACTAGAGACCCCTATTTCTAACACAGACCCATATCTCAAGTTATACATTCAGTCTTCTATCCATACTGGAACTCACATATCTATAAGTAAAATGATAGAAGCACTAATACACCCAGTCAGACAGTGACAGAAGCAGTAAGCATTCACTCACACACACATTCAGCTCTTATGTATTCAGCAGTAGTTGAGGCAGTTGAAGGCACAGTTAAATATGCCAATACTCTCTAACACTGCTTGCAAGTAATCCATGCAGCTCCTTACATGCAGATCGTGAGTCACATAGAGTAACTAAGAGACCTAGACCTATTTCAACATATTTACTTACATAAGCAATGATACACCCTCATAGGCACTGAGACACTTACTTAGGTTTGTACTGAAGAACTGACACTAAAAATTTATCCATTCATAAAAAGTAGGCTTTTAAACATGTCGCAGGCCTGCTACGGTAGATCTTATATGTGCAGTGTTCATGCTAGGCTGAAGTGACATTGAAAACGTGTTGGCAAGCCTTAAACACCTCTTCTAGTACATATAAGTTACTTCTGAGAAAGGCTGTAGGTAGGCCATAGGCAGGGAGCTATGAGCTTAAAAGAAAAGGCATGTTGTTTCCAGTTTGATTGAGTTACATCTGCACTTGCAGACTCGCATGTCCAGTTATACATCCAGTCTTCTACTCATACTAGAACCCACATACCTATATGAAAAAGATAGAGCCACTAATACACCCAGACAGACATACAGGCACTTAAACATTCACTCACACATTGATATAGCTCTTTGTTTCCAGCAATAATGGAGGGAGTTGCACACACAGTTAAATACCTCAAAACTCACTAATGCATTGAGTAAGCAATTAATGCAGCTCCATACATTCACATTGAGAGACCCCTAGAGTAACTAAGAGATCCACACATATACCAACATACTTATTTACATATCAAATGACACAACCACATAGGGACGGAGACATTCCTTCTGATATATACTGAAGAACAGACACTATGGGTCCTATTACGATGTCGGTCGGAAAGCCTCCAATCTCAGGTCCGCCATGATGGCGGTCGGAGGCTACTCCGACTGACATCATAAATGGCCCATAAGAAGTAATCTATCCAGACAAGTAGGCCTTTAACAACTTGTGTGCTTCGGATGGCCCCTGGCCGTCCGGCGTCGCGGTGGGCGTATGCGGAGGACGGCCAGCTGCCATCCAAACTCCGCCCACTAAATAAAACTCCCACACAGGTGAAAATTCGTGCCACGAGGAAAGGGTTAAACAGGTCTTTAGCCTGCTACAGTGAAGCGTATATGTGCAGTTTTCCTCCTAGGTTGACTTGACATTCCTAAGTCTTAAACTTCTAACTAGATATAAGTACCCCTAAGATAGGCTGTAGGCAAGCCTTAGAGAGTGTGTTATATGCTTAAAACATAATTTAGGTACTTTCAAGTTTGAGTGAGTTACACGTGCACTTAGGGACCCATATGACTAGTTATACATCCACTTTTGCACCCATACTGTGACTAAATTACTTATTGACAAAAGCATAGAGCAACGTACACTCACATTCAGACAGTGTCAGAGGCATTTTCACATTACTTGCACAACACTTATGCATTCAGCGGTAACAGAGCCTTTTGCACACACAGTTAAATTCCCCAGTAATCTCTAACACAGCCAGTAGGCAATCAATAGACCCACACACATACACATTAAGAGACCCATACATAAACTATGAGAACCAGTCATTTAGCAGCATATTTACTTACACACCCAGTGACATATACACAGAGGAAGTGTTAGTCTCTCACAGATATGTAGTCATGTGCTTAAGCTCTGAGTCACCCCTTTAGATAAAGTGCTCTTTCAACACGTGTCGGCCCTGTTGCTGCAGAGATTGTGTGTGCAGTTTTACTGCCAGGATGACTTGCCATTTAAAATGTTTTGACAAGCCTTAAACTGTGCTTCAACTACATGTAAGACACCTATAAGGTAGATCGTAGGTAGACATACACTGATGCATACACTGATACACCTAGACACACTCTAATGCATACAGTAGCATAAACAGGCAGACACTGTTGAATACAGTAACACATGTAAGCTCACACTCATGCATCAACTAAGAAAACTGAGGCACGCACTGATGCAAAAGCTGACACAACTTGGGACACATGTATGTATTCACTCACACACCCAGTAACACACAGACACATACACTGAGAAATCCAAGCATACTCTTATGCATATACAAATACACCCAGGTACACTCTAATGCATACAACCATACAGCTAGACATACACTAGTACATATGCTGACACACCCAGGCACACACTAAGGCACACATTAACACACTGACCCATACAATAAGACACCTAGGTACACTGTTATATATACCCTAACATGGCCAGACACACACTCATGCTTACACTAATACACCCAGCTACACATGTATGCACACAGTGACACAGCCAAACACAGAATGATGTAAATACTGATACATCGAGGCACACACTTAATCATAAACTAAGACACCCAGTTACGCTCTGATGCATATGGTGAGGAAACTACAGATTTGCTAATGCATACAGTGCAATACTTTGTGACACAGTGATGCACAGACTAACGGAGCTGGTCACACACTAACCCCTATACTTTCACATCCAGGATAATACTGATACATGCACTGAAACACCCGGGAAGAAAGTGAAACATATCCTGACACAACCATGTACATTCTGATGGATAGCGTAGTACACCCACACACACACACACTGATATAAACACATGCACAATGAAGGAGACAGTAAAGAAGATAGTGGCATATGCTAGTACACACTTCTCCACACAGTATCACACATTGACAGTCATTGATGCATACTGTGAGATGCTCTAAGTTGAACTAACACATATGCTTAGAACCTTAAGGATTACAGTGATGCATATGGAATTTAATCACACACACACTGATGGATAGACTAACACAGGGAGAGTTATACAGAAGGAGATATGAAAAATAGAGATAAAGGGCTAGACTATTGTAATATAACTGTTTACATTTTTACTTAAATCTTAAATGCTTCAAAAATATAATTTAATAGTGCGTAAAGAAAACATAAATGTACTCATTTGATTTTTCACTTTGAAGATATTTACTTCCACTTAAAACAACATAATTACAATGCCATCAAAAACTGAAAGAAGAAAGAAACAGAGGAACGGATACTGTCTCTTCACAACTGAGAAATAAAAGAAAAAATTCGAGAGAATGTTGTGAAAGAGAATAGAGCTGCTGGTAAGTGAACAAAAACGTTCCTTAAATTTGTATATGCAAAACTAAAGAGTGAGCAAAAGAAAGTCAATAAAAAACAAACCTGTAAATCAGCTAAGAAAGGGCAAAAAGTGCATGGCATTGAGAGATAGTTGAACAAGAAGACAGAGGCAGTTTAAAGAAATTAGAGTCATAATGTTTCTTGCAGGGTAATTTACAATCTCATAAGAACTAGGAAGCAGCATAAAAGGAGAAGAGAGGCAGTCAAACAAAATTAACATGTTGATGATTAAGTTGATAAGGCCTTTGCTCTCAGGAGGAAGCTATTTATTTTGATTCTGAGCAGAATGAGAACACTGTATAAAATAGTGCTGTCTATGATGAAAATAAGCCACAAGAAAAGACTTGGAAGTAGATGTAACTTTTGCAAAATTTTCAGTGGTAAATGGAGGCATACTTCCAGGACTGAGTCTTTCTTTAATGAAGAAAGCTACTTGCAAGAGAATACATTATTGCATACAGTTGAAACTGCTGGGTAATGTTATGAGATGAAAAATGGTACTTCCATTGCAAACGAGGAGATGGTACCTAGGAGTGTTAAAACGGTGATAGCTGAAGATGTACAGGAAAAGAGTAGACAGGCCCCTGTGTACAAATGGAACTGCAGCAATATTTACAGTGTTCAGCAGGAATCAATTGACATATTAAAAACTATTCTTCATATGTTTACATGCAAAAGAATGCTACAGAAAATAAGCATGCTGCAAGGATTAGATCCATGCAAAGTAAAAAAGTATACAAATTTACAGGGACATTCACTAGTATGTCTGTCAAAGAACGTATGCCAAAGTACCTTTCATCATTTCAGAATGTTAGTTTTTCATTCCTCTATAATGCGGAAGTTAGTTGGGAGGCTTTACAATGTAAAAACTCCTGCTCTATGTTTTTGGAGAAATTAATTGAGGTTTTTTGCATGGTACATTAGGAGAGGTAGAAAATGTTTGTGAAGACATTCACCTTCATTTCTTTGGTCCTGCAGAGGAGTGCAGGGAACATGAGGAGTTGGTATGTTGAAATGTAGAAGAACACGACACAAGTATTAGTGATGATATCTTTACAGAAGAGATGAAGAGCATTAGCGCAGTTTCTTGTGAGAAATCAAACTATGTTTGTATTTGCTGTCAGCCAAACTCGTAGTGCAGTTGTATTCTCAAAAACTGAACAGGAGATTAGAGATAAGTGGAACAAATTGACTTGTCCACAAAGCAAGTTCTATGTAATTAGTGCTGCTATAAAGTAAAGCAGTGCTACTCAGAGTACGGCCCGGGGGGCGCATGCGGCCCTCCTGACCTTTACATGCAGCCACCTGAGCACTGCTGTCTACTCAACTCAGCACTAACATTAAAAAGATGTTATATAACAAGCAAACATTTATTTAATGGTTAATTGAAGTAAAAAAAATGCATTAACCAGGGTGAACTGCACCCCTTAACTTTAGGAACACCTTCATTTTTAAAGACCGAAAACATGTAAAAATACCATAGTCTCTTAAACATTCAAAAAGGGTATTTTGTTAACCTGCAGAACCATTTCACCTTAGTGAATCAGATTATAGCAGTGCATTCAAAAGTATTTTTTTAAGTGAGTTTTCAAATATGAATTTAGAACTGTTCATGCCTCCCCCCCCCACTTTGACAACAATACCATTAGTGATTACATCCAAACACAGGTGAAAGTTTTGTATAGCACATCCTGAAGACATGTATTATCAAGGTCCTCCTGCATGTGAAGAAAAAGGAGGCAAATTAAAATAAAACAATTGCCCAGGATCAACCAATTTGGTCAAGTGGGGAAGCTGGGATTCATCCCAGGTTTTCTGGTTCCACCTTGTAAAATTCAGTCCAGCCACTAGATGTTCAAGTTTCACTTTCCATACATCCACCTTATGCCCCCTCCCCCACACTTAACCACCCCCCTGCTGGCATCAGTGCGGCCCTCGGCACACTACAAAGAACAAACTTTTCTGCTCCAGGGAAAAAACTTTGCGGGTACCCATGAGTTAGAGAATAACAAAATGGTAGCTACAGCAGTGCATAACATGGTAGAATTAGTATGTATTCCACAAGAACTACGAGATGCACTTGTTTATGAATCCATTCTCATACAATGTGTACATCCATTTCAGGCTATAGTTCATATTGAGCCTAAGGCAGGGATGCTGCCACCAACTGACCATAAGCAGGGCCTTAAAGGACAGATTATCTACTTACCTTTATGTTTTAAATAGAATATTGAAACTGTTGGTGTACACAGAGGATCATGAACGAATTGTCATTCTAGTAAATGAGGTGCCTATGAAGAATAGGAAAATATGGCAAGAGATAGTGGATATTAGTGAAGTAAAAGAAGCAACATTTTACCTGCCTCCACAGCCGCCAGACCCTCACCGCCACCCCGGCATCCAACACCACCGATGCCAGCACCGGCGACACCCTAAAATGCATACTCCTCAATGTACGTTCCTTACACAAACACGCCAGGGAAATCTAAAACCTACTCGACTCTCTCTCTCCCGACATCGCCTTCTTCATAGAGACCTAGACTAACGCATCCTCCGCCCCCGACATCAGCACCACCATCCCAGACGGATACAAGATCCAGAGGAAACACCACCCCAACCACCCAGGAGGGGGCCTCACCATCGCCCACAGGCGCACCCTTCACCTCACCACCTCCAGCGAAACCTTCTCCTCCGCTGAACACCTGCACTTCCAGATCCAGACAATCCCCAAAGCCACACTCCAAGGAACCCTTGTCTACAGACCCCCCAGCCCCCAAACACCCTTTGCCATCACTATCACTGACTTCTTCGCACCCCATGCCATCACCTCAACAAACTACATACTCATTGGAGACCTGAACTTCCACCTCGACAACCCCAGCAACCCCAACTCCACTATCTTTCGGGATAACCTCGCCAGCATCGGACTTAAACAACTCGTCAACAAACCAACCCAAAGAGCAGGACACACTCTCAACCCCATCTTAGCAGCAGGAAACAGTGTCCAATTCAGCCACACAATGCAGCTACCATGGACCGACCACTACTGCATACACTTTGCCATCAACAAACCCAAGGCACCCAAACCAGCCCCACGCCCACCACAAAGGAACTGGAGCAAGGTTGGCGACGAGCAACTTAACTCCACCCCCACCCGAGACAACCACACCTGGGCACCCAACGCAAACAATGCAGACAGAGAACTCCACACCTGGATCTCCAACTGCGCAGACGAGCTCGCCCTGCTACGCAACCCCGACAGACAACGGCCAAAGAAAGCCGCCTGGTTCACCACCACTCTCCAAGAAGCTAGACGCACCTACAGATGCCTGGAGAAGAACTGCAGAAACACCAAGACAACCAAAAACCACACCACCTACAAGGACGCCATGACAGACTACCACAACCAGATCAGAGCCTCCAAGAGGAACTTCATCCACAACAAAATCCTGGCCATCTCTACCAACTCCAAGGAACTTTTCAGTGTCATTCAAGAATTCACCAGCCCACGCAGTGAAGCCACAGACATCACCCCATCCCAGGAACTCTGCGACAAGCTTGGAACGTATTTCCACCTTAAGATCAAAAACCTTTACGACAAATTCATCGACCATCCACCAGGCGCCGCAGACAGCCCTCCGCCCCCCAGAAAAACCAGCCAGCCCACCATCTCCAACTGGACACAGATCACGGCCGAAGACACCGCCTCGATCATGAAAAGCATCCACTCGGGAGCCCCACTGACCCCTGCCCCCTCACATCTACTACAGAGCCATTGCCGCCATCTCACCCGAACTACAATGCACCATCAACACCATCTTTAAAACAGGCACCTTCTCAGATGACTGGAAGCGCGCAGAAGTCAGAACCCTGCTCAAGAAGCCCACAGCTGACCCCACCGACCACAAGAACTATCGGCCCATCTCGCTCCTCCTCTTCGCAGCCAAAGTTGCAGAGAAAACAGTCAACAGGAAACTGACACGATTCATTGAAGAGAACACCGTCCTCAACCCATTCCAATCCGGATTCCGAAACAACCACAGCACAGAGACCGCCCTGCTCGCCACCACAGATGACATCCGTACCCTCCTGGACCAAGGCCACTCCGCAGCCCTCATCCTACTCGCCCTATCAGCGGCCTTCTACACCGCCTCCCACCACACACTACTTGCCAGACTACACAACGCAGGTATGCAAGGAACAGCCCTGGACTGGATCCATTCTACCTCACCGGAAGAAGCCAAAGAATCCGACTCCCACCCTTCCTCTCCGACCCCATAAAAATCACCTGCGGAGTCCCACAGGGTTCATCACTGAGCCCCACCCTCTTCAACATCTACATGGTTCCCCTCGCAGCCATCGTCTGACAATAAGGCCTCAACATCGTATCCTACGCCGACGACACCCAGCTCATCCTCTCCCTCACCAAAGACCCCGCCACTGCCAAACTCAACTTCCAGAAAGGAATGCAAGACGTCGCAGTCTGAATGACCAACAGCTGCCTGAAGCTCAACACCGAGAAGACAGGAGTCCTCCTGCTCAGTACCACCCCTTTTGCATGGGACAGCACCTGGTGGCCGACCACCCTCGGAAGCCCACCTCCCCCCTCAGACCAAGCCAAGAACCTCGGCATCATACTCAACTCATCACTCACCATGAACTGACAGGTCAACGCTGTCACCTCAAGCTGCTTCAACACTCTCCACATCCTCCGCAAGACCTTCAAGTGGATCCCCCTGAGTCAAGGAAGACAGTCACCCACGCACTCATCACCTACAGATTAGACTATGGAAACGCACTCTACGCTGGAATCAACAAGTCCGTACTCCACAAACTCCAGACAATGCAAAACACCGTCGCCAGACACGTACTCGGCCTCCACCCAACACAAACACATCAGTCAACACCTACAAAGTCCCCACAGGCTGCCCGTGGAGAAAAGAGTCACTTTCAAAATCCTCACTCATGCCTACAAATGACTACACAACAACGGACTCAATGACAGAATCGACTTCCACGTACCCAAAAGAAACCTCCCATCTTCCAACCTCGCACTAGCCGAAACCCCGTGCATCCACAGAGACCGAACAGTTGGAAGATTCTTCTATCACATTGAAGTCAAGACCTGAACGAGCTACCGGCAGACATCAGACGCGCCCCTCCCTGAACACCTTCAGGAAGACCCTCAAGACCTGGCTCTTCGGCTAAATGGATCTGCAGACCCCCGCCCCCCCCCCTCCACCTCAGCGCATTGAGACCCTCATGGGTGAGTAGCGCGCTTACAATTCCCTGATTGATTGATTGATACAAATTAATGTTTATTGCAAAAATGTTGATCACCATTTAATAGATGTAGAGAATGAAACATTACCAACAAGTGGAGAGATTGCAAAAGTGGATCAATCCAGGTCAGAAGAGATTTATTAACATTACAGCCTCCATCCTCTGCATTCTGAAAAAGTCATCTGTGATGTTATTTATCTCTTTCAAATGAAGCAAGCAAAAGGAGCTCCCATGAGTGAGTGGGAGAAATGTTTAGAAGCTTGCTGTTTTCCACAACTGTTTTCGACTGGAGAAGGTGTCCACTTGGAAGACTGACCTGTACAGATGCCAGCAGCTGAATATCAGTCAACAAGATGATACTCAGAGGATCCAAGATTTTGGAAGTGTATTCCCTGCATATTTCATCTTCCGTTTTTGAGTGGGATTTTTCTGGAATTTCATATACTGTTAACCACATACTTATGACAGGAGTTATTCTTCAAAATCTCTTTGCAAAAAAATAATTAACAAAGTTTATGGAAAGGATGAACACTTAGAACACAGCTTCATTAATTTGACAGTGTGCCAACGTGGCACCAATGAGTATTGGGATCGCTGTCATGGAGAACTGAAATGTACGTTGAGAAATTTAGGTGCACCTTCTTGATTTCTGACACTCAGCTGGGCTGAGCAGAACTGGCATGACCTGCTTGAATTTTTGAGAAAAGTGAAATATAACATTAAAAACATCACAGTGAAGACATCCAGAGAACTTTGCTCCTTGGAGCCGGCTAATGTTTGCAGATATTTTAACCATAGGTTTCAAGAAGCGATTATGTTTTTCATCTGCAACAAAACAAATCCTTCTCTTGGTGAAGTATTTGATTTCTTTTGACGAAAAGAGTTCCAATCAAGAGGTGCACCTCTTAGTCACATGCTGTTATAGATAAAGGATGCACCGAAATTTGGAAGAGACAGTGATAAGTATGTCTTATCATTGATCAACAGTATGTGACATGTGCCATCCCAAAAGACAGTTGTGAAAAGAGCAGGAAGTTCTGCACTTTCAAAGTCAAATATGTGGGAAGTAATGTCATTGTAAAATACAGATGATATGGTAAATTTTATACAAGATGTCATTTTGGATTCCCACGACCCGTCATTTTGCAAGGGAGAGTAACCAATTTCTGTCTGCAGTAAGGCATACACTAGCACAAAAATCACCATAAATCACTTACAACACGATAAAAACTGAATATATTATTGACTATTATCTAGTCATTCTAAAAATGTAGAATGCGATCATGGACATACAATTTATTGCAGACAGCTCCATTGCTGTTGCTCTTCACATCATTTCATATATTACAAAATCAGAGCAGTCAGAGATAAAGGAGATGTGGGAGGAGATTTCTGCATAAAAGCGCCTTACCAAAAAATTATACAACTTCAGCTTGAAAATGGTTTCTCGTAGAGATGTGGTGTCCTATGAGTGCTCTGATCGGTTGAGCTCGGCCGATTTGTTGGCAAAGTCAAGGGGATTTGTTTGGGTAAGTCTAGGCCTTACAAGCTAATGAAATAGGGTATTGAAGTCTTTCCCCAAAATTCAGTATCTACCAGAGTTTGATCCAGAAAGCAGAGATATTCTGAAGTCAAATATGTCAGATATGTACTATCCCAAAAGAAGTCAAAACCTAGAAAGCCTGAGCCTATATGAAGTGTTTCAACACTACATATATAAAAGTAATGCATTAGAAAACATAGAAGAAGGGAAATAGGTGGTAGTTGGATGTGATGATTGTTTGATCCGCAATAGGAAACAAAATCTAAATAACCACAGAAAATTGAGTTGTTAAACTGCAGAAAGAGGAGAGTTTTTCTATTTGGGTCTTCTGCAACTTTTCAAGCCTTGGTGTGCTGAATCAGAACTACTTGGGTACTATGACTGCTATGAAGACTCGTTCAATGCTTTAAAAGACAGCATTCAGTGTCCATTCTTTTCAAACTACTTCAAATGTTGAAAGATGAGATTGAACAGGAAGAAACCATTGCTGCTGAGGTAGCCAAGGAGAATTCAAAAGCAGCCAAAGTTCTGGACCACTGAGCCAAGATCTACTTGAACAACCAGTTATTCAAAATGAAGCAGCCCTAGCCATAAGTGAGGTGGAGACAGCAATGAAACAATCGAGAGAGGAAAGTTTTGATTTTGAACACTTCGTAGCACAGCCGAATGATGAACAGAAATAAATGTATTTAAAAAAAAGATAAAATAGAGCATTGATTTCTGCATGAGAAGAAATAATGTGAATGCTCTTCATTTAAGCCAGTACTACTTTACATCTGAGGTCAAGCTGGCACAGGGAAACCCTTTCTTTTTTTTAAATTTGAAAATGCAAAAGAAGTCAATACAAAGATAAGAGCCATGTCGAGCAAACCCCTCAACCCTGCCCAGCCCTCCCACCAACCCCCCACCCCTGAAGCTACAACAACAAAATTGACTTGTGGTGAAGAATGGCCTAATACAAATATGCATTTTCTAATGTTAACAAAAAATCGATAAAACAATAAAAGAGAGAGAAAGAGATAAGTGTTGCATTGTATAATAAATAAAAAAAAATAAAAAACATACTCTCGTGGCAAAGACTATACTTTGTAGCTATGCATTGGAACACTGCATGGCTCTAATAATGTTCATAAAATAGTGACTCTGCCGTGAATTCCCTGAGAGTCATATAGGAGGAACTTTCTTAACCTAGGGTATCACCTACATTCTAAATTCATGGAATTAGTAACTCCTCCCTGGTTAACCAGGAACTACTAAAAAGAGTGAACAAAAACATGAATTGATGCTTACATGTCGGAGACCCCGTTGTATGTATCTATCGGCGCCAAGCAGTTAAGGATTCCCAGATAGCCAGACCCTTCTTTTTTCCCTGGATTCCCTTCCTTGAGAATATGGCCTTTTCCATATGGCAAGTAGATATTAATCGGGCTAACCAGTGAGAAAATAATGGGGGATTTAGATCTATCCATGATGAAGCTATACAGAGACGTAATATGGTCATAGCCACAAAAATTAATGCTACCCCGTTCTTTCTGCTAATCTTATCTTGCGTACCTAGTGAAACAATCGTAGGAGTTAACTGCATTTCCTGAGAAAGGAATTTATTAAAAAAGTCTTGTATCTGTCCCAGCAGAGGTGAAAGTTGGGGACAAGTTGCGAACATGTGTATAGAGTCTGTGTGATATTCCAAGCATCTAGGGCAGAGTGTTCCTATCCCTGTTCCCCATTTAGCAAGTCTGCTAGGTGTGATATATTAGAAAAATGCGGTCTTATAAAATTGTGCCTGTAGCTTAGCAGATAGTAGATCGTTCTCAGCAGATCGTATTGCCTGGTTAAAGATGTTAAAAGGAATATTCAATTTCGCTTGCCATTTATTAGCTACATCAGGCATTAAACTAATTAATGTAGCATAGATATATCCAATCCTGGGTAAGGTGGGATTTTTTAGTTTGTCAATAAGGTCTATTTGGGAAACACCAGCTGTGCCCCCAGGCTTACCAGTCAGAAAGTCTCTTACAGCAAAAATTTGGAAGTCTCTTGTTCCCTCAGATGATATTTTGTTTTAAGTTCACAGAATGTATTAATACTATCGGTAGATATCAGGTCTCCAATTTTTAGGATTCCCGCTCTGTACCATTCTTGAAGATAGGAAGCCCCGAAAATTGCTGGTAGATTACGATTATTATTAATAGGAGAATAGTAGTTCAGTTTGCCCAGCCCTAAAGTTTTACGGATGTTGCGGAAAACTTTAAAGGAACTCCTCAGGGTCGTGAATCTTACCCGTTTATAATATCCAAAAGAAAGCTGCCGCCAGAGACATCCACGGGTCTCTTCCCCCAGTATCAATTGAAAGGGAGACGGGAGGCCTGCATTTGGAATATATGAATGTCCTTGGAGCAGCTCCACGCTATATTGCATGACCGAGGCACTATAGCAAAATCTTAAATTACGGAGCACCCAACCACCTCTATCCCGGGAGAGGGAAAGCAGTTTGTAAGCTCGCCGTGGTCGAGAGTATGCCCAGACAAATTGGGAGAAAATCTGGTCAAATCTCTGAAGCATTGCTTTGCCAATCTCTAAAGGGATAGCCCTAAAAAAGTATAATAGCTTAGGGAAATAAGACATTTTAATAACATTACACCGCCCCACGATGCTTAGATGTAAATTATTTAGCTGTTTGAGCGCCCTTTTTTTCTCTGTTGCCAGCGGGATCAAGTTTTTCTCTACTATCAGGTCAGTGTTAGCAGCTAAGATTACCTCCAGATATTTCGCAGTTTGAACCACCCGGCCTTCTATCCAGTCAGTTTGGCTGTTTGTAATAATCTGGGCTTTGCCTTGATTAGGAGCGTACTCCAAGATTTTTCCAATTTTTTTTGCCTCTTGTTCTAGAGCATTGACGGCGCTTAAAGGATCAGGGGTCACTACCGCCAGATTGTCGGCATAAGCCATGATCTTAATATCTAGTCCAAGTCTGCTCACCGCTCGAATAGATTGATTGTTTTCTATTGCCTTTATAAAAGGATCTATATATAGGGCAAAGAGGAGGGGTGAGCACGGACAACCTTGGCGAGTCCCCCGTGATATTTTAATCTGCTCCGTCAGGATCCCATTAATTGATAAATTAGCTGTGAGATTATTGTAGAGAGCTTGTATGGCTCGAATTGCCTTAGGGCCAAAGCACATTTTTCTCATAACACCCCAGAGGAATGACCTGGAGGCCCGATCAAACGCTTTTTCTGCATCAAGTAGAATTAGCGAGATCGGGTCTCCTGATACCTGAGCTGCATCTAGCAAGGTGATGGCCCTGCGGATGTGTTCCGTTGTGCTTTTTTTGGGTATAAACCCATGTTGCCATGGTGATACCAGGGACTTTATTCTTAGGGATAGTCTCATTGCGAAGATATTTGCGTAAATTTTAGAGTCATAATTAATGAAGGTTATTGGTTGGTATGATCCCATTTCAAGTGGAGATTGATCCTTCTTTGGGAATATTACTATCTTGGCGTTGGACCAGGAATCTGGGGGAGGTGCACCGTTAAAAAAAAGAAACTACCAATAAAGTAAAGAGAGTGTTTAACTGAGGGGCCAATATTTAGTAAAACTCTACCGGGATGTTATCAGCACCAGCCGCTTTCCGATCAGGAAGGCTTGCCAGGGCTTTAGCTATGTCATCCCATGCGGGGGATTCCTCAAGTTGATCCTGATCTTCTACATTGAGTTCCGCTAGAGTAATTTGGTCCAGATATGCCGAACTTTCATCCTCTCTCAGATTTAAAGACCCTACATTGACCTCGGAATACAGATTCTGGTAAAATTCACAGAATGCCTTGTGAATCTTGTTTGCATCATTCGTGATCTCACCAGAGCTGAGTTGGATTGATGTAATCTCACTGGCAGACACTTGCTGTCTGATTCTAAGGGCAAGTTGATGGCCAATGCTGTCACCCCATTCATATATTTTTTATCTAGCAGAAGCCCATTTTGTGGCGGTTTTCCCAGAAAATATAGACCCTATTTCAGCCTTGCTGGTTTTTACTTCTAATTGAGCAGCTTCGATTTCGACACCCGATTGAGCTGCTAGGGTTAGTTTCGACTCTACTTTTTCATCTTATCTTGCATCCTTAAGAGCTGTTCTTTCTCTTTTTTGTTCTTCCTTATAGAGTACCGCAGGGTCTCCCCATGGATACCCGCCTTCATTGCATCCCATACGAATCTGACTGCTGCAGACCCTATGCTGATCTCCAGAAACTCTTTGATCCATCCCTGCATATATAATCGATATACTTCATCATAAAGTAAGGCTCTTTCAAAGCTCCAGTTCGAGGTTTCCTCCCTAATACCCAGCCCACTAATGTTTAAAATGAGAGGATTGTGATCTGACATGAAAAGTGGGGCAGTCTCTATAGAGCAACCTTGGAGTAATGAAGAGGAAACAAAAAAATAATCTAATCTAGCAAGGGAAAGATGCGGGGCTGAGAAGTATAGCCCGGGTGAGTAGGTTTTAAAGTGGCCCATACATCCCTAAGCCCGTGGGTTTGGATTAGATTGAGTAGGGCTTGGTATACTTTGGGCTTCCTTCCTGTATAGGGCTGGTGATCACTTGCTTTCCAATAGCTAGGTAGATTGATGTTTAGGTCTCCACCTATTACCATTGGCAGAGGCCAGTGTGCAAGCTCACCTGTGATCCAGTTAATAACCCCGGGGCCATCCGTATTGCTCCCATAAATGGAACATAGTGTAAAGACCAAATTAGGGGGAAGATGACATTCCGCAATAACCCATCTACCAAAAGGGTCGGTTTTCACCCTGCGTGCATTCAGTGGGTGTCTGTTTTGAGCCAAAACCGCTACCCCTCTTGTCTTTGCCCCCTGTGTGGTCCCTCCGATAACCCTATATCCCAGAGAGTTCAATAAATGTTACTGGGATCCCTCTACGTGTGTTTCCTAGGGGGTGATTACTTCGGCTACCACAAGTGCAGACCCTGAGCTACCTTCTGTCTTTTCAGGGCGTTGTTCAGACCACAGATATTAACAGACACAATTTTTAAGGAATATTGGTTATTCATACTAAATACTTTTCTTTTTGCTTTACTCTTGAATGTACAGCTTTGACCATCATACATTTTGTGTGCCCCACATCATCCTGGTAATTTCTCATTTGTGAATTTTTATTTTTTCTAATCTCTTTTTCTTTACTTTGTTTTTCCCTTCTTTTTCTGTGTTTTAGTGCCACCTGACGATATAAAACTTTCAAATAACATGATCCCCACCACCACCAAGCCGTGACCCTCCCATTCCCCCATCCCTTCCTCCCCCAAAAATAGAGCAATCAGGGAAACCCTGAATGATGGTTGTCAGTGAGAACTCCTTGCCGCTAGGCCGCACCTTATATTTTACCAGAAGAGATTATCGGCCTTGGACTAGTTGTACCATATGTATTTGAGCACAAGGGGGTGAACACAAGATATACCTACTAGATCGAATCCAGTGAAAGAGAGGGCTCCCAACCCCTGCCGGTTTATCAAAAAGGCCCCAAAATATATATCTGGTAGGCAACTTCCCCATCAATCAGACGTAATAAGGGAAAGGTATTTCATTGGACTACCTTAACATATATCTCTTGTTCTGATAAACTTTTTCTAGCCTTTACTTGTTCCCTTTTTTTGCCTTGACGTCCCCCAGGTATTCCCCAGCCTTGACCTCGGACACAAAGATCTGGGTAGACCCATTCAGGATAACTTTCAATCTGGCAGGATTAATTAAAAACACTTGCGCACCTAGCTGCTGAAATGGGGTAATTAGTTGGCACAGATGCCATCTGCGCTCTACCTTTGTATGATGGAAGTCGGGTTTAGCGAAGAACATCACACCGTTGGCCCCCTTTAATGAGTTCGGGCGGGCCTGATCATAGGCAAATTGTCTGAGGAGGAAGTTCCCAAAGAACACTAAGAAAGCCCTAGGTTTTTCTCCAGATGAGTTGCTGCCCTTTCGTCGTTGTTTTAGATTAAAGGGGAAGCAATTTGCTTGTTGAACTTCATAGTCCCAGTCCCAACTCGATTGATCCGGGAAGGTTTCGCGCAGCCGCTTCACGATGTATTGCCTTGGGTCGTCTACCTCGACTCCTTCCGGGATACCTAGTAGGCGGAGATTGTTTCTGCGCTGCCGATTTTGTTGCTCCTCCATTTTCATCCTGATGTCCATCAAGCATGCATCGTGAGCTGACCCCTGATCTTTTAGAATGGATACTTCTAATTCTAGGTTTTCTGATTGGCCTTCAACCATACTGACACAATCACTAATGTCAGTACATATTTTATTAAGCTTTCGCAAGCCCCCTTGCAGATTTTTAGCAGCCCCCTTATTTGCTCGATTGTCAGAGTGGACCTCATCTTGAAATTCTTTAATAGAGGCTAGAATTGAGGCAAGGGAGGGTTCTGCCAGAATCTCTGTTGTTGGTTTATTATATTCCCAGGTTAAAGTCTGTTCAGTTTCTTCGCACAGGGGATAGGACATCTGCAAATCTGAATAGTCCGCTTTGAGTTGGCTGCGTCTCTTCGGAGGATTTCTGATTTTCTTCTGGCGCTGCACAGTTCCTGTATTTTTAGAAAGGTCGATGGTGACATCTTCGCTAGAGCTAGTTTGATCTCCATCCGAGGTTGTCAGAGAACCATGTGAGTCAGAGTAGAAATTTTCGCCATTGATCTCTGGGGTTCAGGGGGCTCAAAGGCCAGGGTTGGGTTCTACTCCCAGAATATAGTCCATGATACCTGTGACTAGGCAATTTGAACCAGTCTCGATTTCATCCAACTGCTTGGTGGAATTTGGAACTGAAAAGGTTGAGAGGGCGGACTCCGGAATTGACATTAAGCCTGAGTCAGATACGGCTCTCACTACATCTTCAGTTGGAGGAGTAATAGTAAACAAGTTAGCAGATAAGTTCACTAAGGCCACCGGTCCATCTGTGCTAGTTTGATTTTCCGGCTTCTCACCGAGAGCTTGAGATACTTCCTTTTGTGCGAGCGTGCCGCTTTCTTTTAGCACAGAGGGCTTTGGTTCAGGGTTCAGACTCCTTTGAGCTTCTATAAGCGAGCGATCTAGTTCAAGCATAGCAGAGGGTGTAAAGTTTGAGGCATTGTCTAAAGCAGTGTCTGAATTAAGAGGTGGTGCCTTGAGTCCAGTGAGCATTTTAGCTATAGTTGGTTGAGAGCTCTCCCTTTTACCCACAGCACTCCCGCTGCCCCCATGTTTCCCCGTGGCCCTTTTAAGGCTGCTAGCCTCTCGTTTACCTATTGTAGAATTGCCCAACGCCATATCTTCACCAGGAGCAGTGCTGACTTGCGAGGGCTGGACTGGCTTTAACTTATTGCTTTTCCCAGTTTTGGCACCTCTAGACGACATCCTTAGGCTCCGCTGTCGTCTTTGTGCTGGTAGGAAGGGGGTAAAAAATGCCCGAGCCAGCGTGAGCGCGAGAGCAACAAAGTATCACAGAATCCAGTGGCACAGAAACAAATGTAGCACTCTTCCATGAGCGGCAAATTCACAGTGATAAACAATATCTTTAACGTCTCCGCGGGCTTTGAAACTGAGCCGGCTCACCCGCATCCTGCTCCCTCCCAGATTCAGCATTGCTGGTCAGTCCGCATAGCCAATGGTCGAAAAGCATGGCGTGCGCGGATGAGCGGCATAGATTCACGCTGACACCATCTTGTACCGGCACCTCCGTGTGGGGAAAAGCTTTCTAATTAAAGTTCTCACTGCTTATCTACAAAGGACTACAGAATCAAATGTATCTTGTTTAGTAACAGCACCAACTGAATTAGCTGCACACAGCATTGAAATGCTTTACAACGGCTCCTTCTGCTTCCTGTTGAACATGACAAAGTGGAACACCAGAAGTTATCTGTTGAAGCCTGTCATGAGGTGTCAAGAGTATTGAAGAACCTGCAGCTTTTAATCATAGATGAGGTGATCATGTTTTGTTTAACTTAATGCTGGCCTTTATACTCTGGAGAATGCAGATTTTAAAAACAGAGTATGATGTGCTGTTTGGAGGAAAGCATTTAATTGTCTTCATGACCTAATGCAACTCATCTCCGTGAAAGGACAGCCTGTTCTGAAGACCGTGATGTCATTAGTGGTGCCACTGACCATGTCATGAGTGATGTAATATGTGAAGGCATAAACAATGCATTGCTGGGGCATAAGTTATTGTTAAGGCTGGTAACTATAACTGCTGAATTTCTATGGTTTTATGTGAGTAACTTCAGTACCTAACTATAACGTACCTGTAACCTTTGTTTTTTTTCTGTGAATTTCTATGTTTTTTTATCCTATGTTCTAACTATAATATCCATGTAATCTTTCATTTCTTTGCGTGAAGTTGAACTCAATGGGATGGTGCCTTGCCTCAAAAAGATAACAGTGAAGATGCCACCCACAGATCTATGAATGAGATTGCAGCAGAGTATTGAAGAAGAAACAACAAAAGAGGAAACTCTGCATCTTTTCTGTATTGGCCAATCAAGTCATCAAGGCCCAGACAGGTGTTAAAATCATACATGGCAAACACTAAATAAATTTGATGGTGAACGACTGAGGCAATCACACAAAGAAGGGATGGAATTAGCATGTGGGTGCCACAGGGAGACTTTAGTCCTTTTGTTCAGTTGTGTCCCTAGAAATAAGGAGGAACCCGTATGGTTTTGCAACTGGTACCTGAACCAATCATTGTCTGAGACTTGTGCCGTGGATTCACCGAAAAGTTGAAAAGATTATTTATGCTCATTACATTTTTTTACTTTATGCTTTCACCTTAGTTATATCACTCCTATGGTGTCAGGGAGTCTCTAACCTGACCCCATTTTAAACATTGCAATGCAAATTTGAGACCCAGGTACCCTTTCTAATAAATAAAATGGTTGATTTCGACCCAGGGCCCAGCCTTTATTTATATATGAAAAAAATGGGGAAGGTGGCTGCATGCCCCCCTTGTCCTTGGGGACCCGTGTTTATTTATATATTTTTAAAAAGGGTAGGGGGTGTGTGGAAGCCTTCCCTCTTCGTTGGGGAACTGATGGGGAGCCTCAAAGTCCCTGCAGTTCCTGCCGGCTACCCCCTCCTGCAACAGCTGGCATTGCTTTAAGACCCAGGGAACTACTAAACATGCAGCTCCCTGAATCTACAGCACTTGCTTGCTGAAAGTGGAGCGTTTGCTGTGGCTTGGCTGGAAGCTCCTGCCAAGCCACAGCAAATTGCAATGTTTTGTGGGTGGGTACCCCAGGACATTGCAGGAGCTGGCCCTGGGGAGCGGCAGTCCCCAGTGCCATATATGGCTCAAGGAGGGGGCCCCCTTCCAAAGTTTACTTTAGCCTCAGGGAGATGGTGGTCCTGGGGGCTGCGGGGTGGGGGTGTCCATGCAGGCCCCTGCATTTTTTTTATATAATTTGCCCCGGGGAGTTGGTGGTCCCCCAGGCTGCAGGGGAGTCTGCACGGCACCCGCACTGTACTCAATTAATTTCCCAGGGAGGTGGTGACCCCAAGGCTGCAGAGAGATCCACGTGGCCCCCACACTCATTTGCATTAAAGCCCCATGGAGATGGCAGTCCCCAGGGCTATTATAAGCCCTAGGAGGGGGACCCTCCTTTTACAGCCCTCAATGCATGCCCCTGTGACCTGCCCTAGCACAAAACGGTGGTGGAGAAAGGGTGTGTGACCTCTAATGACTTCCCATCAATCCAGCTGTGGGGGTATTACTGGAGGTACCAGGAGTGGTAGTTGGCCCCCAAGGACCCTCAAGAGCCAAGCAGACTACTAGTAGTGTGCCAGGAGGTGTGTTTGCAGAGTGGTGGAGAAAGGTGGCATTGGCCACCGAGATACTCTCAGAAAACCCCACTGTGTTGGACTTACTGGAGTTACCAGGAGGTGTGGTTGGCCCCCAAGGAGGTCCCAGGGGGCAACTACCCCTCCTGTTACCTCCAGTAAGTCCCACACAGCTGGATTGCTAAGAGGTCTCCAGGAGCCACGCCCCCTTTCTCCACTACTCTGTTGCGGCTCATGGAGCACTACTGGTTGGGGGATGAGGTGCACTTTACTCCTGAGGGACTTTGGGGGCCAAAAAGCCCTCCTGGTACCTCCTGTAAGCCCTACACAGTGGGATTCCAGAGAGCTGATGCAAGGCCCTGACCCCTTTCTCCACCACTCTGCAAACAGGACTACTACTTAAAAAAAAATAGAACTTCTCCAAAAAAAAACAAAGGTTTACAAGTATGTTATAGTTAGAAATTAGCATTTAAAAACCCTAGACATTCATTGAAAAAGCAAAGATTATCGGGACCTTACAGTTAGAAAATGGAATGAAAAAACCTTAGATATTCACTGAAAAAAACAAAAGTTACAGAGATGATATAGGTAGTCTCAGGTTTCACTCATACAAAACTAGTGAAATTCAGCAGTTATAGTTAGCTGAACTAACTATAACTCACGTCCCCGCAATGCACTGCTTATGAACTCACATATTACATTGCTGATGACATCTCAAATGACATCATATGACCCAGCTACAAGGGTCTATCGCAACACAGCCACACCCATTGAAGACGCCATGCTCTTTCTCTGTACAGGAGTCCCCCAAGTCCCCAACGTGGACACCACTGATTATTCAACTGTAGCACATAGGTTGCTCTACTGTCCTGATGAAGAGCCCATCCTGAGGACAGCTGGGCCTGTTCATCCTTGGGGTTGAAATGTCAACACTTTCAACATTCCTTGACCTGTACTGATACATTTATCCACTTGTGCTCAATCAAATTGGGCATTTATTGCATCCGCATTTTGTGGAGTTCCTTATTGTATAAAAATGCTATGGACAGGTTGTACATGTGAAAAATTGTAAATACTGTAAAAACAGTCTTCTCCTTTAACCCTTTTTCATTTTTCGTACTCTTTCACGGGCACTCTACCTTTCGCTCACTTTGATTAACTATGGAGCAACTACTTCCTATCAGAAATTGTTTACATTAATACTGGAATTCTACTATTATCATTTTGTATTGAATACATTGACCAATTTATAAAATAATTAATAAAAACAGTGCATTCAATTCTTATGTGTTTCAGATTTGTGGGTACTTTATGTTGAGTTTAACCTAATTTTCTCATAGGACCACTTTATGTTTCGTAACAAACAGGGTTTTAAGCCATTTTCTAATTTGTATTAGCGGTTAGAGCACACACACTTGCCACTGGACACAGTGGCAGAGGCAATTAAATCTAGCTTTTGTGAAAGTTATATTTAATTGTGCATGCCATCAATATAGTTTTTACACTATATACAGTGGACGTATAGTACATTTTAACATGACAAATGAAGTTTTAAGTAAATTTCAACTCTGTTTTTAGGGTCAGTGCACATATAGTTGCCACTGGATAGCAGTGTCCCAGTGTTAGAGTTCACTATTACCAGCAGGTGAGATTTCCCCGCCTACCAAACAAAAAAATAGAAAATGGGTGGTGACCACCTCAAAAAGGAGACAGTTTGGAAAATGACTCCCCCAGATCAACTAGTTAAGCCCCTGGTAACCTGGCCGCTACCCAGAACCACTAGTTAACCCCCTATCTGTTCTCATTGTCTAAGTGAAAAAACCTGAAAATGCCATTCGCATTGTTGTGGTTTGTTCCAAATCATTGTTCCAATTTGAAGTCCATACCCAGTATGAATTTGGACCACTTCAACAGTTTTGGGTTCCCTCCCCTCAGATGCATTAGCCACCTAATCTGTGGCCAGTATGAACACGTAAATGAGTCCCAAACAAGTAGGGCCTCTGTTCATTCAAAGGCCTCCCTCTCAATGGCCTCCTCTCCTACTTATGTGTTAGTTGCTCACTTTCCTTGACAGTCAGGTTTGCCTGCTGCAGCTTCTAAAGATTTCATGCAGATGAGTCAGGTGGTTTTGCCTTTTGGTGCTCAGGACAGCAATATCATCGAGATATGCTACACTACAATTGGCCACACCTTACAGGACAGTATAACCACCCCTTGGAGGATGCCAGGTACACTGTTTAGGGCAAAGGGCATGACCGTAGGCAGGAAATGGCCAATGGGGGGGAATGCTAACCTCTCCTTAGCTCCTTTAGTTAAGGCAATCTGCCAGTGCCCTGATGTCAAGTCAAAGGTACTCAGATTCTTGGTAAACCCCCACCAATCAATGAGCTTATCTGCGCTGGGGATGGGGCGTGCTTTAGGTTTTGTGGTAGCACTGAGCTCTCTTTAGCCCACACAAAACTTCATTTCCATGGTGGTTTTGGGGATATCATCACAGAACTAGCACTTAGGCTGCAGGAAGGCTCTGCCACTCCCTGGGATGACATCATGGAAACCTCATCCTTGATCCATGACCTCAACCTATCTGAAAATATGTAGATTTGTCACCAGTGTCTATGTCATGGACACACCACTGAGTTAATCCAGAGAACATAGCCCAGAAACTGTCCCAGGTACTGGGTATCAGCCCCTCTGCTGCCGGCCTATCAGAATTATTACCTCTATGGAGTCATCTTATGCATTGTGGGAGTAGAGGTCTTGAAGGAGCTCAATCTCTTACTCTACATCTCCATCAGCCACTATCAAAATGGCCATGGCAGTCCGGTCATAGTGGTGCTTCAGTCAATTGATGTGATATGCCCTGTTTTGGAGTTTTCATGGGAGATGAAGTCAACCAAGTAGAGGACCTCTCCCATCCTTCCAAGTATGCAGTAGGCCATAATCCACTAGTCCTGAAGGACCGTGGCAGTCAGAGGCTCAACCATCCAAACATTCTGGGCAGGTTAGTACTCAACTAGGGTTGCCTACTAGTCATACCACAATATTCATAGTTCTCTTATGGACTCAACATTTTTGTTGTCCTTGGTTATTTACTCTTCCAACCAGGAGCAGAGGCCTAGCACATAAAATACAATGTCCTGTTTGGATTCCTTTAACTCTATCTCTCAACCTTCTTGGAGAAGAATGAATGCACCTCTCACAGAGTACCCATACAGAAGCTCAACTTCCTCTATGGTTCCTCCATGTAGTCAAACACAAAGGCATGGCAAAAGATTTCCCACTTCCATCTGAGCTTCTTATCCAAGCTTATAATCCTGCCTATTTGGATCCTATTGAATCTCTCAACTAAACTGTTAGTTTGGGAGTGATATGCAGTGGTAAACGTATAACTTACCCCGTAATAATCTTTCATAGCCTTAAGTCCTTTGACATGAAGTTTGTGCCCCGCAGGAGAAGTTACCATCCTCAGATATATGGTTTCAGTGTACCTTGTGACATGCTAACCCACAACCACAATGAACCTGTTCCCTGAAGCTTTCTTGGTGCCCTGGGTGCTGACAATGTCAATAACCACCCTCTCCAAGGATGTCCCCACCACTAGAAGTAATATTAGGAGAGCATTGGGCTTCCCTCCTTTCTTGCCGCTAGCTTGAAAAGTGACAGACTCCTTATCTTTTTCACACACAACCTTTTAACACATAAGGGGCCAGTAGAAGTGGCTGATAAGCCATTCCTATATCTTGTTCCTCCCCTGATGGCCAGCTAAGTGAATGTTGTGACCTAACTCTAGCAATAAGTACCGAAAGCACTTTGCAGTTGCAAACCTCCTAGTTGTTCCCACTTAAGGGTCCTTAGCCTCGCTAGAAAGAAATTCATGTCCAAATAGATCCTGCTGGACCTACTCTTATTCTCTTGCTCTTTTGCTTCAGCTTGGTGGTAGAGGCCTTCAAAGGTTAGGCACTCTCTCTGTGTTTTGTAGAATTGCCCCTGAGGGTGTCCATTCACACCATAAACTCAGACTTCAGGCAGGTCTCCCTGAAGAGTTCTTCTTCACCTTTAAACACTGGGTCCCCCTGTTGGCTAGACTTCTCCTGGACCATGGAACATTTTGGAGTTGGCTTTCATTCCCCAATCCCTCCATCTTGACTGCAAGAACTTGAGCCATTGTTCTAGACTCAAAGACCCCTTGAATATCTCTTATGAGGGATGTGAGCCCTTGTGGCCATACACCCACCCAGACAGACCCTTTATTTCATTCAGCATGAGTCTGAATTTCCACCACTGACCAGACAGACGTTGCCAGGTCATTCCCTAACTAACATGCCACTGGCATGACAGCTACCTTCAAAGATCCAATAACTGCCCCACCCGCCAAGATGGGCATGCAATGGAATGGTAGTTCACCCCTTTGAAAATGTTGGTTATCTCATGGAAAGTGTCTGGGATGATCTGCTCTGGGGGCACCAACATGACAGCCACTAAGGTAGGAAGGCTTTCAGGAGTAAGTAACATTTTATTGTATGATTAATAAAAATCTTACAATTAGAACAATCTTTAATGCACATCCTTTAAAACATGGCAAATGAGTCTAAAATTCATAGTAAGCGTATTCGGAAATTTCCTCAAATACTACCACAAAAATACGTTATAAACATCAACTCAGTCCCTCATTTTTAAAAAACATATAGAAAAAACTTAAAATGGTTAATAGCCATTAAAATGTCATTACTTCTGTGCAAATTCATTTGTATAGTGCAAAATGTATCCCCAGCTATTTAAAACTTCCAAATTCTGCGACCACCTATCCCACTATTTGGGGCTTACTGGAGGTAACAGGTAGGTTAGTTGGCCCCTAAGGGCCCCGTCAGCAAATGGGACTTCATCCCCCAACCAAGAGCACACGGGCAAGTGCATTTGCAGAGTGGTGGACAAAGGGGGAGTGGCCTGCTATCAGAAATCAGCCTTCCTCCTGTGTGGCACTTAATGGAGGTAATAGGAGGGGTTGATGGCCCACAGGTACATCCCTGGGGCCAACTACCCCTCCTGTTACCTCCAGTAAGTGCCACACAGTGGGCTTGCTAAGAGGTCTTCAGAGGCCACACCCCCTTTGTCCACCACTCTGCAAACGTGCCTCCTAGCGCCTGACTGATTGGGAGATGAAGTCCACTTTTCTCCAGAGGGACCTTGGGGGCAAAGAAGTCCTCCTGGTACAGCCTGTAAGTTCTACACAACGGAATTCCCGAGAACTGGTCAGATGCCCAGACCCCTTTCTCCACCACTCTGCAAACGTGACTACCGGTTAATAAACTGTAGAAATTCACTAGAAAACAACACAGGTTTCAGGGACGTTACAGTTAGAAATTAGCACTTGAAAACCTTAGAATTTCACTGAGAACATCACAGGTTTCAGGAACTTTATAGTTAGAAATTAACATTTAAAAAACCTTAGAAATTCAAGGAAAAAAATAAAGGTTACAGGGTTGTTATAGTTAGGGTGACATTTCACTCGTACAAAACCAGAGAAATGCAGCCGCTATAGTTAGCTGATCTAACTATAACTCATGCCTCCACAATGCACTGCTTATGACCTCACATATTACATCCCTCAGGACATGGTCAGTGACATCACTGATGACATCACTGAAGACATCTAAAATGACATCACTAATGACATCAGTGATAACATCATCCAGTGACTGTAAGTGTATTTAAAAAGTTTTTGAGTGTTAAATATATATACCAAGGTGTATTGGTGAATCAGTGTGTGTATGAGTGACTGAAAAGATGGCTCAGTGGGTGCGCGATTGACTGTATAAGTGAGTTAATAGGTGTCTCAGTTAATTTATGGGTGAATGACCCAAACAGCCATTCACACAGACACTCACTCACACACAAAGTCACTTAAGAAAACACCTACTAAAACAACCCCTCACTCACCCATACAGCCACTTACACACCCAGTAACTTACTCATACAGTCATTCAGACACCCACTCACTCATTCATACAGTCACTACAAACCCACTTGCCCACTGATAGAGCCACTTACACCGTCACTGACCCATCTATACATCCACTGACACACCCACTCATTCACCAAGACAGCCACTCACACAGCATCTCACTCACACACACAGCTACTTGCACATTCTCGTATACACCCATATAGCCACTCACACACCCATATGAACAAGGATATATCCAGTCACACGGCCACTTACATGATATATATTAAAAGTAGTATCGCTCATTAGTAATACACCTAGTATACTACTTTTCGTTTTATAGTACCTTAGTATGTATGTTTAAGAATCATAAACTCTTACAAAATACTTACACTCTCTGGATGGTGTCATCAGTGATGTCATTTGAGATGTCATCAGTGATGTCACTGACCAGTTTGTGAGTGATGTAATATGTGAGGTCATAAGCACTGCATTGATGGCTGTTAAGTTGTGGGTAGCTCATGTAACTCTAACTGCTGAATTTCACTGGTTTTGTATGAGTGAAATTCTGATTCTAACTATCTGTCCCTGTAACATTTGTTTTTTTCAGTCTCACTCGGTACCCAGCACAGTCGGCAGTGGTGCATGCTTGGTGTGAGTCCAGAATTAATCACAATCTCCAATCTCCATGTGGCAAGGAAAAAGCGCACTACAACATGTTTGCCATCAATTTAATGTTGATAGTACACCATGGAAAGTGAAATAAATAAAGTTACTTCAGCTCACCTACATGCTTTTAAGTGCTCCGCCCCAGTGGCTAAGCATTCTGGTTGACGGCACACCCACTTTGAGCAATATTTACTGATATACTATATCAATTAGAATGCTTAGCAACCAGGGCGGAGCACTTAAAAGCGTGTAGGTGCGCTGAAGTAACTCTGTCGAACTCCTGGAGCCCAAAGCTAGTGATCAAGGGTAATTTATACCACAAACGCATTTGGCAAACGATTTTATTGTTCAAGGGCATGCTGGTTAAATGTGCTTATGGGACAATGCAGAAAACCTCCACAAGCAGCCAAATAAATGGATAAATAACAAGCACTCAGTGTGGCACCTCATTGCTGGAGCAATGTTCTTTTGGAGATATATATATATATATATATATATATATATATATATATATAGATATATATGTATATATATATATATACAAACACACACATACATACATATATTTATATTCACTTAAAAAACCATAGGTTTCACACATGTTATAGTTAGGTGGACATTTCACTCGTAAAAAACCAATGAAATTCCCCCGTTATAGTTAGTTCAGATAACTATAACTCGCGCGCCCGCAATCCACTGCTGATGACTTCACATATTACATCACTCATAACATGGTCAGTGGCATCACTCATGACATCACTGATGACATCATCCTTGTGATAGAGTGGTGGTCGCGCGAGTTATAGTTATCTGAACTAACTATAACGGGGGAATTTCATTGGTTTTTTACGAGTGAAATGTCCACCTAACTATAACATGTGTGAAACCTATGGTTTTTTAAGTGAATTTTGCAAGGTTTTTTAAATGCTAATTCCTAACTATAACGTGTGTGAAACCTATGGTTTTTAAGTGAATTTGTACGTTTTTTTAAATGCTAAGTTATGTATGTATTATTATATATTTTTTTAAAGGTTTTTCACCGTGCGCGCACAGTGCGCGCACCCCGCGATTTAAAAAAAAAAAATTAAATGTTTTTTTCACCCTTCGGGGTCCTTCAGGGACCCCCTAACAAAGGCTAGGGGGTCAGGAACTCTCTACCCTGCCCCCTTTTCACGTTCGCCACCTCTCTTTTTCAGTGTCGCACCCAAAAGAAACAAAATGGCGGCCGACACTTCCTGATTTCGACCGATTCGAACGTTGACTGACATGTAACCACCAATCAGAATTACGCTCGCGCACGTAAGGGTGCGCGCACGGTGCGAGCACGGTGCGTGCACGGTGTGCGCTTTTAGATATTTATGTACTTTTAACTGCAGTTTTCTCAGGAACTACTGAACAGATTGACTCCATATATGCAAAAGGCACCTGAGGACTACCTCTCTGCCAAATTTCAAGTAATTCTGTTCAGCCGTTCGGGCTGTACCTTCGACTGAAGGTCCTATGGGAAAATGCATGGAGAAAACGCGTTTTGGGACCCCCTTTTGTCTCGGCCCCCGCTTGACAAATCACCCCGAGACTTTCAGGGTAGGAGCTGAGCGGAGCACCCCATTAGTTTTGAAAATTTCACGAGGATTCATCAATCAGCGCCAAAGTTATTCAAAATAGAATTTTGAGATTTCCTATGGAAACTCAGTCCTAACTATAACTATCTACTGGCGACCGCCAGTAGATAATATATATATTCATATATATATATATATATATATATATATACACATACACACACATATATGCCAAAGAGAAGGAGAGAGCTCTGAGTAGTTCCAACATTTAGGTGGAGAGCAGCTACCGTATAAAGCACCCTACAACACCAGTGACACTGAATCTACTCACCACAAATGTCTGTTTTTCTAGCAAAGATTTTAGTCATAGGAATAGCACAATGCCATCTACACTGAGCTGTAAAATTACAAGAATCTTTTACCACTCAAGGCACAGTATTACAGCTTTGGATTGGTAAAATACCATCCAAGCCTACCAGGAATTTATAAAAGTAACCCCTGATATGTGTTTTGCTATCATTACAGCTCTTCAGAGAGTGTTACCTTTGTCCGGTCACAAGGGACCACTCAGTATAAGTCAAAACAATACCCTTTTGGACTAAGAGTGTGCATAAAGTATGCACAAAAAAAGCAGCAATCGCTGGGTAGTTCCAAATTTTAGATGGAGAGCAGTTCCTGAAAGGATCATCCAAAAACATTAGCAGCGCTTTGAATCTGCTCACCTCAAATGTCTATTTTTCCAGCAAAGTTTATAGGCATAGGATTAGCATCATGCCACCCACTCCAAGCTTGAAATAACAAAGTATTTTACCATTTCTACAACAAAGATTAGCACTGTGCCATTCATGCCAAACTGTAAAATGACAAAAGCCTATTACCATTCCAGGCACAGTATTACTGCGTTGGATTAGTAAAATACCATCCAAGCCAACCTTGAATTATTAAAAGCAACACTTGTTATATATATTCATATATATGCTTTTTATAGCAGAAAATTTAAGAAAATAATTCAAAAAAATGTAATATAATATAAAATATATATTTTTAATAAAAGTGTTACATCATAAATATATATATATATACACATACACACACATATACATATAGAAGTATATATACTTATGTATGTAGTATTAAATATTCTTCATATGTATTTAATTCACTTGATATTAATTTTTTAAATTAACCATTTAAGATTTACTATTTTAATTTGTGTATATATTAAAAAACACTATTGTTTTATGTTTTTAACAATCTTAGTGTGAAACAATTTGTTTTCGATATTTTTGTACATACCATTATAAATATAGGGATACAATACTTTGCTAAGCGAAGTTTTTGACACACTATTTTTGTACCACAATATTGCTTTCGATATTGTGTCAGTGATCTGATAGGAAATTAGGGAATGGGTTGTACCACTGAATATTGGCAAGGGTGGTATTTCTTATTTTATTTGTTTGCAGTATGAATTACAATTTCCGTATACCTTTGGGGAACATTCCTCGACATTCCTCAAGTATCATTGGCTTACACGTCACTCTAATTTAACACTTAGGGAGTTTAGGAAATGAAGGAGACAGCACGCTTCCCTTGTTGTATAATGTAGTCACCTCTACTAAAAGGTCAGAGTAATCAATTCCTGCACGAGTTTGAAGAGTAATAGTCACTGCTGGTTAATGGTGTGTAATGGTCGCATTTGTCAGTTGCTGATGTGTTTCCATGATCTTTAGGCTTTTGTGCTAAAAGGCATAAGCAGTAAATACATTTTTAAATACTGTTATTAGCTCTTCTCCTTTGGTTGTTGTTCTATAAGTAGTGTAATTGTCCACTTAAAATTGCAGCTGAGTGAAGAAAAAGGAAAAGACAACAAAACAAAACGTATCAATATTGCACCAATACCAACCGCCTAACAGTAAATAATTCTCAAGCCACATTCACGGTTGTTTTGAAAATGCAAAGAAAATGAGCCAATCAAAAGAAACACAATTTTAAAAGATTTATGGATGGTTATGCGAAAATATGTGTGTCGAGTTAGACAGAACCCTAAGAGAAAACAATCCGGGATTTTAATTAGGTGCATGACGGTAGCATTAATATCTTAACCTAAATCACTGGCTTAAAAAATGGATGTTCCTCGAAACAATTACATGTCTTTAATTTTTAAACCTGGCCCTAAATGGAGAAACATGTTACTTTCAATTTTAAAATGTAGATCATTAACATTTTTCTCATTAACTAAATCTCACTTAGCTTCTGTTCCACTGCTGTGTTTATAAATTTCCGCTTTCCTGCAAAACTAATGATAGCATTAGGCTTTCCAGCCTCACATTTTATTTTACACTTCATAAACTGTTGCTGCATTTGTGCAGCAGAAGCATTTTCCATTCTCGCTCTCTTTTTTTCTCTTCTTTTATCTAATATGGAACAAGTTTGAATATGTTCTTTCATGTCAGTGACTGAGGCTGGTCTTACGCAAGGTCTGCATTTAAATTATTTAGCCATGAGTGAAAACTGCTCAGGAATGTTAACATTTCCATTATAAATACAATGGAATGCTCATTTGAGACTCCCGCGTCCATTGTTGGCTTAGATTCACCTTCAAATCCCAACTAATGCTAGAGAAATCTAAAAAGTGCAATAGTAAGAGACCACTCTTTTGAAATAAAATAAAAATCAAATGCCCTCGGATCACCATGCGTAAAACGGCAATATACTCCTAGCCACTTGTCATTGTTGTTTACTCAATTCACTTTATTATGTTGAAAGTTTTCTGTAAAAAATCATGTCCCTCATTTAGAATTTGGTAGATAGGATATTCACACAAGACGGAAATCCCTTCTGACATATTTCAAGGGTCATAAGTTAATAATGCTCTTATAGTATGAAATACAGGACATTGGACAAGCCCTAAGTAAGGGAGAAGCTGCCTTCCGCTCACATTGCAGGTGTCTTCCCTCCTGTTTTCGCCTTCACCAGCGCTAGAGAGCGCCTATAGACCCCCTCCCACCACCTGCTTTCACCAACCAGACTGTAGCTCCCAGCAGCCCTGGAGGTGGGCCAGCTGGTAGTCTATTTTTCAGGCCTCCCCCTGCAGGATAAAGTTCACCTGTGGCTCCCGCATTGCAGGAAGCCACCTTCCGCCCTGATTGCAGAATGAGTCTTCCCTCCTGTTTCCTGCCTGCACCAGTGCTAGAAAGTGCCTCTAGACTCCCTCCCACCACCTGAGTTTCGCCAATCAGACTGCAGCTCCCAGAAACCCCAGAGATAGGGCCAGCTGGAAATCTTTTTTTCGCACCGCACAGGATAAAGTTCAACTGTGACTCCTGCATCGTGGGATGTGCCTGGGTGAAGCCCGGGCCAAGGGCAGGCCCGTCTGCACCTGTCAGAGCCAGGAGGAGGCTGTGTGGGGCCACTCCTCTTCATTAGACCCTAGCTCAATATACTGTACCCCCCGCCCCTGCACTGCCTGTTGTCCCTGCACTGCCTGCTGTCCCTGACCCTGCACTGTCTGCTGTCTTTGTGCTGCCTACTGTCCCTTCACTGCCTGCTGTCCCTGCGCTGCCTGCTTTCTCTGCGCCTGTGCTGCCTGTTATCCTGTGCTGCCCGCCAGCCCTGTCCCCATACTGCCCAGTCCAGGTCCCTACCCACTGCCCAGGACCACTAGGACCACCTACCAGGACAACTAATTGAGGCCACCGCTGTACCATGCATCTGATGCACTCCAACGCCCAGCGCCAGGACCGCGGGCCCTCCTGCCATCCGATGGCACACAGCAAAGGAACTCCTGGACCCCAGATGACAAAATATATGCGTCTCCTCCTCTCCATGATTCACCAAAAGACCTTTTCCATGCCAATACTACCACTTATCCTGCGACACGACCTACAAATGATCCTGCACCACTCCTGCCCATAAGACAAAGAATACTCCACCACAACTCCATTGTATCCAACTCAATGCCTGCTCACTCTGTAAACACGCCACGGAAATCTAGGACACCATCTCCACTCTCTCCCCGGACGTCACAGTCATCACCAAAACGAGGCTCAACCGATCCTCCATCCCAACAGGAACACCGCCACTCCCAAAGGCTTCAAGATAATACACCATGACCACACCAACAAACAAGGTGGCGGCAACACCATCAATTTCAGGGAAACCATCAAATGCACCATCACCAATGATGACCTCACACCGCTCATGGAACACCCCCACTTTCCACTACAAACTGATGTGAAGACCACAATAAGAGGCACCCTCGCCTACAGACCCCTGGGGCCTGAACAACTTTCTGTGATGACATCCTCAACCTCATCACCAACCTAGTAATCGACTCTCACCACTTCGGCCTACTCAGTAACCTCAACTTGCACATCGACAACCCCAATGACGCCAAGTCCATCACCCTACTGTAGAATCTGAGCAACATGGGTCTTACCCAACTGGCCACCAAACCCACGCCCAAAGTTGGTTACACACTCGACCCCATTGTCACCTTCAGTGGCAGAATCAAATTTAGCCACACCACAGAACTCTCCTGGATTGACTACACTATTGTACACTACACCATCATGACACCCAGAACACCATCACCAGGTTTCAGATGTCCTTCCACCGCAGCTGGAGCACGATCACCGAAACTCATCGGTGATCCTCCCAACCCGAGGCCTCAACAGGCCTCAACCTGCTATAAAAAACGTTGCCGCCTGGTTCACCACCAGCACCAACAGGGTTCCTTCACTGAAGTCTACAAAGCCCAAGAAGAGCTCCAAACATGCCAGCTGGTACACCCCAGAACTCAGGAGCACAAAACGCAACTGCCACCAACTGGAGAAACAATGGAGGGCCACCAAGAATCCTGCCAACAGAGCAACTCACAAAACAGCCCTCAGCAACTATCACCGGCACATCAAAGATGCCAAAAAAGCAGCCATCACCAGCCGTATCGTCTACGCAGCCAAACACCAAAAGGAACTCTTCAACATAGTTAAAGAATTCTCCAACCCTACAGCTATAGGGAACACCATCCACCCCACCCAAGAACTCTGTGACACCCTCTTAGACTACAACTACAGCAAAATCTGCAACATCTACAACAACTTCAATATCCAGCCTGCCACCCTCAACCCAGATGGCTGCCACCAACCAGCAGACAGCAGCCAAACCATCACCACCCGGTTCCTGCCCTGCCCACCTCAGCCATCATGTCTTCAATACGCTCTGGGGATACCACAGACCCCTGCTCCCACCACCTCAACAACCTCGCAATGAACCCAATCATCACGCAACTCACCAGCATCATCAACACCTCCAACTCCACAACAAACTTTCCGGATAGATGGAAACATGCAGACATCAGAACCCTCCTAAAGAAAGCCTCCGCTGACCCCAAAGATCTTAAAAAATATTAGTCCGATCTCCTTGCTCCCCTACCCAGCCAAAGTTTTTGAGAAAGCTATCAACAAGCAGCTCACCAAATTCCTGGAACAAAACAACCTATTGGATGCCTCTCAATCAGGATTCTATGCCAACCATAGCACTGAGACTGTACTGACTGCCAACATAGACGATGTCCGAACACTCCTTGGCCATGGAGAAACTGTAGCCCCGATCCTCCACAACCTTTCTATTGTGTGCGACACAGTCATAGGCATATATCAAGACACCCTGAAGTGGATCACCTCCTTCCTTACAGAATGCACACAGAGCATCTGACTGCCTCCCTTCACCTCCACACCCAAAGACATCATATGAAGCATGCCACAAGGATCATGCCTTTGCCCCACCCTGTTCAACATCTACATGACCCCCCTCGCAGACATCGCAGATCCCATGGACTCAACATAATCTCCTATGCAGATGACATTCAACTGATCCACTCGCTCACCAAGGAATCCACCAATGCCAAAACCAACTTTTGCATCACCATGACCAACATAGCCAAATGGATGAGAGACAAATGCCTCCAACTCAGTTCCTAAAAAACAGAAGTATTGATCTTTAGGAAGAACACCTCCGTATGGCCCACGCCCACATCGACCGACCATGCAAGCAACCTCAGCATCATCCTCAACTGCCAACTGACCAGGAAACGACAAGTCAATGCGGTCACCTCCTCCTGCTTTTACACACTTTCTGTGTTCCTCAGAAACTTCAGATGAATCCGAACCAACAATAGAAAGACCGTCACTCAGGTGCTCGCCACTAGGTGCCTCGACTATGGCAACACTATCTATGCCAGCAACTCCACCCAGCTCCTCACAAGACTCCAGACAAAGCCTGGGTGAAGTTCACAGAGTTGAACTCCGCGAAGTGCAAAAAAACCTCTGCTGCTCTACGTGGAGCTTCGCAAGTGGTGGAGAGCATTAGTAAAAAGCTGTTCATGGTAATTTTCAGCGCCGGGTGTTTGTCCGCGCTGTGAAATCATGACAAATGGCACCATGCACAGAACAAGCGGGTGCAAGTGGGAGCTTCTTTCTTTCTGCCGCTCGAGTAGATTTTCTACTCGAGCGGCAGCTTCCTAAACTCGAAAGGCAGGTTTCTCAATGTGAGCGGTCACAAGCACAAATGGCCACTCGCATTGAGAAATCTGACGACCTGAGTTGAGCAATCTCGCCAGGAGGTTGATTTTCCCGATGAACACCGCTCAGAATTACTCCAGACCATGCAGAATGCTGCATCCAGACTCATCCTGGACCTTCCCAAGTAAACTCGCACCCACCTACGAGACCTCCGCTGGCTCCCTATCTTGAAAAGATGCCAGTTCAAGATCCTCACACATGCCTAGAAAGCCCTCCATGACCTAGGATCTGCCTACCTCAGCCATTGGCTGAACTTCCACCAACCCACTAGACACCTTTGCTCCTCTTCACTCGCCTTGTACACACCCCCGCATCCCTCCCAGCCACAGCAGTAGCTGCTCCCTCTCCTACATCACTGCCAAGACTTGGAATGACCTTCCCCACCAGCTTTGTAAAGCCCCCTTGCTGGCACACTTCAGAAAGAGACTCAAGACCTGGATCTTTGATGGAGGCACAGCACCCAGATACCCCTAGGGATGACTGTGTTGCACTTTACAAAAGCGGTTTGCTTTAATTTGATATCTATACTTTTTATTAAGTAACAACAAGCTAACTCCATATTTTACTAAGGGTGACAAATATGACAGCCTTAAATAGTCCTATAAAATTGAATTGCTTACTACTGGAACCAAGCTATAGGCTCTTGTATGGATTACACAAGGCATGGAGGAACAGGAGCAATTTTCGTAAGGTGAGGTGGATGGGCTCCAGGTGTCCGATAGTGTTTGAAGGTGTCATGTGTTTCTTGCATGGCCCACTGTAGTTGTCCCTATGTTAGCCTAACTGTACATGTTGTAGGCCTCTTTTTTACTTTGTCCACGTTACTATATAAACACTCTTGCCTTTGTGCCACATTGTACTTTTACACGGAACCTACATACGTTTTTGCATTCTGTTACTTTCCTGGGAGATAGTCTGAACACCACTGACAATGTCAAACAACAATGACTTGTTATTCTTTCTGGTTGGACTAGTACCTAGACATAACACAAGAATACAGCTGTTATTTATGCTCATTTACGTTCTATCATATAGATGAGTACATGAGCCACAACCAAAACATGGAACGAGAGTTCTGAGACAAGACCATCCATCTGTGAATGCTAAGGTACAGGGTCTGCAGGTAATCTCAGATATCTTTTCACATAATCATTTAGCTCTAGTAGCTCTAGTAGCAAGGGGCGAGTTAGTCACTCTGTCCTATAAAATGACAGCGCTTTTCATGGTGTATGAATCATTAACCTTGCTAACAGTATTTTCATTATAAATTTGTTTTCTAATTGTGGCATGTATACTGTATTTCAGAGCACAATAGTTTGAAAAAATATTCAAAACTTCCTTCTTGTCTCCTGGTTATCTAGTTGTGGACAAATAGGAATGAGAGAGTGAAAGGGTGTGTCCTGTTACTGCGATTCCTGAGAGGGTTGAGAATGTTGTGTCCTAATTCACTTGTTTCTCTGGTATGGTTAGGAGGGCAAGTGAGCTAGTCGGACTCATGGACACACAGGTTTCAAGCATAGTTCTGTTCCAGAGCAGAATCCCTGCAACCAGGGCCGGACTGGCCGTAGCGGGCACCGGGCAATCCCCCGGTGCGCTGCATGGGTGGGGGCCGGTTTTGGGCCCCTGGGGGCCGTTTTTGTTACAGGGCCGTTTTTGCAGCATAGCTGCAAAATCGGCCCTGTAACAAAATCGGCCAAAAACTGGCTCTGGCAACAAGCTCGGTGGCTCCCCCAGGCCCCGGGGGGGCCGCCAAGCACTTTGCCAGGGCCGGTTTTGGTTCCCAGTCCGGCCCTGCCTGCAACATGGCGCCGCCAATGTTAGGTCTGGTACTTACTTGCGGGCTCGAGTAGTGCTTGTGCTTGTCCACAATACCCTAGCACATTTTTGAGGAGACGTCCATGGTGTTAGGAAGTACTCCTCCACAGTTATTAGGCAGTACCTAGCTCTGTTGGTTTTTCAAGCTTGAATATTAAAAGGTTTTTGCCCTGTTTGTGCTACACTTTGAATCGTTTTCTGGTTAGCTACGGCTCAACCAATAGCTATTGCTGATAATTGTTGCCTGCCAGTTACTCAACATTTGCTTCAAAATATGAGCTCCTGACATTTTTGTAGTTGAGGCGGATGCCGCGTTCTGCTTTGAGGTACTTTTTATTCATGGGTCACCTTTCCAGCTGTGGACGCTAATGATAATACTTTAATTGACTATACAGTGCCTTAGGCACCTGTGGCATATTATCCATATGCATGTTTTGAAATTCCACTTACAATTTGAGAACACCAAACTTGGTTTAGTGGCATCCTTTCCTGTGTCCTTGGAAATGTTCAAATGGGCCCTTTAAGCAATGATAGGGCCATATGGCCGACATTGGGCGGCTATGGCCTGTATCATGATTTAAATATCACTTGATTTAGTTCAGACACGTGCTTTATATAATAATCTAGTTGGCCTATAGAAATGTCTTACACAATTCATATCTCGTACTTTGTTAGCTGGTCTGGCCAGTATTTAGTCCAGTAGTTGTTAATTCAGTTATAGGCCAAAGACACACAAATCATGAAGAAATCCCCTTTTGGATTGCCCAGAAAATAAATCAACTCAAAGCTGTGTTTCCCCTTACGTGACCATAAGACAAGGAAAGGATTCTTACTATGTGCTTACCCAATGGTCTGGTTCCCACTATGGCTGACTGCAACACCTGGGAGACCATCTTTGCCACTGTTTACACTCTTTGTCATGGCACTCCCTTAATGGCTGCACTAGCGAACGTCCTCAAAGAGATAAAGAATGAGCATGGGGCAGATCTTGCCCTCGATTTGGGAATGAAACTGGTGGGAAATGTTCCAGTCGTCTCTGAAATATTTGTTTCTAATGTTAAAGGTGAAGCAGAATCTTCAGCAATATGTCAGGGACTTACCCGGGTAACAGTAGCCAACTGCAAACACAAGTTCCCTCTCATTGCTAATGTGTATATGTCTTTAGGTCGCAATAGTTTGGTAACCAGACCTACAGTTCCACCTCTTGGCAAGCCTAGTTCTGACAAGGATGGAAGGCCAATTCGTGATTTTCCAAAGAAACCATGGGTTAGACTAAACAACAGCAGAAACCTACAGACAACGCAGAGGTTCTCTGCCCCCAGACTCATCTGAAAGACTATGCGATTTTCATGATTGCACTACATTTAAAAATCCAATAGCTATCCGATTCCTGATCCCTGTTCTCCTCATTCCTTTCAGAAATCATCTGAGCAACAGTATGACAGAGGAGGGCGATCTGATCGCAGAAAAGGAGAGTACGTGTATCCAAAAAGGGAGACCCAATGCTCGTTTGACATGAAGATAAAGAAAGAGGATAGGTATTGTCCATTCAAATCCCCTTTTCATAAAAAGAAAGTTGCAGCTTTAACAGCTAAATATGCCACAGACGGTGAGACCCCTAATCCAGAACAGGAGTTGGGCAGTGACTCTCCTCGACAGAGCGGCAAAGGTCACCATAGAATGCCGGTGTCACCACCAATTTCTGGTAGTGAAAGCAGCTGATACATTTATTACGGTTTAAACTGCGGACACCCACGTAGCCCCACCTGACAGGCTGTATCTTTTGGATATTCGAGTCGACCGTGATGTTAAACGCACCATTAAAGTAATCTTCTGGGACAATTTAGCTACATCTTATGATATTCTCTTGGCAGAGGTTGATGGGGCCCCACCTTTTGTTCTTGCATTCACTCAGGGTGAGGATTTTATTATCTCATCTGTCTCAGACCATGTCCCTAGCTTGTGCTTCTGAATGGGCCCTTGTATTGGCCCCTGCACTTTACCCTAACCATACAGGTTGGGATAGGGATTCCCCTTACCATGTTTTTCCTATGCGGTCCACACCAAAGGTACAACCTCAGTGTCTTATTAAACGAGAAGCTAAATCACCCCTCAAGGAAATTCTTTATCAACTGGAGCACCAGGGAGTAATTGAACCCTGTGTATCTCAAATGAATATCCCTCTTTTTCCTGTTATGAATTAGACCTCTCCTATTGCATTGTTTTAGATTACAGACACTTAAATAGTCATACCATCACCTTTGCGGTCAGGGCCGGCTTTAGTGCTGGTGGCAATATCTTTTGGCGCCCCCCCTCAATGACCACCTCTGCCAAGTATTCCCTCACTAGTACCCTGTAACAGTGCCTCTCAAGTCTTCATACCCACTGTCTCTCAGATTCATTTTGTTTTATAGTACCACTCATACCAGTGTAAGGTGTCAGAGCACTTTATACCACACACACACATTGCACAGTGTATAGGAAATGTTACATCAGACAGTACTACAAGGTGTAGTGTAGGAGTGACATGTCATCGATACTGGTTGGCAATATCGTTAAAGTTCATATTCAGGAATGGAACATATTTTGAATTTAAAACGTAACATCATTGCATTGGGGTTCTCTTTCATTATAAAAATTGTTTTCTACCCAACTGAACCATTTTCACAAGATAAGGATAATGAAGGACTGAGCAAAAATACATATAGTTCTAACATACACCTTGCACTTTCGCAAAAGATATAAAATATATAAAACTACCTTGAATATATCCAACGGCTTCTTCAACCACAATTTGGCTCCAGAGAGCTGTGACTGGTCTGCTTTTAGAATCTTTGTTTTTCAGAGGTGCTTTGCCCAACTTCCTATGGGCTACAAGAACAGTCTAGGAGTCGTTGCAGCATGAATTATATTGGTTCTTCATGAAGTCAACCCTGGCGCTCAGTCCTTCCTGGATGATATCTACTTAACGGATGATTAATTTAACCCTCATTGGGGAGGGTTGAGAGCATTATTTTTCGATTTGCAGACCTTAGCTACAGGTTTAACTTTAAAAAGTCTTACATTGCTTTTCTCAGTGTCCTTTTCTTGGGATATGAGCTTACCAATGAAGGAAAACATATTGCCCCTAATTTTTTTAAACAGTGTGCATAGTTACAACATCCAAGTACTTTTCATAAATGCAGTCTCTTCTGGGATTTTAAAATTTTGCCAGGACTTACATACCTGACTATGCCTAAAGTAATAAACCTCTTTATGCCTTAATATGCCCAGATTTTTCCACTTCCTACTGGACGTTGGAACATACTGAAACACTCGGAGCTTTACAGTCTGACTTGCTTGAAACATGCCATTTACATACATGTGTTAATACTACGAACGTAGTCATCCGGGTCTCACCGGGTGCGATTGGATTTACTTATGCCACCTTTAGTGAAGGTGAGACAGTGCCCATTGCTTATAAATCGCATATGTATTCACCTGCAGAAATGCACTTTGCTTCCACTGAAAATATTTCTAACTGCTGTGCAGATGGCCATCCTGAAGGCGTGGCCACTCGCTCAAGGTAAATGCATCATTGTCGTGTCTCCTGTTCCAACCGTAGAAGAGGCTGTTACAAAAGCCATGTTTCCTAAATCTAAAACCCTCCACCCTTGCTGGATACAGTGGGCTACGACCTTAACAGCCGTAGATGTGGGCTTCTTCTTTGACCCTTCTTTGCAAACCCAGGAGTTCTTGGAATATGAACATGTTTATCCTTTGCCTTCTTCATTTTTGTCTCTTCATCAATATAATTACATCATTGATACTGATGGTTCTGCTCAGCATGCTACTGCTTCTAAACAGCAATATTCTGCAGCATGCATCATCGATCTTGGTACTTTCTCAGGTGGTGTTTTTCTCTCTCATATAACTCACACACAGTCTCCTGGGGACTGTACTGCACAGTTAGTTGAATTGAAGGCTTTGATTCTTGCACTTGAAAATGTGGATCCTGAATTTCCCCCACTCTTTTTATGATAATATACATTTTTGGAAAACAAAATTATTACAGATATTCCAAGGGTAGCATAATCAAGCTCAAGCTGCTTTGGGTTAAGGTGGCAGATCTTAAGGATAGATGGCCACACACTCATGTTATACATACATTGAGCCATCAACATGTGGGTGCACACTCTGTAGGGAATTCTTTGGCTGATGAACCTGCCAAATCTGCAGTTGCAAAAGCTAAAATAGCAGTGATAACTCGCTCTAAGACTTGTTTGAACAATGATATTTCGGCTGCCATGAATGCTCTTAAAAACAGCACACCCTAACCGAAAGGTTACCCTTCTAAATATTCCTATCATTTAAATGACAAGAATGTTCCTTTTGTAACTATTCCTGGCATTGGTGATCACACGATTCCCAACACAAACCACAGACATGATTTAATTGTGGCTGTACATGAAGGTATAGCTCTTGCGCATGCCGGTGTGGCTGCCAACATTTTACTCTTACAGCAAAGATAGTGGTGGCAAGGTTTATATACCAACAAACAAGAAAATATGGTTTGTGTTGTGATATCTGTCCACATATTACATTTTCTCCTGTGTCTTGTCCCCAACAGACACAATTATTTATTTCCAACCATTTGCTTGGATGTATTTACTTATATCACTGCGGTCCTCTAATTTCTGATTCTGAGTACACATATATTTTAGGTGCAGTAGATTCTTGCTCCAGGTTCCTCTGGGTTTGGCTACAGTGCTCGGCTGATGCTCAAACTGTTACCAAAGACTTGCACGTTTTTATCTGGTCATATGCCTGCTGTGCATTCAGTTGGCCCTAAACGATTATGATTAGTAGAAAGCCACTCTTGATTTGAAATTGATTTGGGGTACTAAGTCTTGGCAGGTAAAAGGAACGGAATCTTTATTTCAAACCTGGTTAATTCCCACACAAATGATTTTCTTTAATGAAATAATCGAGCAGACTTCCTATAAAGGATTGGCTAAGATTAAAGAAATGAGTGCCCCGACCATTCCCTCAGGTGTTCGTTTTAATGATTGGCAGAACTTTACAAATGACATAAAACAACTAAATAGCATGGTGCAGAACGGTACATTTAATTCTTCGTTTTTGAGTACAGGTGGGTGGGTATTGTGGCCAGTAGACATCAATGGTTGTCATGCTGGTTTTCTCAATTCCACACCTGGGTTTAAATCAAAAAGACCTGATCCAGTCAACACATTCTGATGTAGAGTGTCCACCTGTGAATGCTAAGGTACGGGGTCTGCCGTGATCCCAGAGATCTTTTAATAGAATCATTTATCTCTAATAGCAATGGGAGGGTTATGTTACTCTGCTCCTGTCTGTCAATCTGCCTGGTCCTCCCGGTTTACCAAATGGGTTCTACACTGTTGAATATGTGAAGATAGCTGTACGCAGTGGGCACTGGTACTCCCTCACTAAAACAAGAAAGCAGTTCCAAGGGAACAAAGTTGGAAAAAAAGAGCTCACAATAGTGAGAGATACTGGAAATGAAGGGAGGTAGAAGAAAGAGGCATGAGGTGGAATCAAGACTAGGCTGCCTTGGCATTTGGAAGATGTGGTGTAACAAAACATGAGCGCCCCCCCGCCAAGTACATAGAGGGGTCCACTGAGCTCCAGACCCAGTCAGGAGCTCTCAGCTGCTGCCCATGTACAGTGCTGGGGGGAGCACCCCTGGAGCTCTGGCCCCCCGCACTGCGGGGGCTATTGTTACACCACTGTTCATCAGTACTGACTGTGCATTGCTATGAAAAACGTTTGTTCCCTGTACTTATTTTTGTGTATTTCACTGGGACAACTATTGATTGTGGCAAAAATTATTTAGCTTAACATGAAAAAATGTAGGAGGCCTTTGTAATGGCTTCTTGGTATTGCCCATTGGATGAACATTGTTGTGAAAGAGAAAATTAAGCAGTAATTTCAGAAACTAAAATTAGCTGCTTTCTGAATGCACATTTGCCTTTGTTGAATGATAGTATAGTAGCAGTGCATTCCACTAGCCAGACGTTGTTGAATGGAAGGATCTACATAATGACCTGCTCATATTTTAGGGACTTCCATTATCAAGCATTGAATCCCTAAAATGCTCTCGTAGGATGATAATACCTGACTTTCTTATGTAGGTCTGACAGAAAGTAGGCTGCAGCTTTCTGAGACAGTCACAGATGAAAAAGGGACACAGATGATTGGATACTTTGCATGGGGCAGGTATGATAGCTGGCTTCATTTGACAGTGACCAGAAGGCGAGAGGAGTTCCAGTGTATGGGATGGTTACGTGTAAAGGGAACATCTCTCATGAAGGGATTGACTGGAGTGACAGGAAACCAGAGATCCACAGTCTGCTTTGAGCTCAAACCCAAGGTGGGACTGGCTGTACAGAGCATCAGACGTAACCCAGGGAGGATGGAAGGGTGGGAGGCAAGTTTTGTTACTGGGGACCAGTTTTGTAGCAGTGCTGAATAACGACCCTTAGAAACAAAATCAGCAGGACTGTCCAGCATAATACCTCATGTCTCACTCTCACTGCTAGGTTCCTTGTATACCCATCAGATTTCAGGAAACAATAAAAGTGTTAAGATTGATATATCTGGTGGTTTATCTTCCTGCTGGAGAGAGATTGGAGTTTTGTCTATTGGACATTTTGACTCATCTAATGGAGTAAAGAGATTTAATATGCCTGCTTCAAAGAAATGTATCATACAGATCACAGAACTGTATTTATTGTGCATAGTTCAGCGAGTTACTTCCACAGTGATCCTTTAGTTACTTGCAGTTCATAACTTACAATCATAATAAATCGTTCACAGTGAGCTATGGACTGCAATCAAAGAGCTGCATACAAACTGCATGGTACATGTTCGAAAGTTATGTTTTTCCCAGTCTTTCATTATTCTAATGTTGCTAAAATTGATGTTTTGAGTAGAGCTGCCTTTCTATAACTAGATCCATCCACTACATTAAGTTTCGAATCCTGAGTTTGTGTTTCTTCAGAACAAGTACTTTAAAAAAATGCCTACCAGTATGGATGACATGTAAATTCAACACCTCGTATTCCCTTTTGTCTTATGTAACATTTTCTAAACACTGATTTACAGAGGTATGCTTCGTCTATGTATGTGTGCATGATGTCAAGTTTTGAATACGTTTATATTCCCATGACTGTCATCCACTTTATTATGTACATGGCAAAGGTCAACACATATATATGTTGTTTTTAGTCTCCAGATAATGGCATACTGGAAAAAAAAATACTTTTAACTGCTTTACATTGCTCACAGACACTAAAATAGATGCTTCAAATGCCTGCAAATTTAGATGGCAGTAACAAACAAATACAGATTTGTGGTTCCTGTCCCTCGGTGGTAGATCTAAATCTGTGGAACACAGACACGCCAACCGCACTATGGGGCCCATTAGGATGTAGGGTGAATCTCCACGGCCCTCATGGCGGTGGCGATATGCCCTACATCCTTCCCCGCCCGCCACCCATTTCCCCCGCCATATTAGTTTGGTGGGGGTACCGCGGCGGATGGGAAGACCGTCTGCCACTTTTCCGCCCGGTCGACTGGTTGACCGGGCGGAAAAGGGTTTAATATGGTGGCGGTGTCTGCTAGACACCGCCATCCATATCAAGGTGCAGGCGAGAGGCAGCCTTTCCGTTGCGGCAACATGCCGATTTTGAAGTTGGGGGCCAGTTGCGGGTCCCCAGGATGTTGGGGGGGCACATGGGGGGTACCATACTGCACGTGCATGCACAACATGGCTGGCACTGCGCGGTGGGTGCCACGTTATGCATGCATATGCACAACATGCATTTTTGGCATTGCAGTATGCGCCCGCCAGTGTGGCGGGCGCATCCTAATCACCCCCACGGGACCGCCGCACTTATGGCGGGCGGTCCCTTCTAACGTCCGCCCGCCATCCTAATGATGCCCTATATCTTTTTTAAAGCTGCATATCCTTATTATGGTCCCTTTCACTGTTTGATAGCCATCCTTTTGCCTAATTGGTTATCTGTGTGCCTGTACAAACAATACCCATGTTTACACATTTTAGTAAACGTTTTCATAGGTGATATTTCTTTTTGGTCTCCTTTGCATATGAGCATGTGGTGAAAGTCGATTTACACATTTGTTCATATACTATGTTAATATTAAACCATGAATATTCATCGGCTTTAGCTTTTTTAATTGACTAAAATTGTAATATAAAAGTTGTTTCTCTTAAACCAGTAAAATAAAGAAAATATTCCATGGTTCCTTGTGAAATCTGTGCTTCCTCATATTAATAACAGGCCCACCGCACTCTTCAAAGCATTATAATCCTTGATAAGTGAACAAAATTGGACCAGTCTGATTACAGTAAGTTCCCATGACTAGCCACATCTTGCAGATAACTGCTTTTGCAATATATCCCTACATACATTATTGTCTTTTTAACAATGGAATGTGTCTTATACAAAAAGTCTGCATTCTGAACTACTTATTATTTTTCTCTTATTTGTAATTCAGATCATGAAACATGAATGTGTATTATTATGCCTACTATTTTCAATAAACATTTACTTGTTTAAAAAAAATCTAACTAAATTACCCAGCAAAATATAAAATATGCATTATTAAAAATACGTAATTTTTGAGTCATTTATGTCATCACTATCTTTCAACAGAAATATAGGACCATTTTACACTGTTACATATTATGTACCCTAGCCATATATATTTCTTTTTCAAGGTATTCAATTGGTCAAAAAAGATTAGCGGGCCCCTGATATAAAACATAAACTTGCAACACAATAAACTCCCACAAACATGCTGCTTACAATAGATTTTTAGAGCTTTCATTCCACTTGGGGTAAGTACAGCACCACAGTTTATATCTGCAGTCAGGGGCTTCGGTTTCAAAGAAGAAAGCACTATAAAGACCATTCCTTTTTATTTGGATGTGAGAGCTTGTTTGCATCAGCATCTCTTTGGTCTTAATAGGCAAAGTTACAGTGCCTTTTGTGAATATTAAGGTCTTCTACTGGATTATTATGTGCAGCATGCACGCAATCATGGTATAGGATTGCTGGAGGGTTTGTAGAAAAAAACTTACACTGTTGCTGTTGGAATTGCAACGGCTAGGGTATATTCAAAGTAAGTCCATGAGGGCCAAGCCAATGCCAAATTGTCAGATTAATGACTTAGAAAAAGAGTTCAGTTTATATTACTTGTATGTAAATTTATCACATGTGGATACCATCAAGGTCTGGCATGGATCCAGAGTGCCTTCACCTATTTTGGACACCTCTGTCTATGATAGAACCAATTGCATATTTTAATTGTTACCGAGGGAGATTGTTGACATGTCAGCAACCTTACAAAGCCCCTGACCCCACCTCTTTAGATACTGGCCTCATATTGGTCTGACTGTAAAACATAGTGCTTTCAACCAGTAGCTATTGACAAATTGAACCAAGAAGCATGTCACACACTGAAAATGCATTGCTGTGCACAAAATCACTCCTCTGGTTTTCAAATGATTAACAACCCAAAAAACAAAAGAAAGACAGCAGCGACCCCTCCATTAGGGCAGACGAGCGCCCCCGCCACCACCCGCAAATAAGACAGGTTTCTCACCCATTTTATTATTATTTTATTTTAATCCTCCTGGACCCGCCTCCAGGACTCTGACAAATCTTGGGGGCTGGTCCAGGGGATGACACTGTGGAGGGGGAGTGGTAGTGCAGTCCCTTGTGCCTTCACTGTGCATGAAGTGTTTGGCTGGCCGTTTCCGGCCAGCCAAACATCTCATGCGTAGTAAAGATTTCACCGGTCCCAGCTCCATTGTTGGGGCCGGAGAAAAAAGGCACAGGCTCCAAGTGTGCCTGGGAGAGCAAAGTCATACTGCTCAGGCCCATACTGACACTGCTTTCCTGCATCATCATGATTGGCCGCAGTTCAGTCTGGAAGCCTGTCCCAGAAGCAGGAACAGTGCGACGGGCAGACAGCGGAGGCGGCAGCGATTAGGTAAGTTTATTTATTTGTTTTATTTTGTACCCTGAACCCACACGGACACTCCCCAGCTCCCTCTTCCAGCCCACCCCTCCACTTTGGCAGGGGACAGGCCATGACTGAACAAAGATAAACACCTTCACCACCAAATGGCCCAAAAAAAATAGAGACTCTCTACAGAGCAGGGGAAAAGACCTAGCTCATCAAACACCACCTGATGTGCACAGAGACACTCCATGCATAATAGATTGTGGGCCAGGGAGACTGGTTGCAGGGCATGGCTTTAGGTGACATCATTTCTTCTCAGCTAGGGCACAGGGCCAAAGTATATGTGCAGTGGTACTTGGGGTTAGAGGGCCAGGTGACAGTACTGGGAAAGGGATTCACCCTTTGCCCACTACAAACCGTGAGCAGCTTTGCATTGCAGGCTCAGTTGCAACGGGGCAGGGTGTGGTCAACGGCCGCAATCCACACTCAAGGCATCTTGTGCATGTCAAAGGATTAGACTAAATTCATCAACATTTTTGTTGAGGTTTGTAAAATCAGATCCTATTCGAGCACTGAACACCTGAACCATTTGAAGAGGCTTTAGAAACAAACTAAATATAAAACCTGGAGACGATTGGAAGCAATTTGGAGTACACTAAATTCAGATGCAAACAACATTCAAAAACGTTAATTTGCTCTATTAATAATCATATTAGAGACCGAGTTTAGAGGGACCAAAATGGAATTCTGTGATTAAAGAAATGCTAGATTTATCTAATTTGTTTTGGGAGCACTTGCTCCTTTTACAAGGTTTAGCTTCCAACAGGAACTGATCACATCTCCGGGTCTATTTTACTGTGTGTGATTGAAACAAGTAGGGTAATTGTATGGGAGTGTGAAACAAAGCAAGAACAATGAAGGGTCTTGATGAAGCAGCAAAAAAACATCAGAGGAAAAGAACTTTCAGCGAATTATAGGAAAAATAGGGAGCAGGAGATCTGCTGAGCAGAGGTAGAAAAAAGGGCAAAGAATATTGTGGAATGCTATGCTAGTTATACCAGGCATTGTTTGATGGTTAAAAACATGTCAATTTTTTAGGTAACTTATCAGCATTCAAACTTTTAAGGAGGACAGACACTAGGATAGAGTTTCTGGAAGAAGTACTGAAGTCTTCCTTAAAGTTAACCAAAATCATCAACAGTGAACCTTTGGCATACATTTAAAAATAACAGATACAATACTGATGTAGCAATGCTGCCAGGTGGACCACATATACATATTGAATGCTTACAAAACAGCTGTGTAGTATGAACTGCTATATATAATCGATTATATATAGCAGTTCATACTACACAGCTGTTTTGTAAGCACTTCAAGCTAATTTTACTACTACTGCTACATTTACCCACTTTCATGGTGCTTAGTTTAATGTTTGTGGAAGGATGGAAGAGTGAAGAGGTCTTTTTTTCCCCTTGTAATGCACTCAAGTTGCTGCCCTCGAAAGGATGGGAAGCTGAGACAGCTATTACTCATTTCATGTAATTTATTGTTATTTCAGATACAGCGCCATTACCAAAAACATACAAACTATAAAAACATCATTAAAATTACACAAAACTAATAAATGATTCTTAACAGTCATTAAAAGCAGTAAAAATAAATAGAGAATATCTTGCCTAGCGCATCATACCATGCCAAGCACTAATTTGTCGTAAGTCGATCCAATGAGTACCATTCCTGAACATCAATAAAGTGTGACTGTAAATGTACAAAAGTCTGTAAACAACTGTTAAAAGGATAAATGTCTAGGAATCACTTCAGAGGCTTTACATCGGATGACCCAATGCAGATTATAAAACTTTGGCTACTGCAAAGACAACTATAGGATTCATATTAGCCTTAAAAATTCTTAATGACACAAGATACTGCCTCATCTCAGATAATTTACAAAGCGGCTGTACCCATTTGGATCTCACTCTACTGCTTTACAAAACAATATATATATATTTTTTTTCACTGAATAATATTGTAATATTATAATATAATTGTTATAGATTGTATCTATCTCAGCACAGAAATCATGTGACAGAAAAAATGATGGTAAAAAAATAAAATTATAAACTGAAAGCTAGTCAATGTAGCAATGTGTCAAAAATGGACCTAGGCCCTGTGAGACACAAGAAGAAGAAAGACTAAAGGTCTCAGGAAAAAATGTGACAGAGGCAGAGTGTGCCAGAGTTGTGATCTAGGATGCATGCATATGTACTGAGCAGAACATTCTATACATATGGCTCCATATTTTGCTGGTTGCATCTAAGACTATTGTATCTAGTTGAGCTTTTCGATACATCTTAAATTACATTATCAATTCCAGATGGGCAATTTGAACCTACTGTCAAGGACTAAGAGGTACCGCCCAAGGGGGCAGGTGCGGAATCCCCCGCAATAAATGCAGAAAGGACCGCTGTGGGTAAAAATGGAGGGCATACAGAGCCATAAGGGTATAGTGTGAATACCCTAAACAACTAAAGAGTATCAAATTACAAAGCTAAGTGAAGTGAAAATGGGCCTAAAGGAAAGGGGCAGGACGTGAAGCGGGACAAGCAGCAATCGACTACAAATGTACAGTTAGCGCTTCATCAGCATTCATCCCATACAGAATTTTAGAACTCAGTAAGATAATGTATCTGGATTCTAACCTCCTAAGTGTCAACTGTCTGTTCCCTCCCCTCAAGTTCTAGGGGACGGTGTCAATCACAAAGAAGGAGAGATCTTTAGCATTGCCACCAGGACACAAATTTATATGTCTGGCGACTGGGTTGCTGGGGTCGTCATTTGTGATGGCCCTGAGATGTTGTAGTATGCGGACATGCACGGGGTGAATGGCACTACCCACGTATTGTTTGTTGCAAGTGCATTGAAGAACGTAGACAGCAAAATCACTTTTGCAAGTCTAACTGCCTCGAATTTCATAAGGTGACTGTCTAAAAGGTGTTTGCACTGTTCTATTATTGACACCATGCCGACAGGCTTTGCATTTTGAGCATCTTTGAAAACCTCTTTGTGATCTCAACCAATCTGACCCGTTTCTAATTGTGGGTGAGTTGAAAACAAGTTCTTTATGCATCGATTTGGCTCTTCTGAAAGCTATGGGAGGGGCTCTGGCGCAAGTGGGGCAGATAACAAGGTCACTGCGAACTGTTCGCTAGTTTTTGTAAGGTATCTTATTGAGGGTTGCATGATATGTGTTGTAGCCTGTGATGAGTCTCAAGGTTTCTACAGAGCTGTTAGTGTTTTTATTCTTACTCTTGATGGAATTAAATAATAGATCTTCTCTTTTAGTATTTTTAGTTTTGGCACTAGCAGTAGCTAATGTTTCTGGGTTGTACCCTCTGGACTCTAGTCTCCGAAACAAATTGTTGGTGGATCGCCTCAGACCTGCTTCAGTGCTACAGTTTCACTTCATTTGGAGGCACTCAGCAAATGGGATGCTCTCCTTGAGTCTAGTAGGGAGGAAACTACTAGCTTGAAGGGTAGAGTTTCCTGATGTGGGCTTTCTGTATGTCCTAGAGTGTATCTTCTTGTTATCCACAAAGACTTCTAGGTCTAAAAAGTATATGTACTCTGTGCTGGTGTTACAAGTGAAGGATACATTTAGGCTATTGACATTGAGTTCTTCTGCAAAGCTACTCGCAGTCTCCTGAGATCCCTGCCAAATAATGAAGATTTATAAAAAAGTTTATCAAAAACAAAGATGTTGTTGTCAAGGCCCCATTCAGCCATTTGTAGCAGCATAGATGTGTGTTGGTACAAGTGTATAGGCCTTTTTCCCAAATAGTAACCTAATGCATTTACCCCATCTCTGTGTTTGAAGCTAGTATACAGTGTATTAACATCTAATGTCATCAACACATAGTCTTCTTTCCAAGACATATTGTAAATTTTCGTCAGGAAATCTCCCGTGTCCCTGATGTATGAAGGGAGTTCACAAACAAACGGTTGAAGGAAATGATCAATGCATCTCGATGCACTTTCAAAGAGTCCCCTTATAGCAATAATAGGTCTTCCAGCAGGGTCAATTGCATTGTTGTGTATCTTAGGTATGAGATACAACTGAGGGGTCACTGGGTAGTAATTGTTTAAGAATTCGAGTCCTTGCTTGGAGATGAGTCCCACATCCCTTCATAAATAGAGTGCTGTGTGAAACCTCTCCTTGATGAAAAAGATGCTGGTTGGTCTAATGCGATTGCAGCATTCCCTGTCTTGCAATTGTTTTTGTGCCTCTATATTGTACTTGTCTAGTGGTCAGGGTACTACGTTGCCACCTTTATCGGACCACTGCACTACAATGTCTTGTCGTTCTTTAACTCTCCGGATAAGGTCATTATATTGTGTCCTCTGATTATGGTCTGTTCATGTAAAGTCTTTGCTAGATTGTATTACCAGTGCTTTGAGGTCTTTTACGACATTTTCAGCAAAAATATCGTGTCCATCTTTTGGCATAATGGGTATGAATACTGATTTGGGCTTGTAGGGAGTACGTACACTGCCATAAATGTCTAAGCTCATTGCCAATGCCAAATCAGTGGGTGATCTACTGCTGAATTGTTCCTCACACCCATGTTCGGTCAAATCCTTGAGAAGAGTCATATCTTCTACATTTAGACCACTGATGGTGTTGCTTGATATCTCATTTCCTCTGATGTTTTTAGAGACGTTGAAAAAATATTTCTGCAATTTCAACTTCCTAACAAACTATATATATATATGACATCCTGTTTTACCTTGGGAGTTGCAGGATAGACAAGTGCTGGAGATTTGACCCCCAATTTGCCCATCACAGCAAAATGTGGCTGTCAGTACAGTTACCAACCGAAACTTTATATAAAGGGTTCTAGCTAGCCCTGGTTAAACATAATCTAAAAAAGCCACAAATTTGTAGTCCCATTTAATTAAGAGAAAATCACGGGTCAGTCGACTCGGTGAGGAGGAAAAAATACATTTTCTATCACTCCAATACAAAAATCTATCCATTACAACTTGTTTGGCATTGACAGGCAAAGTAGCCAAAAGGCTGCAAGTCCCAACTCTTTAAGGGACTTCTTTACACAACCTAACCAAGAAATTTTAGACACGTCCGAATTCTCCTGAACTTAAGATCTGTCTTTAGGGTAACAGATTCCCTGGCGTCCTAACTTGAATCTGGAGCAAATTTGGCTGCAATTTCATGTGACCTACTATAGATTTCAGGGCCAAGTCAGTCAAATTGGTAGCACAGGGGTGCTCTGGGGGGTGTCTAAAGAGAGCGGACAAAGGTATTTTCCACTTTTTGAGGTTGTAAGAGTCTCAATAACCCCACATACAATCCATACAAGCCATACAAATCTGCTCTTACTGCTTGTGCTCTATATACCTTTAGGCGGGTGAGACAGGATGATTAGTGGCTCTCTTAGCAAAATGTATTATAGCAAATGTCCGGGGGGTTAAGTAAAGCAGTACTATTATCATATTTTTTCAATCAGGGTCTGGAGTCAGAGATCTGAATTCCCTGACTTTCTCCAAGGTTCACCCACCTGGACTAATTTTCTGACAATAGTTCTTATTGAAGTAAAAACCCTTAATTTGTTTTGGTATGTATTTAACTCCAAACTATTAGTGGAGCAAAACAATATGAACCTGTTTAGCAGAACCTGTAGAAACTTTTCAGTTTTTGACATTGACACAGTGCCATCTGTGAAAAGGACAAATGGCACTTTATTTCACGCCAAAACGGGGGAATCGTTAGTACAGTTTAATAAAAAAATCTAGACATCCATTAATGAAAATCAAGAACAAGCTAGCAGCTGAAACACATCCCTGTCAATCTCATTTCTTTACTGCAATTCTAGAAGTAAGTTCACCATTGGAGCAACACTTGACCTGGGCATACCTATCAGAGTTTAATCATCTAGGTAAGTCTAAAAGATCGGAAGGAATTCCTAGGGCACTCAGAACTTTCCACAACTTGCCCCTTGGGACCATATAAACGGCTGCATGAAGATCAACGAAGGCAACATAAAGACTACCCCCAAGAGAGCCACAAACTTCCATTTTTATCAGCAAAAATGTGAAAAACCTGGTCAACTGTTCTTATATCTCCTCTAAAGCCAGCTTGGTATTGGATAATGATTTTTTTTCAAGCAGCCCAGTTGCTAATTTATCAAGAACGTTCCTACAAAAGATCTTTTGAAGTCTATCAATTAGGCTGATAGCACAATAATTACTATGATCTGTTTGAGATCCCTTCTTGTGAACTGGGACAATTACTGTTCCCTTCCAAGTCTCCAGGATTGGAGTGCCTGCAGCTATAGCATTTTTGACAGCAATAGTATATGGGATCTATATGTCAGGCTAAGAATTAAAAAGGTCTACCGGTATTTTATCTAGCCAGGCCCTTTACTCACCTTCTGAGCTACTAAAACGTCTATTGTATCCTTTAAGGTAAAACTAATTCTTGACACACATGAAACAGCCATTTCAGACTGAGCATTAGCTAGGCTAGAATCTAATTATATAAAGCATGTGGGGCCATCATTGAGGCCTCCAAAATACTTAACCCTTTCATCAGCCTGAACATGGGTTTGTGGCGTCATTGATCTACTTCTTCACCTATGAGATACAATGTGCCAGAAACGTTGTGTGTTTTTAGATAAGACAGCTTCTAGAAAATCATCCTAAATGCCTGCTTCCCATTTTAATTTAGCACCTCTATTTTGCCTTTATTGTTCGATCTAATAGCTGCTATAAGATTGGGCTTCCTGCGGTGGCATTCCCTATTAAACTATTTTTTGTCAGACACCTGACCTCAGTGCATTGTCATTCCTAAAAGTCTTTTAAAAAATACTTTTAACCCCTAAAACAAAAATACATGCCTACATGTTAAAAATAAGGGTTTATCCAAGTTACAACTGATGATTTCCAATGTCTTCCTTAATACATTATACATGGAGCTCATAACTGCTGTGTTGCAGCAGATGCTAGCCCTTTTATCATTTTTGTGATTATTACAATCAACAAGGGAAACAACTTGTGAACTACAAGCCTAAAAGATTGTGGTCACTCTCTTGTTTATCTAGTACCTTCATATCCTTCAGCTCCTGCTACAAAGAAACAATAATAAATATATAATCCATAGTACTTTAGTAGGAACCTCTCTTAAACGTAGGAGTTACCAGACGATCTGAAAGAGTATGACCATTAATAGCACGGACTCTAAACAATATCTGCTAGCTGCATGTCCAATTTAGCTGGATTTTCTTCTGAGAATTTGACCAATTTGAGATGCTACAATAATCATTTTCTTCCCTGCCCACCTCCATAATTAACCTTGAGGGTTAAAAACTGGTATTAAAATCACCTCCAATTATAAGGGCAGAATCCCGTCTGTGCTCACTGATAAAATTCCTCAGGCAATTTAAATTGACAGCTCAGTAGAGTGGGCAGCACTTATAATATACACATTAAATGAAAAAATGGTTTTCATGCACTTAGGGTAAACGTTTAGGGCAAGTAAATCAGGAGATTCAGTGGCAATTGGTTTTATATTGCAAGCCAGGGATGTCTCAACCCATATTTTTCGGCCACCTGATGATCGGCCAGAAGTGAACTTTTTAGCTAACACTTGGTAATTTCTGTAACCTTGTTAATATATCTCACACATGGCCTATGTTTCTTGAAACAGATACACTTCAAATGAACCCACACTAGATCCTCAGTCCTTATAATCCAGCTTTGGCTTGATATCTGCAACATTTCAGCAAAGCAGGGTTACAGATTTTTCACAATGAAAGAGGGAGGTTGAGAGTTAAACCCCATCAGACGTAAGAAATGTAGAAAAACTTAAGGTGCAAGACAATTTGTGATAAAAACAGCCCCTTTCCCATTCAAATTAATTGTAGGGATAAAACCAGCACCCACTAAATGCTGTAATCCTTGGTGCTCATCTAGTTGTTTAGAGCCGACTACGCTAGCTTGCTCAAATTGCTAGGGTGGGACAGGTTTAACAAGCCTGGGCAATTGTTCAGCCTGCTGCAGCTGGGGTTTGTAATTTTTATCCATTAATGATGTTAAAAGGGGAGGTACAGAGTGACTGCGTGATTGGCTACTCTCTAGGTTAAGTCACACCTGCCTCTTATTATGCTGCCAGAGTAATCTGATCAAAACATGGGACATATGGATGGAAATCAGGAGCACCATTGGGACTTTGCAGAGATGCAGTTGGCTTGCAAGACTGGCTACAAGATGCTTTAACCTTTTCCCAAAATAACTTAGTTAGTGCGGTTTGTTTTGTGTTTTGGCCAGAAGATCTAGTGCACAGTAGAGATTCCACTTATTTGTTCATGTTGTCAATTACTTCAACCACACAGTTAGTAGCAGCATGTTTACCAAATCTATTCTTGTTTTGTTTGGCTTTGGGACTGGCAGCAGCTTTTCTCTTCCCCATAACCATCAATAATAGAGTGGCAATGGCACTGCTAAAAAGACAAAATTAAACGAATGTCAGCAAACAAATTATAAATATTATGGCAGGGCTTGACCAGGAATCTAGAGTTACCTGTGGTAGAAAAGTAAAGTGCAAACAGAGCCTCCTGAGATTGAGCCAAGGGAGGTCGCCCAGACTAGCTTCTTCCAGGTGATGACGGGTGAAGACGAGCCCACCATGAGTCCACTGGGAGCATTGCATGCAGTGGGGCAGCAATCAGTGTCAAATACGAAAACCAAGGAAGGTCCCACTTCTTGCCGTCAATGCTCCTGGTTGAAGGAAGGAATCCTGGGACTGGTAGTCCCTTGAGCTGATGAGGTGAATGTTTTGCATTCTGAAACTCCTTCTTTGAAGGACAACATTCAGCATTAAAGAGTGCGAACTGAAAGGGCCCAGCCGCCTGCCCTCAAGGCTCCTGGTAGAAAGAAGGAATTTTGGGACAGGAAGTCTCTGCAGCTGATAAGATGAGTGGTTTGCAGTCTGAGCCTCCCGTGCTGCGGGACAGCAATCATCATCAAATAGTACAACCTGGCCCTCGAGGCTCATAGTAGAAGAAAGGAAGCAGTCCTGGGACATGTAGTGCCTGCAGCTGGTGAGGTGAGTGGTTTGTAATCTAAGACTAATTTTTATTACACTTTACTGAACATGGAAGGATGGAAGGCTAAGGCAACCTTATCAGAGTTCCGAATTCTAATCTACATATCACTCCACATATAGACTTTTTTTCTACTTGAAATTATTCTGCAGGGTAAGTTCACTTCTAAAATTTTCTGTTAGGGTTCAATCCTTCTTTATACTTGATTTTTCCAGCTACATTATGTCAATAATTGCTACCTTTGATCACATTGGCTTGGCTTTTACCTCCCTCCATTATCTCCTTGTCACCTTGAAGTGATGTTCATGTTACTTTGCATCACTGAAACAACTATAAACATTTTTTAAGCTCCCTCGCTCACTCTCCTCTTATGAACTAAATTTCCTTACCCAGCTTCACTCTTCAGAGTTAGCCACACTACAGGCCCCAACATTGTAGACACAATGAAGTCTAAGACATTCTTCTACCATCGAGTGGGGAGCTTTGCAAAACAAATAGTTTTTTTTAATTTTTGGATATTTTGAAAATATGTTTCACAAATTTGAAATTAGAGTTTAGTCAGCCATGTATGCTTCCTAAATCCACCAGGCTGGAGAACCACGTACTATAAGAGAATGAAATAACATACCATAAATATTAAATTGTCGGAGCTGAAACTTTGATGACATCAAGAAAGACACTTATTTGACCTAATTGAAATTGGAAGATTAGTTATTCTAAGCATATGTATAAATGAGAATGTCTCTGATTAGGTGAAGGAACCACATGGGAGCTATTGAGACAACCAGTGCTATTAGTTCCAGAGACAGAGCTGTAAAGGTAGCCTACTGGAATCTCTTTTATATGCATCTTTTATGACAAACAGCATTGTTTTTTAATGAAAGATAGCCTGGTTGCCTTTTTTTTTTACATCTTCCTGATGGGTGTACTATATTTGGTCATTTGAATTTTGGGAGGGGTGAGTCTGAGTTATACAGGAGTGTGGGGCAGCTTCGGGTATTATTCTCTGTGCTGCATCCTCACTTCCTGGTGGCGATGTTGGTTGGGTACCAGTGTTGGAAGGCAGCATTCTAGCTGTTCCCATGCTGCCTTCCTCCAGGCATTGCAAGTACTTAAAGCAGGCCAATGCACGGACGACAGTCCCAGTACCCGAGAATTGTTTTGAGAGTCTGGTCTTGGGTCCTCCTTCTTTTTGCTCTAGGCTGCTTTTTTACAAAACTTATTAATTTTAATTGAAAGTGTTGCTGAATATGTGTTGCTAAAACTTTTATACTGGTGAATGGCAGTTTGGTTGCCTTTTTTTACATTTTCCAGGCAGGGGTATTCCATTTGGGCATTTGCATTTTGGGAGGGAATTGTGAGTTATGGACCCCTGCTCCATTCAAGATTCTGAAAGTGCCCTTTTCCAGATATCAGTAAAACAAAAACTATACATTGTCCTGCCTTTTAATTTATAGACCCCTTGGCCCCCTCAAAGCCTTCCTTATAGCCTTAATTAAGCAGGTGACTTCCCCTTAGCTCTTAAATCCTCCAATTTCAAAACTGTTGGTGATATTGACCTACACTTTGACCAGCCTAACATTATTGAGGCCCGCGAACTGCTGGATAACTTAGCTGCATTCCAGCAGGTTCAACTAGTAAAAGGTCCCATACACACCTTCTTGATCCACTTTTTTCTAACCTTCCTAATTTAGAGGTTGCACTTCCCTGGCCTTTGACCTGGTCAGACCATTAGCTGATCCCTATGTCCTTAGTAATATTGAACATCAGCAACTCTCTCCACAGCAATATTATTAGGAAAAGGCCCTTCCACAAAACAAAATGTGGCAAGGTTTACCAACTAAATATCTGCCACCTCCCATGAGTGATACCAATGTGGATCACGCTGATTCCAAGGTAAAGGCCTGGCACTCTTCAGCTCTTGACAAGTTTACAAACCCCATCAAGCTCGGGCCAGAAGCAAGCCCTCCATCCCTGGGTTAACGAGGATTTGGTAGCAGAGGAAAAACATTGCAAAGTGCTTGAGCAAGAGTGCAGACGGTCCTATAAGGCAGTGGCCAAACTAACATATGTTAGTGCAATCAAAGTATACCACAAAGCAATTAGGAAAGCGCAAGCAAAATTTTACTAAAATAAGATTTCAAATAGCAAAAAAAAACTAAAGAAATCTTTTCCATTGTAAACAGTTTTACAAAACATGCCACGACAGGGCCAGTTGAGACCTCAACTAAAGACTGCAACAATATTGCTTTCTTTTTCATTGAAAAGATCAACACTATCTACTTCTATTTCTCACCTAAGGTCCCTATTGACACTGAGGCCTGTCCTTTCCATTCAGACGAATCACAGTTGGGGCAGAACTTAATGAACTAGCCTCTCTTGATCTGCCCTCTTTTTCCTTTCTGTGTTTCGCTGTGAAATCGGGCTCCTTAGATTACCCTTTTAAAGTGGACTTTCTGTTCAAATTCCCCAATGCCATCCTTCCCTCATTCCTTGAGGTGGCCAATCTCTCCCTGCTTACGGTTACTGTTCCACGGTCATGGAAGCAGGCGAAGGTGATCGCTCTACTTAAGAAAGCTTATCTTGGCCCTGTCAACCCTGAATATTATCGCCCTATTTCCCTCCTCCCTTACCTAGGTAAAGTCATGGTAAAACATGCAATGAAATCCTAATGGAGTTTCTAGAAAATAACCACTTTCCGGCTATGTTCCAAAAGGGTTGTAGGTCAAATCACAGTTTGGTAGCGGACTTACTGACAATTACAGAATCCCTTTGAAGAGTAGCTGATGAGGGCAGTTCTACAGGCCTCATTTTGTTGGACAAGAGAGTCGCTTTTCACACCGTATCCCATAAGATGCTCCTTCAGAGCCTTTGTGATAAAGGTCTGTGGCAAGGCTCTATCCTGGTTTGATTCTTTTTTGCTCCTCATTGAGCCATACAATCTTTAATATTTACGAAAGGCATTTGGCGGAGATTGTGAAGTCCTATGGGATTTCTATGGTATCTTATGCAGATAAACCTCAACTTATTGTCGCTTTCTCTGCAGACGCCTCTCAAGATTCTGTTAAATTTAAGGAATGCATGTTGGCGGTGGCCACCTGGATGGATGACAACTTTATTCAATTTAACTCCACCAAACACGAGATTTTGCTGTTCTGCAAGCATAACCAGAGGTAGGATGATCACTGGTGTCCAGAAGCTCTGGGGCCTCCTCCTATCATGGGAATAATCCATCAAAAACTTGAGCATTTGGCTTGACGACTCTCTTTCCTTTGGGAACTAAGTTAGAATGCTTGTCGGCTCCTGTTTCGATCTCAAGAGAGACCTCAAATCTATCATAGGTTTTTTTCAACTCCACATTACAAAGGTGATTATTCAATGCCACATCCTGTCACATCATGATTATTGCAACAGCTTTTGCTTGGGTTGTAACAAATCAATCCTGAAGAGACTACAACCTGGCAGTGATCCTCAGATTCAAGAGAAAGAAATTCGGTGGTCGATCCTTTCAGGTATTGACACCTGTCCTTTGGAACAGCATGCCTCATGATTTAAGAACTACCTGAGTCATCTTTCTTTCAGAGAAAACTTAAAATATGTCTGTTTTCTACCCAGGTATCTTGCTAGCCTTTTCCCCTTTCTGCTGCTCTCTACCGCATTACTTGGTCCAGCGCTGGGAAGCCCTGTTGGTGGTGCAGTCATGCACTCTACAAATAATATTTACATAACATAACATAAATTATCTAGGAAGTTAATTATGTTTGCAGTCTATATATAATTATAAAATTTTAAATGGCCAAAGTACGATGTGTGAAAAAGTATATTTGAGGTTTTAATGAGAAAATGAAATTAAAGGAATTCCACAATTAAACAGTACGTTAACTGTTTGTTTTTAATGACTCCGGTAACTCTGGTAAGACATTGCTCCATTTAAGAACCCATTTGGCCTCACAAAAAATCTTAATCCATTGTCATCAATTAGTGAACCAAACCTTTCCTTTGATTTTCATTTATTCTTCTACATGATTATGAACCTTTTAATTTTTTTTTCCAGTAAACAAAACTACATTTTGTGATAAATTTACTACACACAAATTCGTCATGCAAGTTCTATTTTTGGCAATGCAAGTTAAATCAATCTGCTAAATGATGCTGAATATGAAAATGGTAGATCCTTCTCTTAAGCTTTCATGAACCTAAATTTATACCTAAACCTTAAAAATCACATATGTTACCAAAGTTTAAGAAAGTTTTTGTGGAAAGGTTCTGGGACGTTGTTAATCCTTAGTAATGTGGATATTGGAGACGCTATAGCAGTTTAAGGGAGCGTGTCATAAATTATCGCCAACCCTACACACTTTTACTTCCTATGGTCTACTGGGTATTTCCTGTCTGGAGATCACTGAGACGCATATGATCTGCAATGCAGGAAACAATTCAGGAGTCTCTTTTTTTCTGCATTACCTCTCTCACTCTTTTAGTTTTGCCAAAACTCAGATACTTGTCCAAAAGCACTGTTTTCATTTTTTCAGGAGAAATTCTTGCAGCTGGTTTAGACAGGAAAAAGCAAGATAACATGAACATCATAATGCAATCTGGGGATGAGGGGCAGTAAACTTTCTCAGAGCAAAAAAACAAAATCATCTGTGCACTAGGTCAAATATTTTGGACCTGATGTATCAATATTGCTTTTTGCGATTCCATAATAGCTAATTTTACCGATTCGCTATTATGGAATCGCAAAATGCAATGTATGTAGGTTTCGCAATAATAATTGTGATTCCTACATATTCCTTATTTTCGACTCGCAAATTGCGAGCCGCAAATAGGTAATGGCTTCCCATTCATTGCTATGGGCCTATAGGCCCATAGGAACGAATGGGAATTGTATGCGCAATTTGCGATTACCCAATAGGTACCCGCAAATTGCGCATGCAATTTTCAAGGGTGCCAAATGGACACCCTGTTACACCCCTAAATTATTCATGTGTGCACATGTGGTGCACATACATGCCCTGTATGCCACATGGCACTTAGAAAAATACAAAAAAGTGAATTTTTCTTGGAATTCGCAAATTACCTTCAAGTTGGTGGTAATTTGCTAATCCTTAAAGCCCGGTCACAATTTTTTTTGCTTCCTGCATTGCATTCACGGAATCACAAATTGTTAATTCCTTAAATGCATTCGCGAAATAGGTAATCGCAAAAATTGTGATTCTCTATTTTGGATGATACTCAAATCGTCCCGTTTGTGAACGGGAAAATGCTTGATACATCTTGATACATCTGGCCCTAAAAACTTTAATAGATTTTCTTGGGCTGTGTGACAAAGCAATCCTTCTATCGGCTTCTCTAAAACATAGGTTGTTACAGCGTTGAAATTATAATTAAGGCTCCCAGTTTTCAGATTTTACTGATTTTTACAGACAAATACAAACAAAAAACAAAGTGTTTCCTGTCTGCATTTATTTTTCAAACCGAAAAATGCAGGACATTGTGCTTCATGTGAGTGGCTCTCCAAACTGCCCTTCATGAGTTCCAGGCCGACAGATGAGCAGACAGACATCATGAACAGTTAATAAACAGGACGAGATTTCTTTAAATACAGGCATATGTTAAGTTATATTTGTATATTATGCTAATATTTACCTGTGGGAGTAGTGTTTTGTAATATTTGACTGCTTAATTTGCTCCAACCTGTCATAAATCAAAGTAGGAGTGCCTATTTATTGGTTAAATACATGTGGAAATATACCATTTCACAAATGTATCTATTGTCAAAAAACAAAATAAATATGGATGAATACCAATAAGATGGCCAAAAAAATAAATATGAATGAATACAGATGATAATGTCAAGAAAAAAAATACCATAAACCCGGGAGTCCTAATCTTAATGCTGGTGATACCAATTTCAAGTCACTCACACGTTTAAGCAATTTTTGTATCTAACCTCGTTCCACAGACAACCCTCTTCACAGGCAAATGGGAGCACAAAAGTTATTATATATAATAACGTTTTTGCCCACTGATTACGTTTTTGTCCTTCCCAAGAAGCCATGATCAGAGACGACTCTTTCTGAGAATGAAGCTAATTTATGAACCCAGGACAAATTGCTGGGATATGAGTTATTATTGCGACAAACATTGCACCTCCTGCAATTTACCTCCGGTTAAAGGTGCCAAAATTTAAAGGGAGAAAAAAAGCCTATTATAGTCGAATGCAAGAATTGTGGTGCAGAATGAACCAGTTCCTCCCGTAATTTCAAATTTTCCATAGGAATGTTCAAAATGGGAGACATGTACCACACCTTATGTCACCTTTGGATAATAACATTCCGGGGTGCAGTTAATGAAGAGAGGACCTCGTTTCTAGTACTTTCAAACTGTCATCTTCCTAAGCTGGTAACTACACTTTAAACAGACAATAAGACGTGTTGTTAAAACGAAATTCGAGGCAACACTTTCAGTCACAAAAAAAATATTTTTGCATTGCACCGCTGTGAGTTTTTAAATTTTCAAATTCAACAGCTATGGATTCTTCCGGTAACGAAATTATTACACAACCGCTATCTGTCTAAGAAACACTTTTAATTTATTGGAACTATTTGCCTCTTGTTTCCCGGGGGAGACAATGCAATTTAAAAGTGCTTGCATCCACCTGAAAAGCTGAAGCAAGCTCTTCTTCCCTTTCATCTCCCGTAATCTTATTAAAAACTAAAGTTAGCGAAAGTGCTGACTAAGGCGGCAAACGGATAATGATATCACTGGCTTTGTCTCGTTGGCGTACGGGGCGGCTAATTGTTGTCTGTGTTTCCCATATTTTATTTATAGGCTCCGTGCTGATCTGCAGAACCAAACCGCATACACCTGCCCAATAACTATAATCTTATTACTACAGATTCATCTTGGATGGAGCAGAATGCAAGATTAAGACTAACAGGAGCGCTGGATGAAGCAGGGTCAAAGGTGAGCAGCAGGGGCCCTGCGTCATCCCATTCACTGGGAGCGCAGATGCAGAACAGGCCGGAGCTTTTGATATCCAGGATATTATACTATAAACAGTGCATTCGTTTACTTTGAAAATATAAAAGTACGTGCTTATTTTCATCCGGTGGTGGGAGGCACTTCATCTGGGGGACCCTCATGCAGGGTTGGAGTGGGATTAAAAATTGGCCCGGGTGCGCAAAAAAAAGGGCCCATATTTGCATATTGCCTTTCGCAAAACACTGCTTCGGCGAAATTTTATTAAAAAAAAGGGGGGGGGGGGTAAAGAAAAACCGCACGGATTACTTTCCACTGGTGGAAAACAAGAGAGGCCATTTCTGCTCAGGCCCCCTGCCCCGCTCAGTATGCACACATTATTTGGCCGGCCCAGTGAGCGAAAGGGAGTGACACCTCTGGGAGGTAATGGACGCCCATGTGCCTCCAGAAAGACCACCCAGGCACCCACTGGGCCGCTGGCGGTATCTGAACAACGCAGAAACCACCCAAATCGGCCCCCCAGACTGCTCAAAAAAGCAGCCCATGGCTGGAACTGGACACCAGCCCCTCAGGCTTTGCCCGAGTGTCCGCGTTACCAATCCGACCCTGCCCTCATGTATTAATTCTCCATCGGACTGTGACCCAGAGAAGAAATGTGCGGAAAAAAAATAAGGGTGAAGAAATGGGAAGAGAATGATGGAAAAACAGAGACAAAAGTAGGAAGCATGGATGATAAAACAACATGCAAGAGTGAAACTAAAAGAGGCTGAGAATGACTGGTGGTGGAAGAAAGAGGCATGAGGTGGCATCAACAATACGCAGCTTGGTATTCGGCACCCACGATATTCATAGTGCTGGCTGCAGGCATCGGAGCAACATTTTCAGCTATGCCACTTGTTTTTATACAACTTAGGCATGGATATAAGTCAGTACTTTAGCTGTAGACAGCACAAGTCAGAAACAGAGAACAGTGGTTGCATTCTCATGTTTTTTTTTAACAGGATACACTGTGCGCCTGTTCTTCTGCAACTCTATGATCTATGGCGGTGCGACTGGTGTCACCGCAACTGCTGCTGACTTCAGGGGGCGCTGTATTCATAATATTTTAGTTTTAAAAGTACCCCCGCTATGTTCCCTGCCTCCAGCAATTTCCAGGCAACAATAAAAATGTCAAGATAACTCCAGTGATTAATGTTCTTCCTGGAGAGAGATCAGAGTTTTGTCTAGTTGAGGTTTTGACTGATTATAAATTATAAAATGATTAATAAACCAGCTGCAAATACCATGTACCATGCAGATTACAAAGTGCACACAATGTAAATAGGTCAGTTGGTTACTGCTTTTCTAAGAGACATCCTTTTGTTACTTGCAGTTTATAAATTCTACTGTAGAACAGTGTGTTAGTTACTGTCAGAGAACTGCATGCACACTACAAAGTATAGATTAGAGCGTAGATAAATGTTGCAAAAAGTGTTCATTTGGGTAGAAATTGATTCTTATTATTAAAGAGAACCCTCAACTATGATGTTCGGTTTTCAATTCTGAGTTTGTGCTTCTCCAGACCAAGCACTCTTAACCTATACTGCCTACCGGTATGGATGACATCTCACTCCTACACCTTATAGTCCTCTGGCTTATGTAACATTTCATAAATACTGATTTCAGTGGCAGCTCCTCCCCTAAGGCAGAGGTGTGTCACCCCACTGGTTTGCAGCAGTGAAATAAAGGGAAAATAACATATTAATAACTCAATGTTATTATCATTTTATGTTTTTCTGCTGCAGCAGCTTTGCAGGCGGACGGAGTTGGGCTGGGCTGCTCACACTGGAGAAGAGCGAGGAGCTGTTTGCCTACTCCAAGTACGCATGAATGTTTGGCCCGCCATCTATACCGGTCAAACAGTCATGTGCACTTGCATGTCCTCCACCCAGCTGCATTACAGCCTGGGTGGAGAGTGTGCCCAGGCTCCCACTGCCTGTCTGAGCACCGAACCACGGTGCTCAGACCATTCACAATGCTACGATGCAGCATTGTGATTGGCTATGGTGAGCCTAGCGCTTCCTGCTTCGTGTTCTGGCCACGAAAGACGACGGAGGGACGACGGAGGAGAGACTCGGGAATCATGTACGTTTTTTCACACCCCCTTTGCACACTGTTCTTATATGTCCCAAATATAATATGTTATGATATAAGTTTATTGGCTCACTTTTAAAGTCAATGAATTTCAGTCAAGTGCGGCCAGCTTTACTGTATTTGCAATTTTTATCCACACCAAATATAAGTTTTTATCTTTCATGGTTCTTAGCAGTTGTTTTAAATTCAAGCTCTTGAGATGTTATGATCTTGATGGGCCAATTTTTTTGATTATTTTTTAATTTTTAATGATTTTTTTATTTTATGTTTTTTTAATGATTTGCATTGATCGAATCGAATAAAGTGATTCTTGCCTTGACTTGACTACTGAATCCACTGTAGAAATTGGGTCCTTTTACCTTTGATGTCCTAGGACCTAAACCTAACCTAAAAACCTATCAATATTTACATCCTTTAATACTTTGCTCTCAGAGTAGCGAGATGAGCAGTCATGGAAGTGGTATGTGATTGGGGACTCAGAATTGAGTAACTATTAAGGTAACTCTCACTCTTTTGTTTATTTGTCATTTCTAATTTAGTAAAACTCATCGAAAATTTCCGTTACATATATATAAAAACCATAAAAGACAGTGTAAAAATGAGTTAAAAACAAGAGAAAATTTGAAATATGTATATAATTCTTCATTATAAATTCCAGGGGCTATTATATAAAATCTAACAACATGATCAAGTTTTGCGTAAAGCCCAGATAATAATTCCAAAAGTGCAAATTGTTCACAGGGTTTAGCGGGTTGAATCTTGTGAACCAGACAGCTTGCAGGAATTTAGAAACAGAGTGTACAACAATAGGCCTAGGACCTGTTTCACAAATTCTTGACGCTCCCCAAAAATGTTTAATTCCCAACTTTAAACAGAGTGCCTGGCTGCTTGTACGCGGGGCAAAAAAAATACACGCTCAGCATCTTCATGGCTCTTGTTACAAACAGGGCACTTGCCAGACTCAGGCCTGGATGTTAGCCAGCTGCTCTTGAAGGAAGCCAAAGAAAGAGTCCACAGTCTTAGTTGTACATAACTTTTTCGGCACACAGGGGGATGCAAATGGTCTAAAAATGTCTCAAATTTGTAATCAGCTTTTATGTTTAGGAAAGAGTGTATAAAGCTCCCCACCAAAAGAGGCTGATTTCATTTGATTTTCGAGAACACAGCACCAAAATCTTTTTTTAACTACATAAGGCGCATTGAGGGGAATAGATAATTTGTTAGGCCAGAAGTCTCTCAGGCCCACATTATCTAGTGTCTCTTTGACATACCTCACCCATGGAATTTTTAATGCTTGTGATCTATTAATGACATCATGGAGCCCGGATCTAAAGTAATCCAGCTCTACCGTCAACCAGACTCTGGTCCGGTACAGGACTAACCACAGCCTAGCAAGCTCAGCTATTGCTTTTAGGGCTAAATCTGAGTGAAGAGTCAGTAGAAGGAACTCTGCAGGAGCGTTCATCAATCGGTTATCCAGCCAGTGCTTTTTCTTACCATCTGCAGCACACAGAGAAAGAGGAATATGCCTCTCTGGATTGCACAGGGCACCAAGGTGCATGGTGCAAGGGTGCCTGCATTGGCTCCAGGCAGCCCATTGTGCATAAGCACTGGGAAATGGAAAGGTATATGCCATATTGCAATAAATATGGCACATTCCTGCCCTTTCCCTGTAACGCAGTGCAGCAAAGTGACTTGCTGCACTGTGTTGGGCTACAACGTTATAAATATATCCCTTAGGGGTGCATCATTGCTGCCCCCCATAGTCACCATTTCTTCACTTGCCCAGCCCTGTCATTATTTGGACACCTCTGTAGTCTTAAATAGCAGACGTGGTCTGATCTTTAGCAACCCTAGTAGCAGCAGTCACAGTCTAAAAAAAAATGCCTCTGCCCAAATAGGATGGAAGGTTTTAACAAATGTCACTTAAAAAGTGGGGCAGGTGTGAAAGCAGCTGATTCATGGACCCAGTCAGTGGTTACAGTTGTCTCTGGAGTTAGCACTACAGGATACTCGCTTAAAGATGTTATTTAATGAGGGCAGAGGTCACATAGGGGCACTTGGAGTGATCCGTGCAGAGTCTTGACAATAGTCCTACAGGTAGCTAGTTGAATCATTTTAGCATATCATACTTTAGGGAGGGACAGGGGACTTGTAGGATTGCGGGTTCATATTCGAGCAGTAGGCTGCCTGCTCTGGGATATAGGCAGCTTCAGGTGAGTATGCATTGGTAAATCTGCCAAACTCTCCAAAGTAGAGACAGCAATGAGGCCCCAGTGGAGGCAGCCAAGGGAAACAGAAAGTAAGGGCTATCCATTTGTCTTTGCAGCACCAGACTCCCACTAGGCGCTCCAGTGCAGGTGTTGCTCCTTGAAGCTGTTCATTCCTTCCTTTGGTCAGCTCTTCTTCTTTCAGAAAGTTGGGATAGGCTCTACCTTTGTCTGTCCCCTTTTGCAAAAACAGGACAGACTTCTCTTCTCAGGACAGAACCTCAGTACCCAGCAGGAATCCGTGAAATCCTCTCACCTGGCTTGAAGCTGCTAATCTGGCTGTCACTAGCTTTGAGTCATAGAGATTTCCCCAAAAACATGATTGGGTGCTGCCTGGACACCAGTCAGGGGGAGTTCATGGAACACTGACTTGGAGGTTCAACCCCATTCCAACACTCTGTTTCCAGACCTAGTGTGTGGATTCTACAGGCACAGTTTTGAAAGTGGTTTCAAAGGTTTCTGACATGTCTGCTTATTGCTTCCAGACAGGTCAGCCAGAGCCATTGTGTTCGAATACCAGGAGGAAGGAGAGTTGTGGCTGGGATTTCCTAGATGAGAGTAACCCAAAGAGTGTGCACAAATTTAGGGGTGGGCGGAATTTGCGAAATTCACTTTCGCAATTTATCGCGAAAATGTTAAAAATCTCAGCAAACACGCGGAAATGTCGCGAAGATGCTGATGTTTTTTTCCCGCCCGTTCGCGGTATTTTCTGCGTGGTCGCGGCTCGCCAACTTACCCATGCGGTTGCTCACGGGCGCGGCCATCTTGTTTTCACTTGTCTCGCGGTGCATGATCGCGAGAAGAAAGACGTGATCGTGCGACGAATGACGTTACTGCGGGCGTGAACTGTCGCGAGACAGCGCAAATGGCTACCAACAATCCAACATCTCATGGAGAACGCGACCGGATCGGGTAAACTTGTCGGCGAACGCGGGGATTCAGGTAAGGCGATCGCTCGCACGAGGGAATGTATTATTTTACAGCGCGAGCAAGCAAAAAATTTCCGGTAAAATGCAGATTGCAGAAATTTTTACATTTTTGCGCTCTCCGCGGAACGCGAAAATGTCAAATTATCACAATTTCCGCGAGTGGAACGGAATTTTAGCCCAGGCCTACACAAAATAGAGAGCTATCTTCTCAATCTATACCTACCAAATGATGGGAATACAATTCAAGTGAAACATAAGGGCACAACATGGGCAAAAGGGCACAACATGGGCAAAGACTAGCTCTGCATTGCAACTCAGTCTCTGTTCTCCCTCACCTTAAAGTCAGAATTATCACAAAGGCTACAGAAATGCATTGAAGGAGCAAATACGTAAGCAAAGATGGTCTAGCAGGCTATGTTTATTCCTGACTTTATACATCATCCCCCAAAATAGTTTTCACTGTGCTCATAGTTAACTATGAAATGCACTCCTTACTCATCCTGCTACACACACACAGAGCCTTATTTAAAAGAATTGACATAGGGCAATGCCGCAAGTCATTTTCCTGTGCTGCCCTATGCCAATTGAAAAGGGCAGAAATGCACTGTATGTACAAGATACAGTGCATTACTGTCCTTTCATCCAGCGGCAGTGAACAATTTTCAGGCAACCGCCAACTCAGGCACCCTTTCGCCATGTTGCAAGGGTGCCTGCGTTGTGGGGATGATTTTTTTTGTGCAAGAAGGGATACTTTCCTGCACAAAAACAATCAAAAGAAGCGTTTTCCTCATTCTATGTAAGCTGCAGAATGCCGCACATGTGGAAAGTGGGACCAACAGGCGAATTGAAAACATGACTCCTTGTTACGCCTGCTCTGGGGAAGCGTAAGGTTTTGGGCGCTGAGTTTGAGATCTGGGGCAGCGTCAAAATCCATGGGTGTTGTGTGGCAACAACCACAGCAACACTCATTGAACGCCTCCTTGATGCAGAGTAAGGCAACACAGCGCTTTACGCTGCCATGCCTTACTCCATATCTCTGAACCCATATATAGCCAGGCAGGGTGGCTTTGCGTCACCTCATAGATATAATTCAGAGGCCTGTGCCACCTGAAGATCCAAAAAATGACTCTTGTAAACAAGTTCCACAGCGTGTATACACACGTGACACATAATTGAATGCAGCTAAGTACCTTGCTGTAAGAAATGGCAGAGCAATTTAGATGGAGAGGTTAGTAGGCAACTATCCCTACATAGGTTAAAAGTAAACTGGCCTGTCCAATCATATTAACACACCACTACAATAAGTGTAAGTCCACTACAGCCCAATGAGCTGAAAGGGGTCATTCTTTTTTTTTTTTTACTTCTTTTTATTGAGAAAGTAGTCCTTCTAGATTACAGATGGTGCTTGATATAATGGCCACTTAGTGCATACATTTGATTTTTGTGCTTGCAGGGACAAAAGAAAAAGAGTAAAAAATACCATTGACTCACTCCTTGGGTAACTCAGGCCACGGGTGCATATGTACAGAGTCATACACAAGACATTGACTCACAGCAGGTGATTGAAAGGCAGAACAGGGAGAAAGGAGATGAGGAATGAAAACCGTGACTAAGTGAGAATATTGGGTTGAAAAAGATGTCAAATATAGCCACCTTAAGTGTATGGAGGGAGGGGATAGATTGAGGGTGGTATCAAGACAAAGGCAGTCTTGGTATTTGTTAACCTCAGAATGTGGTGGCCCTATGATGGGTTCCTAAGAAAGACTTTTATTAGTAAGCTCTACTGTATTTTGGGCACACCAGTAAGAGGCAATTCAAAATTTATGAAAACAGACTTTAAGAACGAACTTCAAAAATAACTCAATGAAAATTTATGACTGATGGTCTTTTTGCCTGCCATGATTAAACAAACGTGAGTCAATAGTGTTTAGCAGATGCTGTAAATTTAATGCAGACCATGTAAATAACAACCAAGCAGACAGTCCCACACTGATGAATAGTTCAGTGAGGAGATGTGCTGGAGGGTAAAGAAGTTTATTTGAAAGGTGAGGAGTGCACTTCCAAACCTGATCACTCTGTAGTCTGCAATGTGCAAGCGCCTAATTTAGCATGCGTCCTGAAAGGTATTCCGGTGGCAGCTATTACACCCTCTTTCACGTTGCTAGCTAACGGTAGTTACTTGCTTTTAAATAACGAGGCTTGCTGCGGGATGCTAGAGGTGATTCCCTACATTGTGACTGTATCGCAGAGAGTAGTCTGCTGTAAATGTCAATTTTCCACCACCACATGGGCGGCTGGATGTTTCCATCTGGCCTTCCATCTCAACCTTGAAAGCAGAGTTCAACAAGATGAGCAGAATAAGGGCTCTATTGTCTCAAAAAGAAGTCGCTCTGACTTCATCTCGTGAAACATTTGTCCTTCACGTAGCAAACACCCGCACAGAGGTGCATGCACTTTTAAATACTGATCTCCCACTGCATTTTGGTGCCCTGATTCAAACTATATTTAATGCCTCGTCCACAACTGGCTTGGCGCATTTTTTCAAAATTGTGGGCTCTGGCCTCGTGACCTCCTTTCAAACTATACAACCTGTTTTTCATTGCCTAGATTGTCCTTTCGAATGGGCTCTGGATTTGTGCTTGTCAAACTCGGTTTCTCCTGCCCCGGGTTATGATCGACTGATGAGTCCCTTAGTGGCACATGAGTTGGACTGTTCTGGTGTCAGGATCATGGCCTGTGGAGCAGCACATGGAGTCCTAGGGAATTGGGACATCTGTACGGCAGCGTATGACTTCTTGGCAAGAAGTTATCTTGAAGAACACGCCAGTTGTCCTCTGATTGCGCTAGAGGCCCCAGTTGTTGAGGAACATGTATGTTCGTTTACCTTGTTAGACTGGATGGCGGAAATATTCACAGAACGTTCTAATGACTGCCTCTTGGAAGCTGTCGCTACTTTCTGTGCTTACACGTTGATGGATTAACTTGGATGTCGCCCAAACAATCCTTGTACGACGCAAAAAAAAAAATAATTTGATTCGGTATTTGGGCTCGCTGAGCCTTTGCAAGATGTTACATGTTTTTTTATTTTGTTTTTTCCCTTTGTTTTTTCTTTTTGCGTTTTTTTTTTTCTTTTCGAACTTTCACTCCCCTTTATTTGGATATCCAATACATGCACTCGGTTCCGCTCTGTCGAATTTGAACTCTGCGTTCTTTTAATTGTATCCCTAATAGTTCGTGGTCCGATCAAGGGAGGGTGTAGTGGAGGCAGCGTTTTAGATAGATACATTGCTATGTTAGCATAAGTGCCTTAGATGTTAGAAACGCCATCTTGCCACTTTTGCTGCTTTTGCACACGACACTGCTGGTACATGTTATTACTTGAAAACTGCTTGCTTGCCTTTTCTTCACATGAGAACTGTCTGTTGTTCACATCCCTAAACGTACACTGCGACCTTGGTCTGAACATTGTGTGGAGGAACGGAGGACGAATGGGACACTGATGCTAGTCGGATTGGGGTTCTGGGGACTGAGGTGAGTTTTTGGTACACCGCAATTCACTGAGGTCCTGGTTTCCTGCGCATAGTTCTGTGCATGAGCAGAATCACTGCAACATGGCCTAGGCTGGATTAGCTAGCCAGTGGTAAGCAAGCCAAGGTTTCTGCTCACTGGGGGGCTCCAGGAAGTCTATGAAAGGCATTGTGCCCTGCTACCCCTTTCCAATTTGCCGTGCTGCTATAACACATGACAACCTGCAATTTCTTTTTTTTAAAAAGCCTGCCTCTTATTTCCTTATTACAATGGAGGTGTGGCGCATCTAGTCACCTGTAGTAAAGAAATGGCAGAGCCGCTGAGCAGTAATAAGTTATTACAGTTGAGTTCTGACATCACAATACCTAGTGCCAGCATCCTGCAGCATAAAAACAGCTCCTGTTTAAAAAAGAAAAGAAGGTGCTGACATTTCCTTTTTCTGATATATTTTTCTAAAATGAAGTGTTCAGCAGAAAGAAGATATTTATGGAAATGCTTATTTTTCCATATTATAGGTTATTACGGGAAAGATAGACACTTTGGTGCCGATTCCGATCCGTTAAAAATATTCCCCGTACGAATCGTATCCGGATTTTTTTACGTACGAATCGTACAAGTCCCGTACAAACTGGCAAGTACGATTCGTATGTAAAAAAATCCATACGAATCGCATTGGGAAAATTCCCGACACGTCCTCGGGTCGGAAAAAGTGTCCGACATGTCCCCGGACAGTTTTACGTACTCTCATAGCAACCATGGAGACGTCCAAACATGTGCCCGCATACGCGCCGTACCCCCAGCCCACCCCCGTAGGTACGCACCATACCCCCAGCCCACCCCCCATGTACGCACCATACCCCCAGCCCACCCCCGTAGGTACGCGCCGTACCCCCACCCCTGTAGGTACGGAGCGTACCCCCACACCCATAGGTATGGTGCGTACCCCCACCCCCGTAGGTACGGTGCGGGCCCCCACCCCATAGGTATGGTGCGTACCCCCACCCCCGTAGGTACGGTGTGTACCCCCACCCCCCGTAGGTACACGCCGTACCCCCACCCCTCTAGGTACGGTGCGTACCCCCACCCCCATAGGTACAGTGCATACCCCCACCCCCGTAGGTACGGTGCGGACCCCCACGAACTGGGGGTCCGCACCGTACCTACGGGGGTGGGGGTCCGCACCGTACCTACGGGGGTGGGCTGGGGGTACGGCACGTACCTACGGGGGTGGGCTGGGGGTACGGCGCATACCTACGGGGGTGGGCTGGGGGTATGCTCCGGACGTACGGGGGGGCTGGGGGTACGGTGCGGACATGTAGGGATGAGAGTATGGTGTGTACCGGGCCCCCTTTTCGTCGTGCATCGCGGCGTACTTAGCTTTTCCGGCACTTTTTGGGTCTCGTAAAAATTTTGCCGTGCGAAGTGCTGTGGGTACGAATCGTACTTGCTGATCCGTAAAACGCTGCCTGACTCCGTGCGAATGTCGCGTACGCGGTGTCCCGGATCCGATTTGTATGTATTTTCTTGCCGGTCGGTGTTTTTTACGATTCGTACGGAAATGTTGTTTCCGTACGAATCATACTTGCATGTTTGTAAGGTATTTTTCCCGGGTACGGGTCGGACGGAGAAAACGCTCCGTCCGACGATTCGTACCCGGTTTTTCCAGGATCGGAATCGGCACCTATGTATGTTTCAATTAGCTAGTTTTTTGGTGTTTATATATCCTTCTTTTATACTTTGTGTCTGCAATGAATATTGCAGTTTGTGGAAGGGTGAGGTTGTGATAATGTAATATAACTAATAAAATACCCTCTGTCACATTTAAAAAAGGATACTGCAGGTCACCTCAGAGGTCCTTGGCCTTATAAAAATAATTGGTATTTTTGTCTTGTTCATCCATATGGCATGGCGGTCCATGGAGATTTGAAATATTCTTTGACTGTATGGGAGGGGTTACTTTATCCCATGTATTGAGCAGCAGTCATTTTGTCATGGCCCTTTTTGTAGGTTTATTCCCAAACTTGTTGCCTCCTATTTTTCTGACTCTATTTTTGTTGGCTTTAGGATTCTGGGCACTTCACCACTGCTGATTAGTGCTAGAGTGTAAATGCTCTCTTGATAAATTGTGATATGGTTGGTTATCTAGGATTGACATGTTTGATTTACTGGTAAGTCCCTGGTAAAGTGCACTGAGTGTTCCAGGGCATGTAAATCAAATTCTACTAGTGGGCTTGCATGCTAGAGAGAAGAATGGTCCCATACAAGTTAGAATAAAACAGTATTACAATTTAGTAATCAAAATTGGAATTACAAATGTATCAGTGAAAAATAGGGAATTTAATCAAATTAGGTTGAACGCAAAATTATTATACACGAAAATGAGTGAGCAAGACGTGAAAGGGCAGAGGGAAATCAGCCGATTTCCTTACCACATGCAAGTGACTTAAAAGGTGACTTTTCAATATGTGAGAATGTAGGTAAACAAAAAGTCACAATCTTAATTACATCTCATACTCCACATTTAAATGCAAATATTGGTATAGAGTGGAAGATGTATGTGTTGACGACGTTTCAATCCCAGTAAAGATATAGGGATCTCATCAGGACTAATTGGTAAAAAGTGCCTGGGAAGTTGCCAAAAATGACGAGCGCTGTGTCTATTGCAATTATTTCCAGCCTCGGAAATGAGCACGGGTGCAAGCTGATCCTAGTACGGCGGGCAGCCGGGGAATGATGGAAGAGTATGGTGCCTTAGCCGAAATGAGGTCGGAGGCAATTGAAGGTGGGGAGGTTCCCGTCCGGGAACATGGGTTTGCGTGTTCAATGGCACCGATGAATAACTAACCTGACAAAGCAGGAGTATGTGCGAAGCAGCATACCGGGTGTATCGGAAGAAGCAGCCGCGGCGATCTTGAAATGAATTGGAAGACGGTCAACCAGTCTCAGAAGTTCTGAGTCTAGTGGGCTTGCAGCACTGGTTGTGCCACCCACAGTAGTAGCCCTGTAAATGTGTCTTAGACCTACGACTGTGGTGTCTACATGCCCACTTGTAAACTGCCATGTTGTCCTGGCAAGTGCACCCATTTGCCAGTCCCAAACCTTACCTTTTCTCACATGGAAGGCACCCCTAAGGTAGGCCCAAGTTACCCTCATTAACAGGGTGCAGTGCACGTACTGGTGTGTGTGACGTCCTGATAGTGAAATACTGCCAATTTCATTTTTAAATATTGAAAGGCCGTCTGCCCCACAGGCTATCATTGGAGAGGCACTGTAACATTTTACATGTGTAACTTTCAACAGGGACAAGATAGAAAAAATGGATTATAGGATCTCTGAACTCAGAATTTACTAACGCCCCTTTTGGGAAAGGTAGTTTTTAAATTGAACATTTGAAAATGCCACTTTTGGAAAGTGAGTATTTTCTTACTTTACCTTTCTGTGTGCCTCTGGCTGTTTGTGTATTTAGCATCCAGTGTTGGAGTGACAAGAGCTGGGGATGTACATTCACTGTAGACAGTCACAAGGGTGTTGAGGTGTGCCCTGCCTTTCCTGTGTGACTCATTGCTGGGCTGAATAGACCTGGTCTGCATTTAGAGTGGCGGGAGGAGCTTTGCTTGCAGCTGAATAGGCTATGTCTCCTTTTCAAAATGCTGTCTCTGCCCCCTGCGGTCATGCTGCACCAGAGAGGACAGGACTGGTTTGGACTGGGTTCAGAGACCCTTGCCACAAAGGGAACAATACAAAATGGTATATAAGTATCAGACCTAAAATCCCAGGTCTTTCGATTACTTAAAAAAACAAGAGGACCCTGCCAAGAAGAAGAGCGGAAGGACTGTGCAAGGAGAGCTGTCTTTTCTGAGTGAGGGGTGGGTTGGTCTGCAGTTGCTGCTTCTGTCTGTGGTGGAGGTAAAGGACTGACTCTTTTTGCCCTGCTGTGGTATACTGCTTGTGAAGAATCTCCAAGGGCTTGGGTGGGCTTGCCTTCTGTTGGAAGTCTCAGGGATATAAAAAACCAAGAAAAGTAAACATGCCTGAGAGGAGAGTTGGAAAAGCTGTGTGAGGTGTACTGCCCCGGACTTGTGTGGGGTATGACAGCCTACAGATGTTGCTCCTGCCTGGAGCAGAGAAAGGACTGGAATGTCCCTATACCTTTTTGTTCCAAAGAGCTGAGCTTGTGGTGAGCGCTGTGGTCATCACTTCTTTTATTTGAAAGCTAGCGCGTGTTTAGTGCTTTTATTGGCTGCTCAGCACGTAAAGACTCATCAGAGCATGTGCAGTGCCCTCCTCCTCCTTCACCGCAGGAGCATGTGGTCGTTGCCAGAGAAAACCAAAGGAAGCATGTGGTAAGTGCTCAAATTACATCTTAAGGAGAGCCACTGCAAGGGGGTCGAGGGCAGAGCAGATTCCCTCCAAAACTGTTGCTTGGCAGCAGAGCCATCCAGCGCAAAGTGAAGCTCCCAGTGTTGCTTGGCAACCAATGCGGCCACCCGTGTTTCCAGATGTTTCCACAACAATCACCAGGAAACGCAGAGAGGAGTGGTTTCTGCTGAGGGGTGGTGCAGGACACTCCCCATTTGACGGAGAAGTAGCTTAGCCCTGACTATACTAGCTGCCCAGGCCCGACGGGCCGACACCCAGCTGAAAGGTGCCACGCGCCCCCCACCCTCGATACCCAGTAAAGAGCTTCCCGTGTGGCAGTGGGGATTCCGCTATGGTCTTGTTTATGTGTGGCCGAGATTGTTGGCAGCAGTGCCTCAGGCTTAAGCAGGGGTAGTTGAGGGAGGAGACCGGTCAAGGTTTCCAGGTGGGGCTGTGTGTATGCCTCCCTATCCTCAGCACATACCTGGGCCATTATCGTTAGAGGGTCAGGACGGGGTGTAACCTCGACAGAGGACCCCAAATCCCCAGTGAATATTTACTTAATTCCCCAGTATAGGTGCGCAGGTGCTGCTGCAGTTTCAGTTTCAGCTTAGCTTTTCCGTTACCAATTGCATGTTTCGGTCTATTAGGATTCATGTGTCCTTCACCAAACAGCTGCATTTTTTATGCCCTCATGTTATGGTAAGATTTCCTACCCAGTCGCATTTCATGTGTCCTGATGTAATGGGGTAGTTGGGATTATATGATAGGCACAGGGATAATGTTGTCATGATGCCTTTCATGACCAGTGCAACTTAGGAGTATTTACTACAGTGCACCTTAAGTGATATGTGACCTATACGACGATATTCCCTGTATCATGCTAAATGTATGGTTATGGCAGTTGCTTAGTTGGCAAAGTGATTTATGGTCTATGTGATGTTTATGACCATTGCAAAGTGATGTGTGGTCTATGTGTTTTATATAGAATACAAGTGATGTTTTTATATACCATGGTGTGGAGTCTCTTTTTGTGGTGTGCCGAGTGGGTCATTGGTGTGTTTGTGTATGTTGCGCAAACGCTTTACACATTGCATCTGGTATGAGCCTGACTGCTCTGCCAAGCTACCAAGGGGGTGAGCAGGGGTTATCTTGGGTGTGTAACTCTCTTACCCTGACTGAAGTGGTGGGTTGCCTGGCTTAGGTGCATACCCTAGCCAACCATAAACCCCATTTCTAACAAATTGCATTCAAACACATAGAAACTATAGTTAATTTCACATTTTCTGAAAATTTGACAGCGCCACACTCAAATGACCAGAAGGATGAGTAGAAACAAGAAATCATCTATTTTAGTTTATTTCCCTTTCCTTTTGAGTTATCCATTTAAATCAGGGTATATGTTACATTTTTCTGTTGTGTAGAATTGTTTTACTTTCTTTATATTAGTCACCTAAAGTCATGCATGTTTCTCACTAACAATGTAGTACTGAAGCTCTTTTCCACAATTCACTAACTTTATTATTCTTTTTCTCTGTCCAAAACAACAGGCTTCGGCTGCAAAAATCTTTTTTCGTGCAGTCCTTTTTTAAGTGTTCGTGATAGTTACATTGTTTAAAATTTTCATATCACAAGTTGGTTAGGCCTAGTGTGACATATTTAACAAAACAGAATAATAAAAAATAAATAAAAGTACAGTCTCAGGTTTTTCACAAAATAACAGGTTCAATTACTTTTTCTGAAATGTGTTGTGGATGTGTCGTGCAGCTGTAGTTCCAATGTGGCAACGGGCTGCCATGCAATGTTGTTCTTTGCCGTTGTTCCAATCCACCCAGTAGCAGCGATGTGTTGGTTCTGCTCTGGGTTGCAATGCACAGCAGAGGAGATGCATTCCTTTTGCTGGATCCACAAATGCTGGTAGAGTAACTTAGGCCCAATTCCAAGAGTCCGGAACGGGATGGCTCAACTTGGCAGGGTAGTTTCATAAATGGTAGTGTCCAGGTACAAGGGCAAGGTTATTGGAAACCCGTTGTGTCCCTGAGGCTTCAGATTAAGAGGCCAGCCAAAAAGCCCTTGGAGTCACTCTGGGTTTCTGGGTTCAAGAGATGGAGGTCCAGTCTGTCAAACAGTCAAGAGGGCATCAGGTCAGCACAGCAAGGCAGCAGGTCAGCATAGCAAGGCAGCAGTCCAGCAGGGCAGCAGTCCAGAAGAGTAGCAGTCCTTCAGCAGCACAGCAGTCCTTCTTCGTGGTAGAATATCCACAGGTCCAGAAATGTACTGAAGAAGTGGGGTCCGATTTCAAATATCCAGTTCTGCATTTGAAGTGGGGGAGCAGCTTCTGGAGGCTTTCCTTTTAAGTGCACAAGCACCCTACCTCTCCTGCCCTGGCTCCAGACTAACTACAGGAGATATGCAGCCCTTTGTATGGAGGCAGGGTACAGCCCATCCAAGAGTAAGTAGCGCTGTATCCAGCTCCTCGCTCACATCCTGACAGTGATGGACTATCCATGCACAACTAAGCTCTCTATTGGTTGTAGCTGTCTAGGAGGAATACACAAAGCCCAACTGTCAATTACTCCCACTCATGCGACCCAGAGACAGGGGACACGCACTATGGTGCCGATTCGGATCCTGGAAAAAATTTCCCCGTACGACTCGTATCCGGTCTTTTTACCGTACGAATCGTACAAGTGCCGTACAAACTGCCAAGTATGATTCGCATGGGAAAAAGTCCATACGAATCGCATTGGGAATAATTCCCCACACGTCCTCGGGTCGGAAAAAGTGTCCGACACGTCCCCGGACGATTTACTGTACAAATGTGAAAAGTGAAGTCCGACCGCGCAAGTACGATCCATCCCGTGCGTCCGATGTTACAACCGTATGGAAAATGCACCGTACGGACCGAACTCCCATAGCAACCAAGGAGACATGTGCCCGCATACGCGCCGACCCTCCCCCCAGCTCCCGTGAGTACGTGCCGTACCCCCACCGGTGTATGTACACCCGTGTACGTACGCGCCGAACCCCACCCATGTATGTACACCCGTGCACATACGAGTCATACCCCCACCCGTATATGTACACCCGTGCACGTACGAGTCGTACCCCCACCCGTGTACGTACGAGTCGTACCCCCACCCGTGTATGTACGGTGCGTACCCCCAGCGCGTAGCTGGGGGCGGGTGTACATACACGGGTGGGGGTACGACTCGTACGTACACGGGTGTACATACACGTGTGGGGTTCGGCGCGTACTTACACGGGGGCTGGGGGGGTACGCCATGTAATAGCAGAACCATGTATGGATTGGATATTCAATGACATTTGGAGTGATGTCTACTGAATGAATGTTTTATATACATTTTGTACAGCACTGTATATATGTTATTCACCCAAAGCACTTTGTCACTTCTAGATCACCTTATCACTGATTAGTTTATTGTTTGTGCCGCCCTTTTAAAAAACAAAATTGTTTTTTGTGACAGCCTGACTAAGATATAACCCTAATTGCATACCAGGAAAATGAATTAATTTACGAATACAATTGATATCGATTACATCAATCTAGGTGTGTTTACCTTTTTTCTTTTTGTTTATAAATGCTGTTGAAGTAATTATCTAACGCCCGACAGAACCTACCTTACCTTTAATTTCAGACACCCAGGATCTGAGGGTCACTGGGTAACCCCATTATACTTAATGCAGGTACACTAGTAGCATTTAGTTTACAGACCCTGGGTAAATAGAGTACCACTATACTAGGGACTTATAAGTACATTAAATATGCCAATTGGGTATAAGCCAAACGTACCAAGTTTTAAGGAGTGAGCACATGCACTTTAGCACTGGCTAGAGGTGCTACAGTGCCCGTAGTTCTAAAGCTAGCAAAATGAGATCAGCAAAAATAAGGGGAGGACGGCAGTAGTTTTTGAGGGATGACCACCCTGAGGCTGCCAGGTCTAACACTCACTATTTTATATTGTCTTTAAGACTGCACTGTCAGAGCCAATAATTATTTCACATAGACAGTCAAAGAATCATCAATAAGGCTAGATCATAGATGTATAAAAACAGTTTTTTGTACTGAAACAGTAAATGGTTAAAATGTCCATTTCTTTTACTGGCATATTCTTACATTTAACTTTTGTTTTGCACAAATTACGTGATGCCACTTCAATTATTTCATAGGTATTATAAAACCACAATGGAATGATAATAATGACTGCATGAATTCCCAATGGTCAACTGTGTCACTTTATAAACATATGTTTGCTGCATGACTCTTTAATGTTGCTGTGCTACTAAACATTGTATCTGTGTGCTGCTCTTTGTTTGGATGCACCATTAAAGAGTATTGGAGTGCATCATAGTCTCCTGGGTGAGTATTGAAATAATTTGCTGGTGCGCCCAATGCTCCTTTATGGGTGCTGGTAAACACTGTTGAAATATTTGACACTTTGCTTGAAGAGTGCTACTACTCATTCTAGACATGTGTGAGTACCCAACTCGGCTTTGAAATGCCTCAAAACACTGCTGTGTGCATCATTCTACCTCGTGGGAGTTCACAAAAACAGTTGGAGCGCTTATCTCTTTTCTTTACAAGTGCCACAAAATCCTTTAGCAGTTGCCATGTGCAACTCACCCCAGTGGGAATACAATTATAAATTGTTGTGTGTGTGTTTGTGTGTGTGTGTGCTCGTCTCCTCTGAGAGTGCTGATTAAAATTGTTAAAGTGTGTGAGATAGAGTAACATGTTAATACCTCACTGCTCAGATCATTTCCCAGAAAATTAAACTCTTTGGGGATGATAAACAATAGCTTTTAAAAGTTGTCAGAGACCCATTCAGATGACCATGGGGCAAGCAGCCAATATGTCACCCAAACATGGGAGTTGTAGCCTTTTAACCCCCCCCCCAATGTGCGAGGGCTTGACAGGCTATGGCTCCTGAGCAACTGGGCCAAGTACCCCTTCCAAACTTAACTCTCAGCGATACCACTTGTCAAGTAACCCAATGCTTTTCTGGTTTGGGGATAGAGAGCAAAGTGGGGGTGGACACAGGCTCACACCTCAAAATATGTTAAGCAGTATCAATAAATGAATGTCCAGTTAAATACTTGCTTTTACGAAAAAAAAGTATTTATATATGAACCAAAGTAAAATAGGACATTCCCAAACAATACACACAATTACCTGTAGTGTGGGCTCTAATGCTTTTTAGCTGAGTCCTTTGAATCCCACTTCTCTCTTGTTAGTGGTAGTGGTTATTAGATATTCACTGTAAACAACATTCAGGTTAAATCTGACTCCAACTCTTCATTAAATTCAAAAGTGTTCCAGCACTGAAGTACTATGTGGTAGGCAAGTTCCCCTGGGGCTGTCTGACCTGTAATAAACCTTACACACACCAGCAGGATCAGAGTGGCTGGAGTCTCGAGCATGTCTTCTTGGCAGGTGCTGAAGCTGCACCAGTTTTCTCCGGTAAGTTTCTCACTAGCGGCCTGGGAGGGGCAGTTGTCAGGTGTCCTCAAGATTGCAACACCTCATGCTAAGAAGTAGCTAAGGGGAATCAGTTCTCCTCCAATGCTTGGTACGCTTCTTGGCTCCCCATAGGTGGTGGGGATTACAATGCTCAGGGCTTGGGCCTGATCAGATCCAGACGGTGATCTTTTTCTTGTGATGACGATCTCAACTAAACCACGCTCCTTATCTTGTCCTGGTGGCACCCCCTGGAATATAAGGTCAATATCTCCACTCAGCAAACTGACTACTGTCTGATTGGTACAGTAGCAATCTTCACGGATCCCTCTCCTGGAATACGGGGTCTCCCACTTACCTTTCTACATGGAATACACCCTTCATGGTGGCCTCACCAGGCATACGGGGTTGTAGACTTAGCTCTGCTCATGGACTACAGCAGAATCATAATGACAGTGCTATTCACGGCGGCCTCACCTTGCATAAAGAGTCATGACTAACAACCTTCAAATGGGCGATTACCCATTCGGTGCAGCTACATTTAATGTGTCCCTTAACAGCTGCGCTCCTCCAGCATATGATGGTCTCTGACTTTTCCCTTGAGACAGGCAATGACCCAATCGGTGGACGAGTCACCTCCTCACACTTTGCTACAGCGATCCAATCAACAGGATCACCACTGGAACTCACTTCCTACAGTGCTCTCCTCTTCCTCATAGTGCTCATTGGTCTTGGCAAGCAGGCAGGCACTGCTGTTTAAGACTCCAGGGGCAGATGGTTTTGAAGTCCTTGGTGATGTACCCCCACCCAGCTGGGAGACTGGCAAGCCTTGGCCCCCTGTCTTGGTCACAGGCAAAAGTCTTGCAACCCTTCTCTCCCTAGTGCAGCCCAACTGCCCACTTGATAGTTGACAGTTCTTGGGGCATTGAGGTCCCCTTTTTCTAATCCATTTCCAGACACAAATTGTGATTTTGAGTCTGAGTTGTTGAAGTTTATGTGAAGTGCTCTCTCCTCTATACTGCTCTTCCTCCAGAAAGCAGTCTGTAACAGCAGGTGCAACTCCAAATCTGCTAGTCTGACAACACAGGCCATGAAGGTTCACACCTGGTTATCAGCCACAGCGATACCATGGTGGTATGTTTATCAAAAGGTTACCCCAGGACATTGGCCCTACTCACTATGAATCTCTTATCAGCCCCATCTCCTTCCTGAAATGTGCTTGGGTCCCTTCCCAATGACCTCTCTCAGAATCAACAGCCAGGAACAGACTGGGAACCAAAACCGGCCCTGGCAAACTGCTCAGCCGCCCCCCCTGGGGTGAGGGTGGATGCAGCAGAGCAGTTTGGGAGGGCCGGTTTCGGACAATTTTGTTACAAGAGGCTGATATTGCCAACCCCCAGTAACAAAAACGGCCTCCCAGGGGCCAAAACCAGCCCCCACCCTAGCGACCCAACGGGGAAATACCTGGTGCCCGCTACGGCCAGTCTGGCCCTGTCAACAGCACCCTTTTGAAGTGTACTGAAGAGTCTGTCTCTTCCCTTCTCCATTGTGTCTCACCCTGCTCAAAGGAATTCAGCAATCCACAAATCTGTCTGAGGGGGATTCCTTTACCTCCTCATCTTCCTCCAGTTAGTCCTTGGCCTCCCAAAATGGAAACCAGACTCTTCCATGTATTGGACCATTAACAGTACACTTACATCTTGCACATATATGCAGCATATGTGCACTAACAATCCATGTAATTTACCAATCACCTACACACAGACACCCAGGGCATGTATACTAAACATGCTGCTCAGCACTGCACACCAAACTGATGAAGACCAACCATGAGTTAAGCACACAGCAAATTAACTTCAAGTGAGTGAGCTTGTAGACCTTACTCAAGTGACACAGGAAAAACAGAACCTCTTGACTTCTACTGATTACTAAGTGGTATGCTGCCAGCACTGCACTCATACTACTTAACTCTTGGCAAAGGCAGTAGCTTTTCACAACTATTAGGGTAGCACTTCGTGTGCCACTCTGAGACCTAAACAGCCACTATCCATGAGGGAGGCCTATTTTAGAGCACATGCATGATTCCTCTTGCCCATGACAACAGAAAATCAGCATCAGGGATCCAAACATCATTACAGGTGGAGCACGCAAAAGGCGGGGTGCACGTCTATCATCATGCGAGGGACTTTCCTGTACCAGCACAAGTGGAATCTAATGATATCACATCAAAAGACAAACACAAATACCATCTACCTAAAGATTCTGTACTCTGCATCTTGCTCTGCTGCAGAATAGTACTTGAGGTATGCTTTTGGAAGTCAAAGGGGAAGGCATAGTACTGTTGGAAATATTTTTAGATATTCGATTAACACTTTGAGGTTCATAGCAGTTCATTTAATACTGTAGTTAGACAACATTTTAGAAGACTTGTTACAGTTTAATTTTACCTACATTTCAATTTTCGGTTGCTAATTTTGATTTACTTAAAACACTTTTCTGCTTGTATTTTTAATCTTTTTATACTCTAGCTGAAGTATCATAGAGCTGAATAAATACTGTAAGAAATTGGGTTATTTGTGATGTGAGTACTTCACAATTAAAAAGTCTGCCACTTCCTCTTTACTGAGAACCATGTGCTTCATTGCAGCACTTGTCTCTCACATAATAGGGAAGCAGAGCAGTCCGAAGATTACTTAGGGGAGATGGTGTGTACTAGTAATTCCAGAATACACTTAAACAATCATTGTTCACTCTGTACCTTTTCTCGTAAAAAGGAAATGTCTTTATTTATGCACACACTACTATATACTATGCATTTATTACAAATGCATACAATCAGGTACATAGAACCTTTGGTGACATCCTCAAAACAGTTTACAACCTCAGCAAGGCTTAAACCCGAGACCACAACCCCACTACCTGTGCTAGATACACTATCACAATATAAGGTGATGTCAGTTTTTAATAAGACAGGCCTACTTGGTTTGTTATGGTGGGTAACAAGACATGAGTAAAAGCAAAACTCATGCTATAGGCCACTAACCCAATGTCATTATAATCAAGGTTCCATGTTTTTCTTTTTCATTGAATGTACTGATAAATGCAGAGAGAAAAACATGTATTTTCTGCGTGTATTTATAGTTTAATGCAGATAAAAACTCAGATTACTGATTCTAAACTAATCAATCATGATTGCCCGGCCAATAGCTGTTTGGATTGACAGGTAAGGGGGTAAAAAAATAGAAAAAACAACCAGTGATGTGCATAAGGTTGATACCAAAATGTAATTTTTTTCAGCTTGATGTTTTGTTTCATCGTCTGTGGAGTTTTAGCTTATTTTTTTTTAACAAAGGCCAAAATAAATATGGATAAATACTGCTAAACCTATTGAAAAATAAAAATGGAAATGTCAAAAAATACATTTCATAAAACTGGGAGCGCTAATTATAATGTAAAACCTTACATTGTTAACCATCATAATTATGAATGAAGCATTTTATTGAATCACGTGTCCCAGAGTCTTATTTCTACCTTTACAATGCAGCTACAGCAGGCAGGTTTATGACTAACCAATACGAGTACCGCCATTTCAAAAGCACCATTTCCAGGTGTACTTTAAACTGTGAAGAGCCTGTCCTGGGACTAGAGATTGAATCCCCTAGAAAAACCTATGGTACTATTTTGAGGACATTTTCTGGGGGACTGCTGCACTTCTTTAAGCTACCTAAACATCTTTGTATTTAAAATTAAAACGACAAAAATACAAGCAAGAAAAAAACGCAAATCAGAAAAACGGGAAATACAGGAAGGTAAACAAAGGATCCACCATTTTAAAAACTGACAGAGGCTTAAGTCCTACAACTCTTTCAATGAAAGGAACTTGATCCTCAGGTAGACAAAATGGAGGAAAAAACAAATATACCAACTGTAACGGAAATAAACATAAACAAAAATTAAATTAATGGTTCCACAGCATATGAATGCTTGAAAAAAATATACACAAAGCATATTTTTGTGAAAATTTAGGTGCTACACCACAAAACGTATAAAAGAAGCCGACCTCCATTTTAAATTCAGTAGTTACCTGACTACCGGAGGCACCACACGCATTCTGCTGCCAGACAGTGTCACATCGCAAAATTACAAAACCAATAATAAAACTAAGTATTATTGATAAATTAAATTACTAATATAACAGTTATAAAAAAAAGAAATATACTACAAGATATGTACATTTTTTACAGGATCTTGTCAGAACTAAATTTAACTTGGTGATGGGGACTTACCTTTTTTGGGATGTTACATTTTAAAAGCAATTGAATAAATCAAATAGCCTTAATATTACTATTAACTTTTAAAAAAAAGTATTTATAAAGGATATTTTATCAAAACAAATTTTAAAAAATTAATTGTATTTTGAAAACTATTTGCTTAATGTTATTTACTAGTGGTTAGTTGTGATATATAACAAAAGTAAACTTTTTCTTTCTTATAACACCAAAACGGTTCCTGCCTCCGGAAAAATACTTTTTGGGTTATAAATACTCTTCCTACTCAAATAGGTGGCAGCGTCAGGGTAAACAGTGGATAGTTCTTGGATTATAATTACGATTGAAAATCAAAATGGTAAATTACTGAGGTAAAACGCAGGAGAGTGCTAGTGTGTTAATTATTCTTCATCATCCAAACTGTGTATTCAAAATTATAAGCAGATATTATATATCTGTCTTTAATTCTTAATCATTTTCAAAAAAATGGCAATGTCGATTTATTAGTAATAAAAAGTTTTGTTTTTCAAATAAATAAAACCTTTAATTTACATAATTTTGAACTGCATTTTGTATTCTCCACAGATCGCAAGATATAAACAACGGAAAACAAAAATCATCTTGTAGAAACCTGTGAAAGGACACCTAAAAAAGAGCAGATTTCATTATTAAAGGTAAAAGATTATTCACAAGTTTATAAAGTACAATTTCAAAATTAATAAAACAAGTCCCAGGGGTGCATGCATCCTTTTAAATTCAGGACAGTGATGGAGTATAAAATTACTATTGCAACTCCAAAGGGGTGCTTCCCTATGGGAAAATGCTGGATAGTTGTGGTTTTTTAAAATTACTATTCCAACACCAAAGGGGTACTTGCCACAGGGAAAATGCTTGATAGTGGTGGTGTTTTAAATTACTATTCCAACACCAAAGGGGTGCTTGCCTCAGGGAAAATGCTGGATAGTGGTAGTGTTTAAAATTACTATTCCAACTCCAAAGGGGTGCTTGCCTCAGGGAAAATGCTTGATAGTGGTGGGCTTTTTTAAATTACTATTCCTACACAAAAGGGGTGCTTGTCGCAGGGAAAATGCTTGTCCGTACAGGTGTTTAAAATTACTATTCCAAAACCAAAGGGGTGCTAGGCTCAGGAAAAATGCTGGTCAATGGTTGTGTTTTAAATTGCTATTCCAACACCAAAGGGGTGCTTGCCTCAGGGAAAATGCTGGATAGTGGGGGGCTTTTAAATCACTATTCCAACTCCAAAGGGGTGCTTGCCTCTGAGAAAATGCTGGATCGTGGTGGTGTTTTAAATTACTATTCAAACTCCAAAGGGGTGCTTTCCTCAGGGAAAATGCTGGTCAGTGGTTGTGTTTAAAATTACTATTCCAAAACCAAAGGGATGCTTGCCTCAGGGAAAATGCTGGATAGTGGTGGTGTTTAAAATTACTATTCCAACTCCAAGGGGGTGCTTGCCTCAGGAAAAATGCTGGATAGTGGTGGGCTTTTAAATTACTATTTCAACACAAAAGGGGTGCTTGCCTCAGGGAAAATGCTTGTCAGTGTTGGTGTTTAAAATTACTATTCCAACACCAAAGGGGTGCTTGCCTCAGGGAAAATGTTGGTCAGTGGTGGTGTTTTAAATTACTATTCCAACACCAAAGGGGTGCTTGCCTCTGGGAAAATGCTGGAGAGTGGTGGTGTTTTAAATTACTATTCAAACTCCAAAGGGGTGCTTGCCTCAGGGAAAATGCTGGATAGTTGTTGGTTTTTTAAATGACTATTCCAACACCAAAGTGGTGCTTGCCTCAGGGAAAATGCTGTATAGTGGTGGGTTTTTTAATTACTATTCCAACTCAAAAGGGGTGCTTGCCTCATTGAAAAAGCTGGATAGTGGTGTGCTTTTAAATTATTATTCCAACTCAAAAGGGGTTCTTGCATGAATGAAAATGCTCAATAGTGGTGGGGTTTTAAATTACAGTTCTAAATATATTTAATTCTCCACAGATAACACTACGAAAAGCAAGGTGAACGAAGCTTTTTAAAATTATCTCATTGTCCCTATCAACATCCAGACATCATTAATACAGGTAAATGATTATGCAAAAACTTTAATGAAACATGCAGAAAAAAATGTAAACATACAAAGCAAAAGCATAACAATTTTTTAACATTTCTTTGCAGCACATTCATATATCCAAACAAAACGACGCACCTTATAAGTACTTCAAACAAGCTTAAAAGGTGAGTTTTTTTTACAAATAAGCATAAGCAACAAAAAAACCTTTTATTAACCTTGCAACAAACATTTGTTTAAAAAAAAACATCACCAATACATTCCTAATCTTTTACTTTTCCAGATTCAAATTAAAGAGCAACGACAAACTTTAAGGCAGAGTGGAAAACAGCCAGAGGCTAGAAAAGTCTTCTAAAAAGGTAAAGAAAATCCAAAATAAAACAACAAACTGTGTTTCTATTTTTTTTATTTCTAAAATAATAAGTCTAACATTTTTTACGCAGTACAAAAAGTAAACATATAAAGATAATGGTTAACTTTGTTAAACATATTTTTTATCAGCCCATTCATATTTCTAAAGAAGACGAAACACCTCGCTACTACAGCAAATCATCCTTAGACGGTAAGTTTATGTTTCAAATAAGCATAAGCAAAATTAAAACTCATTTTGCTCCCTAGTAACAAACATTCTTTAACAATAAATTCATAATGTATTCCAAATGTTATTCACTACCAGATACAAATTCAAGACTATGCACAACAATTATACCAAAATTTAATACAACTAGAAGAAAGAAAAGTCTACAAAACGGTAAATATAATGCAAACTGAATGCAACAATCAATGTTTCTTTTTTAGCAGTCCCATACATCCATTTTTATCAAAGAAATAGTGTATGGAAAATAAATCTCAAAATTCATCAAACCTTCATTTATACGAAAAATTTGAGTTTCTCCAGACATTCAACTAGCTTTTAGCATACTAACCAATATTTTTCAAATTATGCACAGGTAAACACAGGATTTAAACAAAATGTAACTTTATTGTACATCTTTTTCATGTTATTTCAGATAATGTCCTCCTATCCAGAAGCCAGATACATCACCTCGAACAGGAGAAACCAACTACTGAAACATGCATGATATATTTATTGTATGGAGAGACTAACTGAACCCAGATGTCATTGGAGGTGTGTGCAATACTACTCATCCCATTGCACAGGCAGAGCGGTTACTCTTGGTGACTCTGTTTTAAGAACCACAGAACATAACCACTCTGCCTCTGCAATGAAGATTGAGGTTATAGAAACAATTAATGAAATAAAAGAAATTGCATCCACCTCCAATGACACCTGTGCTTCTATATTGAGGGAGGTAGCACAACACGTTCCAACACATGTTGCCAGCAGTATGCCCATTATTCCTAATCTGAGACGTATTGTTCAATGAAAAAAACAGGCAAATAACCCTCAAAGAGTAACACCCTAAACCTATTCTGATATAATTATTCCTCCTGAACTCTGTCTTACTGTTTCTAATGAACCTTTCCTATTGCATGACAATAAAAATCCTCAGAAAAGAATCCTAATCTTTTGCACGCCTCGTAATCTTGTTAGGTTGGAGAATAGTGATATTTGGATGATGGATGGTACGCTTAAAAGCACGCCCTATCCATTCACCCAAATATACACCAGTAACGCACAAATTAACAACACAGTAGTCCCCTTAGTTTTCAGTTTGCTACCAGATAAACAAGCCTCAACATAAACTGAACTTTTAACAGTGTTAAAATCTGAAACATCTAACAAAAGTCCTAGAAAAGTAATAATTGATTTTGAATTTGCAATGATTAATACTATTACCAAAATGTACACGGATACCCAAATTCAAGGATGTTTTTTCCACTTCTCACAGGCGTTTTGGCGTAAAATACAAAAAACATCCTTAGTTGAGGATTATATGTCTGATAGCAAACTTCAGTTTTAACTAAAAAGACTAACTGCACTTTGCTTTGTTCCTCCTGACAGTGTAGACGAGTTCTACACTTTCATTACTGAATCTGACTTCTTTACTACAAACGAGGAAAAATTGGCACCACTACTAAATTATTTTGAAGACACATGGATTGGCCATCTAAGCAGGGCGGGTCGCAGGAGGAAGCAATATTTCCATGTGGAGTGGTGGAACTGCTACTCGACCTGCTTAGAAGGAGGAGCAAAAACAAACAATGCCATATAGGGATGGCACAACTCATTCAATCATACAATTGGCAAACAACATCCTAATTTCTATCATTTTTTGGAAATTTTGAGGAAGGAGCAAAGTTTCCAAGAAATGAGATTAGCACAAGCATTAGCAGGCAGTCTGAATCCACGTATTTCCAGAAGATCAAAGGAAATGTCGGGAAGACTATTGGTTGCACTACAACTGTTTACGTTGTGTGTGGCTTCATACTACCTCGATAATCTTGTCCTCACCCTACATTACTAACTCAAACTACCCTATTACTTGCCTGTTTTGCCCTAAAAACCATTCCCTATACAATTTGGTATTCATTCGAAAATTAAAATTTAAAGTCGGGTCACCTTACCTTGTGACCTTTTCATTTTTCAACTCTTGGGGGTCCATTGGATGTCGGGCGGTGGGACCACCGTGGCGCTGGCGGTGCGGAAAAATGCCTTTTTCTGCCCGCCAGCAGCGGACATCACGCCTGCCAAATTAGTATGGACAAACATAGGCCAATTCCCGACCGCTGTGGTCCGACACGCACCGCCATCAAAGTGCGCCCGCCACCACGGCGTTTGGAGCCAATGGAGACTCACCGCTGTGCAGAATGACGTCCGCCCCGCTCCACAGATTAGGATGACACAAGCAAGCAGACGCACTGCAGCGGAGACACCGCCCAACCAAAGACGGCAGAAGCTTGACAGAGTCCCGGTCAAGACCGCCATGGACTCAGCTCTACACGCCTTTCTGGTGCTGGACCTGCTACATCACCAGGAACTCATGGACCGCCGTGGACGCCACCGCAGGTACGCAACAACACAACACACAACACACAACACACGGCCTGACACCGGTTCCAAATACACATCAGACACCCTATGGGGGACAGGAACACATCCACAAGGGTACCGACACATCACCCACCTGCCACAAAGTAACCCCGCTGCATCCTGGACACACAGCTACCGCCACCATGCAGCAATGTCCCGGTCATGTCACCGCAGCAGCGAACACAAACAAATATATGTGCATAATGCAGAAGGCAGGGTCAGTGCCAGGCATGGGCAGGGCACAAAGACTACAGGGACACACCCACCACAGACTAGCACCTCCCATGAAGGCACATGACATGTGCTCCTCCTGTGCACACCATGCACAACAACAAGCCAGGGCAATACACACCCTGCACCACACAACAAACAATCATGGAGACACACACTGCAGGAGTGGCTGCACAGGAACACACAACACACAGCACAGTAGCACAGGGCCAGGCATATTACAATGTTGGCGAGAACATGCCTTTCCGTGGCGGCATTGCCGCCACAGAAAGGTATGCGGAGTCTGCTTGCGTGGGCCCATTGTGGGCCCCCAGGGACTCTGGGGGGTGCACTATCCCCTGCCTTTCAGTGAACAACTTGGCAGGTACCGTGCGGTGCCTGTCACGTTGTGCATTGAAACGCACAATCTGCCTTTGTGGCAATGCGGAAGGCGGTGCTCTCTGTTGAAGATGTGCCATGCGCCCACCAGTGTGGCGGGCGCATCCTAATCGGGAGTGCGGGACTGCCGCACCTTCAGCGGGCGTTTCCGTTTCCCGAGGGTATGGCGGGTGGACACAGTCCGCCCGCCATACTAATGGGGCCCCTAGTATTTCTAAACACGTCTCTCGTCTCTCTCAATATGCATTTCATTGAATATAAATTATCTTACCTTTACGCTGCTCACCCTTGTTTCTGTTCTGTCCCGCGATGATCCTCGTAATGAGTAAACTCACGCTTCAACGTCATCGCATGCTGTAAAAATAAAAAATTGATTATTAACTTGCATTGAAAACAATGACAAATCTTGCGATATTATATGTAATATTTTATTTTCAATGTAGAATGTACATAATAAATACCGTGCTTAATTTTTTTAAAACATGTCTTTTTATTATGAATGTTAATTAAAAAATACAAAATATAAATCGATCCTATGCTAAATTAATAAACGCAAAATATGTTTCTCAATTTTACAACAAAACGTCTTTTTATATTTATTTAATGTTTTATAAATTGTCTTACCTTTCAGCATCTCTCCCTTCCTTCTGCTGTCCCGCGGTGCAACTCAAAATCACAGTAATCACGTACGCTTCAATGTAATTGCAAGCTGTAAAAATAGAAATAGGACACTGTTTCACATTAATAACAATGACAAATCGTGAGGAATAAAATGTAAATATTATTTTGCATTTGATATTGAAAATATTAAAAACAAAACTAATTATTATAAATGTTTATACATTTGTCATAAAGTCTATGCCTCTGTTTTTATATATGTTTTTATTTTTAACTGCAATACGCAAAATATATATTTCAATATTTATTCAAAACATCTTTTTAAATGTGATATATGTTTTGGAAATTGTCTTACCTTTCAGCATCTCTCCCTTCCTTCTGCTCTGTCCCGCGATGATCCTCTTAATGACAGCAATCACGTAGACGCGTAAACGTGTTCACATTCTGTAGAAATAGAAAAAGGACATTTTTTCTAACTGACTACTATATAAAAGCGTGGGAAAGTTTATCAAAACATCTTTTCTTTATATTTCTTGTACATATTAAGCTATATCATTATTTTTAATATACTTTTATATTTTGCCCCTTTTTAAACTTATTTTCTCATTTTTTTAAAATGCTATTCCTTTTTTAAAAATAAAACATAAAATATAAAATTACTATAATATATTTTTATAACATTTACTATTTCATTTAAATAGCTGTACCTATAACAATTAAAATCATCCTTTTTAAAATTCTTTTAAAATAAATGAATGTTTTATTAAAAAATTAAAAATACCTTTTTATTAATTTACATAGGTATTATTTTTTTACTAAAACTTTCGTACCTATATACGCATGATTTCTTAACGTTTTGACATAAAATTATATTTTATAATTTTTTCTTGTAAACTTCTTTAAGTAAGCATTAATTTTTATATTTTTTATTTTTTAAACTTTAAAAAAAATATTAACATTTTTAAATAATACCTGGGTAAAACATTAAATATATTTTTAAAATAAAACCTGAGTAAACCATTAAATTATATTTTTAAATTAATACATGAGTAATAATTCAATTATGCATTCCATTTCATAAATGTAAACTTTTTTTATAATATGTAACATTTTAAAAAAAATAATAAATGTTTATTTAATTAGAATGTTATTATATATTATAGAGAAATACTTTAGTATTTATTAAAAGTATTTGCACATATCATATACAGTATATTTTTATAAAGTTAAATTATACCTGAGTAAAAAAAACAATAAATTATAATTTTACATTATTGCCTATAATTTAATTATTCATTCAATTAAAAAAAGATAACCTTTTTTTTATAAGTAAAATTTTAAAATTTTAAAATAAAATGTTATTTAATTAGAATATTACTATATATTATAGAGTAATGCATTTTGTAGTATTTATTAAAAGTATTTGCACATATCTTATACAGTATATTCATAAAAAGTAAAATAATACCTGAGTAAAACACTAAATTATTTATTTAAAATAATACCTGAGTAATAATTTAATTATGAATTCGATTAAATTATTTTTTTTTTTTATAATAAGTAACATTTAAAATGTTATGAATAAAAGGGTATTTAATTTGAATATTACTATATATTACAGAGTAACACTTTAGTAGTATTTATTAAAAGTATTTTCACATATCATATACAGTATATTTAACAAAAGTAATAACATATATCATATAGTTTAATTAAAACTAAAATACTACAGTATTGTATAATTATATTAAAAAAAAATACTTACCATGCTATGCGTTGTAATGGCATGTGTTGTAATAGCATTTGCGTTGTATTAGCATGCGTTGTAAAAGTTGCGTTGTAATGGAATTGTGTGGTAATGCCCATGTTGTAATTGCTGTTCCCCCTCACATGAGTATCCCTGCAAACCTATCTCAGGCCTGACACTGCAATGTTTGTGAGTGCAGTTTTCAACTGCCATTTCGACCTAGCAAGTAAACCCACTTTGCAGGCCGAAACCTTCCCTTTTATTACATGTAAGGCACCCCATGGGCACAGTGCAGTGTATGTGAAAAGTAGGACACATACTGGTATTTTTAAATGTTTTGATAGTGAAATACTGCTCATTTCGTTTTTCACTATTGCAAGGACTCTTTATCCCATAGGTTATCATTGGAGCTATCTAGTAAAACCTTACAAGTGTATCTTTCAATTGGGAAGAGAAAGAGATTTGGAGCTTGGATTTCCTGATCTCAGGATTTTAAACACATCTCTCTGTGAAGGTGGTTTTTAAATTGTGTGTTTAAAAATGCAATTTTTTGAAACTGGGCATTTTCTTGCTTTGCCATGCTGTGCCTCTGCCTGCCTGTAGAATACACATCTGGTTTAGTCTCCCAGTTAGACCTTTTATGCATTCACTCTAGACAGTCACACAAAGGGAGCTGAGGTGTGCGCTGCATATCCTGATGGGCCTTCCTGAGCTAGAGTGGCTGGAGAAGTTGTCAGTGACACCTGAATAAGGCTGTGCCTGGCCTCACATAAAGCTCTCTCAAACCCCCTGTAGTGTGTCTGGAGCAAGGTAAGGGCAAGGCAGGATCTGTGCGCTGCAAATACTATCCTTTGAAGTATGCGTACTTCCAAGGCAGAAAAGGGTATACGTATTGGACCTGCAACCCCACATTTTTAGAACACTTGTGAATCAAGAGGAGATTTTGCCAAGAAAATAAGTTGGAGAAGCTGTAGGAGGGTAACTGCCACTCTGCTTGTTCCTGTGTCTTGCTGGTCTGCTGCTTGCTGCTTCTGTATTGGGCAGTGAAAGTACTGGCCTTTAGTTTCTTATGTTGCTTGTTAAGGTTCTCTAAGGGCTTGTGTTTACTTGCCTCCTGTTGGAAGTCTCAGGGCCTTCAAAGACTTTGGTGCCGATTACGATCCTGAAAAAAATTTCCCCGTACGACTCGTATCTGGTCTTTTTACCGTACGAATCGTACAAGTGCCGTACAAACTGCCAAGTACGATTCGCATGGGAAAAAGTCCATACGAATCGCATTGGGAATTATTCCCCACACGTCCTCGGGTCGGAAAATGTGTCCGACACATCCTCGGACGATTTACCGTACAAATGTGAAAAGTGAAGTCCGACCGCGCAAGTACGATCCATCCCGTGCGTCCGATGTTACAACCGTATGGAAAAAACACCGTCCGCACCGAACTCCCATAGCAACCATGGAGACATGTGCCTGCATACGCACCCAACACTCCCCCCAGCCCTCCTATGTACGAGTCGAATCCCCACCCGTGTATGTACACCCGTGTATGTACGAGACGTACCCCCACCCGTGAATGTACACCCGTGTATGTACACCCGTGTATGTACGAGACGTACCCCCACCCGTGAATGTACACCCGTGTATGTACACCCGTGTATGTACAAGACGTACCCCCCACCCGTGTATGTACACCCCCGTACGTACGGCCCGTACCCCCACCCGCGTATGTATGGAGCGTACCCCCACCCCAACAGTGTATGTACGACCCGTACCCTCACCCGCGTACGTATGGAGCGTACCCCCACCCCAACCGTGTATGTACGGCCCGTACCCCCACCCCAACCGTGTATGTACGACCCGTACCCTCACCCGTGTACAATATAGAGCATACCCCCACCCCAACCGTGTATGTACGACCCGTACCCCCACCCCAACCGTGTATGTACAATCCGTACCCTCACCCGCGTACGTATGGAGCGTACCCCCACCCCAACCGTGTATGTACGACCCGTACCCTCACACGCGTACGTATGGAGCGTACCCCCACCCCAACAGTGTATGTACGACCCGTACCCCCACCCCAACCGTGTATGTACGACCAGTACCCTCACCTGCGTACGTCTGGAGCGTACCCCCACCCCAACAGTGTATGTACGACCCGTACCCCCACCCCAACCGTGTATGTACGACCCGTACCCTCACCCGCGTATGTACGGAGCGTACCCCCGCCCCAACCGTGTATGTACGACCCGTACCCTCACCCGCGTATGCATGGAGCGTACCCCCACCCCAACAGTGTATGTACGGACCGTACCCCCACCCCAACCGTGTATGTACGACCCGTACCCTCACCCGCGTACGTATGGAGCGTACCCCCACCCCAACATTCTAAGTACAGAGCGCACCCCAGGCCCCAACACCAGCACCTTCATCCAACATCGCGCATGTACGAGTCGTACCAAGCCAGACACAAGGACAGCACTGTACAACAAAATTCCCGAAGTACACACCGTACACACGCTAAAAACGCACGTACACAACTAGGACAAAGCAAAACAACACAAGAATACACTATTCGAATGGCACAAAGCCACAAAACATGTCCAACAAGCACAAAAACAACACATTCACTGACCTGCAACTGCCAAAATCCCAAACAGAGGCCCAAAACACAACCACTCCTTATAACACACCAACCCAAAGTTCAAACACAGCCACACCCACCAATGGACCAATAAAAAGGGCCCACAGACACAAACCATGAGCCTTTGCAACAGACTCACTGCTGCCAGACCCCACAGACAACCTACAGCACCATACTTGAACCTTTACTACACCTTACACTTGCACACCTTCACACACCCACCTTCACAAACACCCCCTCATCACATTCACACACACACCTGCACAACCACACCCACACACCCACAACCATCCACACCCACCCCCCCACAACCATCCACACCCACACCCCTCACCATGCCCACTAACAAGAATCCAAAGTTCACTAGCCAAGAGTTGGAGGTCCTTGTCGACGAAATCCTCAGAGTCGAGCCACACCTCTTTGGAACATTGGTCAGACAGACCTGCATGTCCGAAAAAACAGCCATGTGGCAGAGGATTGTCGATGCTGTGAATGCTGTTGCGTCCACCAGAAGGACCAGGCAGGAATGCCAAGCCAGGTGGTACGATCTGCGGAGGAGGGTCCGAGCCAAAATGACCGACGACCACAACCAGGCCAACGTCACTGGAGGAGGGCCGCCCCGCAGACCCGTACAATACCATCCCTGGGAGGAGAGGGTGATGGCCATACTGCCGGTGGTGTCAGTGGACGGATTAGAAGGACTCCGAGACCCGGGTGAGTACACAAACAACTCACCTCACATGGGGGGAACGTCATCCACAACCAAACTCACAATCAGGCACGCAACCACCCCAAGCTATCGCATGACTCAACCACACACCATGAACACGCACATGCCACTGGCGCCACCATGCCCCATGCACCCAGCTGGACAATGCAAAGTCACAGGCCACAGAAAACACCAACACAAGACACGGTAAGCCGGATGGCGGGAGTGTGGGCCCCAAAAATCACATAGTGCAACTCAGAAGCAGACAACAATGCCCTCTGCCCATATGGCCTAGGTCACAGCCAGACAAACAGTGTGTCCCCACACAGGAAAGACTTGCCAGCAAATGGCGGACGCCTTGCATTAAGACATGGGGGTGACGGCACGTTTTTGCACATGACAGCAGCTAATGAACAGCCAACACTGTAAAAGAGTGGCAGAACACACCACCACAGCAGCAGCGCAGACACAGACACTACACCCAATGGGTGCCTGGAGATCAGAAACAAACTCACATCAACAAGCCAAGGGCCATTCAAAGAACTGCAAAAAGTATGTGCCTAGGAAGCTGGGCTGAGGTGACAGAGGGTGACACACAGAGGGAGGGAGAGGGGGAGAGAGAGGGAGGGAGACACAGGGAGACGGACAGAGGGAGGAGGCTGACACAGGGAGGGAGGGAGAGGGGGACAGAGAGGGAGTGAGAAAGGGACACACAGGGAGACCAATTCAGCCTTGGGGGGTGTGGGAATGTCTGCTCATCAGCAGGTGGACTGCGTGCATGTAGACAAGGGTGGCCAGTGCCTGAATCCCCCTCTCTTCTCCATGGCAAAACACTGGGCCATGTCTCAACCTGTGCACTAGCACAACACCAGCTACCTGCATTATATAAGTGTGTGGAACAACTCCATGTGCCCACGTACAGTGGAACACCGAAGGCGCCAATGCATGGCTCGCCACACCTGCTCACTCCACTGCTGACTACAGTCACAATTGACGCAGCAAGTAAGACTGTTCCACACATAGGTAAAGTCGCAAAAACTGTGGCCAAGGGACATACCCATGCACAAGTGCACTGTGAGTGGAATGCAAGACATATCCAAATTCCCAGAGGAAATGTGCCAACTTAGAAACGAATGAAACATGTATGTTGCATGGAACAAAATTAACATTGTCTCTCTCACACACAGGTCAATGTCGTGGATCACCCCCCAACACTGGGGGGGAAGACTCACAGGACCCAGCTCGGCGGGATGACAGACCCACCGGCAGCGACGACTCTCACCACTCTGTGGACGACCCCGACCAACCTGGCCCCTCTGGTGTCCAACCACCTGCAGCACCTGCGTCAGGTACAACTGGGCCAATCACCACCCCCACTCCTGCCACATCCCAGGAGACACCCAGGATCCCTGCCCCACCACCACAATGCAGCCAGGCTGTCCAGGAGGGACACGGTGTACCGGGCACCCAGGAGGAGGCAGGCGACAACGCCAAAGCCACCCCTCAGGGGTCCCGGAGACCCGATGTGCCCACAAGGGCAGGCCAGGTGCAAGTGGGCAGGGGTGGTGGGAGTGGAGGACGGCGGAGGCGCGAGCCTGACCAGTTGGCTGCGGAACCGGTATATTCCCATGTCAGAAACATCCTGGAGACATACCGGCAGGACACCACGGGCATGGCCCAGGTTGTGTCCATCCTCGAGGAGATCAAGACCCAGCAGGCCCAGCAACATGCGGAGCAACATGCCTGTCTACTGCAACACCAAGGGCGGATGGAGGACAGACAGGCTGAGCTCGTGACGGTGTTCACGGGAATTCACCGTACACTCCGTCGGATAGCCGACAACATGGGCAACCCTCCCTGTGCCACCAGGCGTAGAACATCACCACCCACAGGGAGGGATCAGGAGGAGGAGGAGACATCCGACGGAGCATCCCAAACATCGTCACGGCCTGCTTCTGAGGGTCCCCGCAGGAGGGCGAGTCGTCCACGGAAAAGACCGTGAGGGTCGGCGCCACAGCACCATCTCCCAGGACACCTGGCCTGGCACCTGGCCCACTGGACCAACAGCAGCACAGCAGCAAAAGCCATTCTCTGCCACATGGACTTGCTGGTCACTGTCTGACCAATGTTGACAAAGACTGTGGCATGGACTCTGAGGATTTCCAATGGCAAGGACACCAACTCCCCTAGTGAACTTTGGATTCCACACACCCAGAAAGCCCCTCATGTCATACCCCCCCCCACGTACCCCAACAAAAATAAAAAGTTACACGATAAATAGATGATGCCTACATTTTGCATTATTACCTTACATGTGTCTTGTAAAGTCTAACCATGCCTGAGTTCTCATATGACTTCAACCATCCACACCCTGGGGCCTGAGTCTGGCACCGGACACACATGGGTCACAATGTATTAGGCAACACAGACATGGAGCACCATACACATCCATGATGGGCCCAACCAGCTGAGGGGGTGGCCGCACAACCGTGCCGACAGACATATTGAGTACAGCGACAGCCATGCGCAGAGGTCAGGGATCATGTGGAGTCTCCTGGGGGGCACCCAGGTATGTGTGGACAGGTGGCAGAACCATGTCCTGCAAGCTTGAGTCAGGTGGATGCAGAGAATGGTGGCCTGGCCAACGTTGGATGCATGGGGATGGCACATGTCACAATACCCACACAGTCATGGACATCAAGCACAATACACAGTCTAATCCCACACAAACAGCTTGCATCTTGCTACTCGACACATAGACACATAGCCACTATCAGGGAAAACCATGCCAGACATTCCGTATGCACCGTGGCAACACACCAGCATTGACTGAGAAGAGGCACCTTGGAGGCATAGGGACACCTTTATTAGTCATGTATTCAGGAATGCAGAGGCAACTCGGAGTACACATACACAGGTAATGTGGAGTAACATGTGGGTCCAACACTGGCACCCCCCTTCTGCACCACAAATGCTTGATATCCATGGAACTGGCACACAAGTGTCGGGTAACAGCTAAACACCCCCTGCTGCTCACGGAGAGGCTGCCATACACCATTGATCCTCTGATGTGGAAGTCCCACACCATGTCAAGCCAATGCAAACCGTATGTGTCCGAGGGCAGTGTTACACACATTGATGCCATCATCACAATCCACTATCCCATCACAGATGACTGTCAACAAGTCTCACCATCTATTCAGGTGTACCCAGCTACATGTCATGTGTCCCATGGTGATACGACATGTCTGCAGAGGAACCAAACATCGACAGGGGCAGTGTGCACACATCGTAAACAACTGCCACACCCAATACACCCCTGATGAATCCCTTACCCTAAGGAGACTTCCAAACTTGTCCGTGCGTGTAACGCTGAGTCAGCACACGATGACGTGTCCATGAGGAATAGCAGTGCCACAACAATGCAACCAGCAGACGCCATGCGCAAGTACCTGGGGATGAGAGACACACAAGAAGTCAGCCACAAAAAGCACAGCCACTTGCATGTGCATGTACTCGACACATGTAAGGATGACAACATGCTAGGTCACAATTATGACAGCGGAAATACACTCATCACTGGCACCATCACTCGAGTGACACATCCACACACACCTCTGACTCACGTGGCATACATGCAGATGGACACACACATCGCAACACATGCCACACGGGGAGCAATGCGTGCACACTCAGACACTGGTACTCACCACTAAGCAAAGAAGTCGCGTATGAGCCGACTCCGAATGTCCTCTTGTGGAACCACATCCTCCACATCACTAGCCCCATTGCCAAGCCCTTCGTCCTCCACGGGTGGATGGTCCTGATCATCTTGATCCAGGATGAGTGGCACAGCTTTCTCAACTGCCATGTTGTGCAGCATGCAGCAGACCATGAAGATTTTGCAGACCTTCGCCGGGGCATATGGGAGGGCGCCGCCGGTCTTGTGGAGGCATCTGAATCGGCTCTTCAGGAGGCCAAATGTCCTCTCTATCACTCGCCTTGTCCGGCCATGGGCGGTGTTGTAGCGGAGCTGGGCCTTCGTGCTGGGGTTGCGGAGAGGTGTGATCAGCCATGGCATGTTGGGATAGCCAGCGTCCCCTACATGGAATCCACATGGACATAAGTAGGACAGGAGAAGCGGTCGTGCTGGAAGTCTATGCAAAATACAGATCAGACAGAGTGTACCCACCAACAACACATGCTCGTTCGTTGCGCAGCTGCGTCATCATTTCAGGCACCCTGCTACGCCTCACGATGTCGGCATCGTGTGCTGATCCTGGAAAACGAGCACAGACATGTGAAATCACCATGTTGGACAGACACACCACAAGGGCATTGATGGAGTGGTAGTGTTTGCGATTCCTGTACGCTACCTCCTGTGCCTGTGGTGGTACCAAAGCCACATGTGTCCCATCTATGGACCCAATGACATGGGGCATCCCTCCCAGGGCATAGAATCCACGCTTGACCCCAGTCAACAGTTCAGGAGTTGGGAAATGGATGAAATCATCAAGGTGAAGCAACATGGCCTCTAAGAAATCATGCAGCACACGGCTGAACATGCTCTGGGACATGCCACCAACATGAGCTATGGTATATTGAAAGGTACCCGTGGCAAGAAAATGTAGGGCTGCCATTACCTTCAGCTTGGGTGTCAGTGCTGTAGGATACCTGTGCAGTGGTTGCAGGTGTGGTGCCAGCCTTGCCGTCAACTCCTCAATCAATGGTTGGGGGAAGCGGTAGCAGCGTATACAGTCATTCTCCCGCATGTCAGCCAAGTCCGGAATTAGTCGGGGAAGAGGCGGCGCTCTGCAGTTATTTGGAAGTGACAAGGAAGAGTGAGTGCACTACAACAACAATTTATTTGTACTGAGCACATGTTAATCTGTCCATACACATATGCCACATACGGAGTCAGGTATGTGCCACATGCCCTGGACACGTATGGCTGCCAGGTGACACTCCTACCAGGACCCAGCTACACACGGAGATTGTGAACCTCCACATGCCATGGCATGGGATTAGCTGTGTCCCAGTGTAAGTGAACAGCCAGACGCAACACAGGAGTGACATACATCAACACATCAGCAGAAGTAGGATGTCGATTTCAGAGACAGGTAGCGGAACACTAGAGCCACATGTCACATGACATTACACTAGGACAGCCCACACACCTTGCCAATAAGGTGTACATGTAATGACTCACCACACATACATTGAGAGGATGCAGACAGGTCCTTGTTACGCTACTCCGTGTCCCATGCATACATGCGCACCTCACATCCGATACCACATGTGGCCTGGTGTGCGTAACAGTGTGCCATGTCCATCTACACACAGACACATGTTGGTTGCTGCAACAGCTGATGCTCTTGAGGGAACACCAACATCAAGCTAATGGGAACACACCACACATACATGACATAGACACATCGTGCACCGTGGGTAGTCACATGTCTGGTGTGGTAACCCCTGTAGCAGCCATCAGGGGACACTTGCGTGTGTTGTTGACTGTGCCATGCCAGTGATGCTCATCCCAAGTGTGCAGTACGACATGCACACATGTCAAAGGAGTCAAGGGCATGCCTGGCACATATTGTATCGTCACACATAACATCTGTACACATCTCATCATACATCTATTGCCTCCTCGACTCAGGAGTAATGTGCCACATCACAGCCTTTCACACCTGTGCCCCACACATGTAGTACTGCCCAGACAATGCCTTGATGTCCATCCATGGACAAGTATGTCAGCTCTATTCCTTCCTGTGTGATGCCTGTCACCACTGTGATGTGTGAAAGGCACCGTACATTCGCTCAGAGGGCCTGTGTACGTTCCCTAACACTATGGGAGTGCTGCCGTATACGTACCCATAGTGATAGTGAGCGTACAGGCGTGTGTACTGTCCGTATCACTATGGGTGTGCTCGCGTATGCGTCCCCATAGTGATAGTGAGCGTACAGGCGTGTGTACGGTCCGTATCACTATGGGTGTGCTCGCGTATGCGTACCCATAGTGATAGTGAGCGTACAGGCGTGTGTACGGTCTGTATCACTATGGGTGTGCTCGCGTATGCGTACCCATAGTGATACGTACGCTCACTATCACTATGGGTACGCATACGCGAGCACACCCATAGTGATACGGACCGTACACACTCCTGTACGGGCCGTTTCACTATGGCTTTGCTCACGTATGCGTACCCATAGTGATACGCCCCGTACACGCGCGTGTACGGGCCGTTTCTATGCATTTGGGGTGCCCTAGGGCCCTGGAACTCACCGTACCTGTGTGTGAATGTCCAAATTACATAGGGGACACATGAGGGACAAGTATAAAGGCCTACATGCATGCTGGTTGTCATGGAGACCAAGTTTAAAGTATGAATTTTTTTCTGCAGGTGCACAGCAGAAGTCAGTTTGAATGAATCTACTTTGTTGAAATGTGGTTCTGGAGTTGACATCATGCTCAAGAAAAAAACAAAATTTAAACCCACTGACTGTGCTAGGTTTGAAGGGATTGGAGGAAACATAGGATGCAAATGTGAGTGACCAATCACTCTGTACTCCTGTGCATGAAACAGGCCAGCAAGGCAGATATAAGGCAGCCAGGTCCCATGAGGGAGCACTTGCCTGCACATCTTTGGATTCTATGACCCAGCTGCTGCTCCTGATTCCCTGGAACCATGTCAAGGTCTGTGGAGAGGGCACAGTATTTCACCCTGGAGGAGAACCTGGCATTGCTGGATGTGATCCTCCCACAGTACCCCCTGCTGTATGGGCAACCAGGGTATCAGGTGAGTGCAGAGTCTACTAGCACAGACTGCGTCCCTTTTTTGTGACTGTGACTTCTGGCATTGTGTCCAGGTGTGACACACATGCAATGTACTGTAGGGGGGGTTCCAGGGGGGGGGAATGCCTGATGTCTCCCAGCCAGAGCATGCTGTTGTGCATGTCTGCCGTCCTCACTTGCATTGTGTTTACGGTGACAATCACTGCATGGTGCATGCCACATTCTGCCTGTCTTATCCTCCTGGGAATGTAGCCTCTACAGTCCTCATTTGATTATGTGGTCAGCCCAGTGTGACAGGTGACTGTACCCACAGATGTGTGTTAGTTCTGTGTACCTGTGCTGAGAGTGTCCACATGATGTGTTCGTACCCTGGACATCGGTGTGTGTGTAAGTCCCCTGTCATGTGGGTGGGTGCATATGTGGAGTGTAGCACCCGGGCTGCATGAGGGATGGATATACCCTGCCCATCTGATGTGAGCAGGGAGCAGTGCTGTGTGTCTGACGTGCAGAGCCAGCCCCACACCTGTGAGCCCCCGTCTAGTGGCACATGTGCAGAGTGAGGTTTGTCGCTGCATTTGGCAATGGCAGGTGAATGTCCTGTGCCTGTGTGTGTCTGTGTACTCTGCTGAGGTAGCGTCAGTGGCCTGTGCCATGTGACTGCTTAGAGGTGCTGCACATAATCCTGGTGTAGCTTGTGATGCACAGTGTGAGCCAGGATCATTGATTGTGTCGTTGCCCTCATTCCACCTGTGTACTTTCAATGGCACGTACTGTTTTTGCCCTTCCCCAGAGGGTCATGTCCCTATGACAAAGGTGCAATGCGTTGGATGCATACTATGCCTTGTTGTAAACAGCAAATTGGTTCTAATATGTATCTCTGTGACATGTGCCAGGTGTATTGATGTAGTGTCACTTGTTCATCCTCACAGTTAGGCGCCTCTGCCAAGAAGCAGATCTGGATGAACGCCGTCAGTGCCGTGAGGAGGACGGAGGGTCGCAAGCGGCGCCTGGCCCAGGTGAGGAAACGCTGGCAGGATATCCGGTGCTGGACGCGGAGGATCGCACGGGTCCTGCTGGGGGACTCACCTGAGACCCATAGGAACCGCGGGCACCGCCGTCTGACCCACATCCACAAGCGTGTGCTGGCGGTGGTCTTTCCAGACTTGGACAGGCGCTTACAGGAGAAGCAGCAGCAGGAAGGGGGTAGGTACATGTGTGTTTGTTGTGTGTCACCAGCATTTGTAAGTGCACAGTTGCATGGATACACTGCCAGGGTTTAAAGGTGTTGTGCAGATCCTGTTACCCACAGTATAGCGGTGCTCTCCTGCCTCCCTTCCCCTCCTTGCAATGTGTTCCCTGGTCTGTGTGTAGTCACTCCTTCACAAGGTTATCTAGGCTGGCACTTTATCCACGTGAACAATGCCTGTAGCATCATGTGTGGGGGTGGTGTGTAACAGGTTTTGGGACCTTGCCTGTGCCCTGTCCAGTTCAGTACTTGTGGGTTCCATGTCAGTTGGCACTGATGCTGAGTCCAGACATGGGAGTTAGTCTCTCAAGTGTCATGCCTTACAGCACGCATGTCCTATGTTGTGGCCTGTGACATGATGTGCATGAGTGTGCGATACGCATGGTGCAGGGATGGTGGCGTGTCTTGCAGTCATTCCCATTCAGGACCATGGAGTTGTGTGTCCACTACTGTCCCCTGGGGCATATTTTCATAGGTGTCATGTGTGTCATCACAAAATGTGGACACTCTCAGTGTCTGCAGCATAGGTTGTGCTCTGTGCCATTGTCCCCTGGCACCATGTATATTGACGTAAAATGTAGTACAAGTGTCCACTGTACAGCCTGACCTGATTTTCCTTGTTCATACTCACGGTGGCCAGTGCCTGTGTGTCTTGTTACAATCATCTGATGATGACCACTTGTACATGATTATTTGGACAGGCGCACCTTGGGTATTTGGTGTCCAATCTTGCATTTATGCAGCCCATGTGTATTTCACCCACACTAAGAGATGTAAGTGCTTCCTGTGTCTCAACTAATTGTCTCATGTAGGGGGTGGTTGGTGCGGGCAAAGCCTACATGTCAAAACCTGATATCTCCTTGCTAGGTCTGGCCAGTGTGTGATGTTTGTCTGGACATACACTCAAGGTGCAGTGAGCCAGTCATGGTGGGCATGTTTTCAGTATTACCTATGCAGCATGTGCCTCAAGTTCATGGATATGGTCCCTGCTCATCCCTATTATCGGCGACGCTGTGTGGTGCAGATGCAGTGCTGGATTGTCCCCAGGGCCTGGCTCCTCTGTCAAAATCCATTTCATGGCATTTGCTATTGTGTCATGCTCTCCATAGTTTTTCAGTGGCATGGTGGGTCAACCAACTGTGTGTTGCATGCCCTACATATGTACCTTGTTTTGTAGATGTTACTCATCTTTCTTTTCAGGCTATGCACTGTAGCCTATGTAGATTGGACTCATGTGACATATGTATACAGGTGTATGATTAATTGCTGTCTCTTCACCTTGCCCACAGCATCGTCGGGGGACACGGAGGGAGACATCAGCACAGACGGAGCGGAGGGACCGAGCACCAGTGCCAGCGGTGACATCGTGGCTGGCACATCAAGTGGAACTGAGGCGGAGGAGAGTGAGGCCGAGGACCTGTCCACTGCCACCACAGAATATGAAGCTGACGGGTCCGAGGATGATCTCTCCGAGTGGGCGGAGGCTGCACCAGCAGCTGACAGCGGCACAACATCTCTCCCCGCCCCCTCCATTGCCATCAGCCGCCTCCCACTTGGTCGTGTCCCTTCCCAGCGTGCCCAGTCACCGCATGTCTCCTTCCTGCCAGGCACCGCACCCCCTGCCCCTGTCTCCACTGCTGCCGCCAATGCAGAGTCTGTGGACATCCAGCGGCAGTTGCAGGTTGGTCAGGCTGTGATGCTTAATATCCTCCATGGCCACAGCCAAGTGCTGAACAACATGGAGGCATACTTGGAGGGCATTTTCTCATCGCAGGCTGACCAACGCAACTTGCTGAGGTCCATTGACTCGACACTGACTGCAGCAGTGGGTCTCCTGCAGCGCTTCGTCCAACCCCCTACCCCTGACCCATCCACACTTCCCACTCCCATGCCTGTCCCACGTACACCCAGACGTCAGCATGCACCCACCACAACAGACACAGGCACCACACCAGCAGGGAAGGTCAAACGCACACCTCCTGGCACGCACACACAGGGTGAAGTAGGCACACCCACTGGGTCGGGGGGCAAACGTAAGCCACGCAGCCAGAGTGGGAGTCCGCATTCCACCAAATCCACTCCCTCCAAATCCCCTCCCCTCAGCTCTCCTGGCCACATATCCGGCAAAGACTCCTTCATGGCCGCTCTGTCCCTGAGCCCCACAGTGACACCACCCCGCAAGCGGTCAAGGGAGTCCCCGGTCAGGGTGGTTGAGTCCTCCCCCCCTGTCCACACCCTCCCCCAGTGGCGCTGAGACCCATCCCTCTGACCCCCCCACCCTCCTTGGGGCCTGTGGTTCCTTCGGGTGCAGGGGAGTCGCTGGAGGACCTTGCTAAGGTGTGCAGCGCCATCCTGGCCTCCGCCTTTGGCCCTGCCCCACCCCCTGTGGTGGAGTCCTCCATCCCTGCACCCACGACGCCTACCCTTCGCCCTCATGTCCCTGCGGTGCCTGGTCCTCCCCCCCCCCACATGATGCCCTCCCCCCTCTGGAAGACGAAGGAGTCTGACTGTGCAGGCAAGCTAGGGGACACGCATCCCACTGTGTCCCCCACCTGGATTTGAACTTTGGATTGCCCTATGGGCATTGTACATTTTGAACTTTCAAGGGACAAACAGATTTTTGGATGCTGAATAAAGCAATTTATTTTTCCTTAGTACACTACTGTCTGTCTGGTATTGCTGTTGGTGGACCGGCCCCATTATTTTGGGTGGTGATTATGTGTTGGGTGTGTGGGAATTGTAGTCTTGTGCTGGTCATAGGGTGGATCCTGGTATCTGTGTGCCATCACAAGCTGTTGGCTACATAACTTTGTTCATGTAAGCAGTTACTGCATGGTGACATCGTCCCAAGGTGTGTTCCTTCCTCTGTGTAACCTGACATCTTCCCTGCATGGTCTTTCCAATATGTGGTGCTGAGCTGTGTCTACATTGGCTGGGTGTGTGACGGACTCGTTAGACTTGGGCCATGCATGCTGAGCGATGTCTTCACCTGCATCATTCGTGGCGTCCTTGGTGGTCACTGTACTTGTGTATGTAGACTGTTGTCATGACTTCATGTGGACATGTTTTCTTTTCGGCGCTATGCATGTGTATACTCCCAGCCTCGCACATATGTGGTACATGTACTGCTGGATCTTTGTGCACCTGACTGACATTTGTGGGCATTGGATCTGTGGGTACTCCACCCTTTTCTTTGCAGGGGCACTGCTGTGAGTGTTAGGCACCCACCCCTCCTGTGTCTGGGCACTGCTGGGAGGCCTCTGCACACACCCCTCCTGTGTCTGGGCACTGCTGGGAGGACTCTGCACCCACCCCTCCTGTGTCTGGGCACTGCTGGGTGGACTCTGCACACACCCCTCCTGTGTCTGGGCACTGCTGGGAGGACTCTGCACACACCCCTCCTGTGTCTGGGCACTGCTGGGTGGACTCTGCACACACCCCTCCTGTGTCTGGGCACTGCTGGGAGGACTCTGCACACACCCCTCCTGTGTCTGGGCACTGCTGGGAGGACTCTGCACCCACCCCTCCTGGTCTGGGCACTGCTGGGTGGACTCTGCACACACCCCTCCTGTGTCTGGCCACTGCTGGGAGGACTCTGCACACACCCCTCTTATGACTGGGCACTGCTGGGAGGACTCTGCACCCAACCCTCCTATTTCAGGATATGTACGCTTAGGACATACACGGGTGTGGGTTCTCTCCATGCATACGCGGGTGAGGGTACGGGACGTACATACACGGTTGGGGTGGGGGTACGCTCCATACATACGCGGGTGAGGGTACGGGTCGTACATACACGGTTGGGGTGGAGGTACGCTCCATGCATACGCGGGTGAGGGTACGGGTCGTACATACACGGTTGGGGTGGGGGTACGCTCCATGCATACGGGGTGGGGGTACGGTCCGTACGTACACTGTTGGCATGGGGGTAGGCTCCATACGTACGCGGGTGAGGGTACGGGTTGTACATTCACGGTTGGGGTGGAGGTACGCTCCATGCATACGCGGGTGAGGGTACGGGTCATACATACACGGTTGGGGTGGGGGTACGCTCCATGCATACGGGGTGGGGGTACGGTCCGTACGTACACTGTTGGCATGGGGGGTACGCTCCATACGTACGCGGGTGAGGGTACGGGTCGTACATACACAGTTGGGGTGGGGGTACGCTCCATACATACGCGGGTGAGGGTATGGGTCGTACTTACACTGTTGGGGTGGGGGGTACGCTCCATGCATACGGGGTGGGGGTACGGTCCGTACGTACACTGTTGGCATGGGGGGTACGCTCCATACGTACGCGGGTGAGGGTACGGGTCGTACATACACAGTTGGGGTGGAGGTACGCTCCATGCATATGTGGGTGAGGGTACGGGTCGTACATACAGGGTTGGGGTGGGGGTACGCTCTATGCATACGGGGTGGGGGTACGGTCCGTACGTACACCGTTGGCATGGGGGTATGCTCCATACGTATGCGGGTGAGGGTACGGGTCGTACATACACGGTTGGGGTGGGGGTACGCTCCATACATACGCGGGTGAGGGTACGGGTCATACTTACACTGTTGGGGTGGGGGGTACGCTCCATGCATACGGGGTGGGGGTACGGTCCGTACATACACTGTTGGCATGGGGGTACGCTCCATATGTACGCGGGTGAGGGTACGGGTCGTACATACACGGTTGGGCTGGAGGTACGCTCCATACATACGCGGGTGAGGGTACGGGTCGTACTTACACTGTTGGGGTGGGGGGTACGCTCCATGCATACGGGGGTGGGGGTACGGTCCGTACATATCCGTACCCACGCTGTGGAATGCTTGTGCGGGCTGTACCCAGGCGTTTGCCACGTGGGTACGAGCCGTCCCGCCATTGTTGGGGTGACGTAGGTGTGGGCATGGTACGACTCGTACCCACGCTCTTAAGGCGTGGGTACGGGACGTACCTGTATTGTTGTGTTACCGGTTCGCGTCGTCAACCACTTCCGTTGTGGCGGACGCTGGCTTTGCTGGACACGCCCCCACCCCCTCGTAGTGACCAGGGCCTGGGGGTCAGGTATGTCCAGGGCATGTGTGCTGTGTGACTTGCGTGGGGGTTTTGTGGCCTGCCCCTGCTCCTGCACCCCTTCCCCCCCTTTCCCCCCTCCCTTTGTTGTTCTGACCTTCTGCGGCGTCTGCGTCGTAACCTGTAGAGGAGGTCGACTGCTATGAGGGCCGGGATGACACGTAGGTTCGGGTCCATGTCTGTCTGTCGCGTGCAGGTACTCCTTGTTCGCGTCGTCCTGATTTCCCGGCAGCTTTTGGCTGCCGGAAAATATTCTCCGTGCGGGATGACGTCGGTGCGAATCGTACTTCCTGGTTCGTGAATGGCAGGCTGCGTGCGTCCCGACGTCACGTTGGCGTTTTCGCGGATCACATTTGTATGTTTATGTTTATTTTCGTCTGTCGGGGTTTTGTACGATTCGTACGGAAATAGTATTTCCGTGCGAATCGTACTTCCATGTTTGTATATTGTTACGACTAGGTACGCGTCGGACGGAGAATATGCTCCGTCCGACGGTTCGTAACGGGTTTTTACAGGATCGTAATCGGCACCTTAATCTGCAGCTCCGCTGAACTCCTAGGCTGGGAGTTCTAAACTGCCAAGTGATGCCAATCCCAGTTTTGGGCCCTTGGAGGTGGTTTTGCTGCTTAAAGTACTGAAAGTCCACGCATCGCCTGTCAGCGCCTGTTTTTATCACCGCAGCAATGCCGTGCGGTTGAAAAACCCACACATTTTTGCCGTGCGAACGAAAAATGTATGCAGCGCCTGTTGTGTGGCTGACAGTTCGCCGCAGCCACTGTCCTAAGCACTGTGTCTCCGACGTCTGAGACCCCAGCCCCAACTACAATGCAGGCAGGCTCTGCTGTGTGTCTGAAGGAATCAACACATCAAGGTGCCGATTCCGATCCGTTAAAAATATTCCCCGTACGAATCGTATCCGGATTTTTTTACGTACGAATCGTACAAGTCCCGTACAAACAAGCAAGTACGATTCGTATGTTAAAAAATCCATACGAATCGCATTGGGAAAATTCCCCGACACGTCCTCAGGTTGGAAAAAGTGTCCGACAAGTCCCCGGACCTTTTTACGTACGAATCGGGAAAATGAAGTCCGAGTGCGCAAGTACGATCCGTCCCGTCCGTCCGAATGCACAACCGTATGGAAAAAACACCGTACGGAGCGAACTCCCATAGCAACCATGGAGACGTCCAAACATGTGCCCGCATACGCGCCGAACACCGTGCATCGTGGCGTACTTAGCTTTTCCAGCACTTTTTGGGTCCTGTAAAAATATTGCCGTGCGAAGTGCTGTGGGTACGAATCGTACTTGCTGGTCCATACAACGCTGCCTGACTCCGTGCGAATGTCGCGTACGCAGTGTCTTGGATCGGAATTGCGGGTATATTTTAGCCGGTCGGTGTTTTTTACGATTCGTATGGAAATGGTGTTTCCGTACGAATCGTACTTGCATGTTTGTAAGGTATTTTTCCCGGGTACGAGTCGGACGGAGAAAACGCTCTGTCTGACGATTCGTACCCGGTTTTTCCAGGATCGGAATCGGTCCCCAACTGTCCGTGGCTGGGAGAATTGACACAGCATCTGTTTGGCTTCCGCCGCATCAGTCCAGCATGCCTGGATTTTGCATGCTTCAAACCTTTGCGCCAAGTCTCCAGCGATGTCACCTTGCAGTAAGGTGCTGAGGCTGCATGTCCGGAATTTGACGCATCACTTTCCCTCTCAGTAAGGAATCAACGCAACATTTCTCATGCTTGCAGCATAACTGACACCTCCATTACCATGGGACTCAGGATTGATGCACCGCTTGTCTTTTCTGATGCTTCTCTCCTCTGCGACTGTTTTTCATCATGGAAGTCGCCGTTTCAAAGGTGCTTTGTGCTAAAACCAACGCATCAATAGAGTTTCATGTAGTAAACTTCCTAAATCTTTAAAAAAGTGATATCTCTGATTCTGTTTGTTGGATTTTTGTTGCTTTGGTCTTGTTTGATTTAGATAAAGATGGGTTATTCTTCTAAACTGGTGTGGTGTCAATTTATAGGTTTTTACTGTGTTACTGTGTGTCTTATGTATACATAATTTACACATTGCCTCTAAGATAAGTCTGACTGCTCGAACTAAGCTACCATGGGTGTGAGCAGGGGTTATCTTGGGTGTTTAACTCCCTTAGCCTGACTAGAATAAGGGTCCCTACTTGGACAGGGTGCAACGACTGCCAACTAGAGACCCCCATTTCGAACAGAAACACATTAAGTAAATCTTGGTAGAAACTATTGATAATAACTTGTAAATCAACAACGCATCAGAGTTACAAAAGACTTGATCTAACTCACACCAACTTGAAATAATCACTTTAGTTTCATAACATAATCAAAAAATGAACTATATATGGTTGCTTGTAAAAGCATGTGCTTACCTCTAACGTGAGCAATGCATTAACTCCAACATCCATCCGAATGTTTTTAAAGGTGGTGAATGCCTGCAAGACATCAGAAGATTTGTATTACTATTTTCCATATCATCCATGCTTCAGCTATAATTATAAACAGAAATACATTAGACTAAAACAATGTACATATATAGGTACACATTTTGACAAGCCCATGAATCTTGATGGGACAGGAGCTATGATGTTCACTCCATCGAAAAGTATAAGATCTGCAGCAACAAAATGAAACAGCCATTTTTCCCAGAAAGAATCCACCTGTTGAAAGCTGAAAAAACTGTGGTGGACAGTGAGGAATTACTGGGTAAATTGAACCTGGAATTACCGATTCACCCAGTAATTCCTCAAAGGATTCTCAGACTTCAACCACAATCCCCATAGTTGCGGAGTTAACACCACCTGTCAGTAGGGGTGGGTGGAATTTGCATAGTCGCGCTCCGCAAAACTCCGCGAAACGGGAAAAAATCTCCGCGAGCACGCAGAAATTCCGCGAACACGCGGAATTGCTTGTTCGCGATGCTTTTTTCGTGTTCGCGAACGCTGTTTGCGTGCTCGGGGGGAATTCCTCGCTAACACGCATTTTGAGAAAGCAAACAAGCAAAAAATTGCGCGAACCGGCGGAATGCAGAATTTTGGGCAATTCCGCATTCTCTGCGGAATGTGAAATTCCACAAATTCCACAAATTCCGCAAGCAGAACGGAATTTACCGCCCAGGCCTAGATTCAATCCAATTATTGAATGTTTCAGTCGCTATGCTGGGGTCAGAATCACCTAATGGTTTAGAGTGTAATAAAGATGTCGACCAACTCTCTAGAGGGAGTTTCGCCCATGCTCGTTCTCGGCTCTTCAGGATTTGCCAATTATCGGTGACTGTTGGCGCCTTCCAGTACATCGGGATTAAAAAATTATCTGTCCATGGCACTGGAATGGGGTTATCTACTAAGGGGCCGATTCCGATCCGGGTCAGAAAGGACTCTGACCGAGCCGGATCCGGAGTGTTTTCCGACCGAGCCGGAGTCCTGCAGTCCGACCGAGCGAGTACGATGCGGCCGTATGCTGTCCGACTCAGGTAGGACTCCCATAGAAGTCAATGGGAGCAGGTCATACGACACATATATGGGCTCCCATTGACTGAATGGGTACGTCAAGGACAAGTGCGCTCCCTACAGTGAGTACGCATCGGTGCCATCCGCACTGTACATGCCTGTGTTGGGGAGACCCATGGGTCTCCCCCTGTTTCTGAGTCGTAGGGCTGCGGGTGGCAGGGGGTCCGACGTGGACCCCCAAAGGCAACTACCCGGACGATTTGCGAGCCGTACACTCCGGCTCGCACAGGCTGTCTGACGCGTGCATCATACTGGCTCGGTCGTGAATCGCATCTATTGCACGCCACGGTTAGCTTACGACCCGGAAGCGATCGGTCGGGGAATTTCATGTAGCTTGCATCGTACTTGCTTGCTCGTACAGCTGTATGAGTCGGGTGGAAAACACGCGTATGGCGCATAGTTTTTCCGGCCGGATTGCGTTCGGTGCCCTTCGGATCCAGATCGGAATGGGCCCCTAAGAGTCATTCATCATTAGTAAAAACTGGATCTAAAATGTGGCCCTTATCATGCATAGGGCTAGTAACGTTTTGTGTTAATTGTATAACTTTTACATCTTGGATCAAGCCAGATGCTTCCACTTTAAGAGGGTCCTCTAAATGCAAATTTAGGTCACCTAAAATAATTAAATTTGGCGCGGTGCTAGCAAGAGTTGCTGCGGTGTCTGTAAGGGAATCTGCAAACCTCCCACCCGGACCCGGAGGGCGGTAAATTAGAATTCCTGACAATGAGCAGGTAGGGGAGTAAGCAAGAGAGAAAGACAGACTTTCACAGTCCTGTATAATGTATAATATCGGGCTCAATGCAGCCTTTTACTGAGTCTTTCGAAATAATGGCTACACCCCTGCCCTTTCGCAATACCCTGTCCTTCCTCAGTATGTAGTAGCCTGGTGGCAGTGCTTGCACCTCATAAAGGTCCGAATCCTTATGCAGCCAGGTTTCTGTTAGGAACAGCACATCTGGCTGTTCTCCATTCAGGAGTAAACTTACTTCTGTAACATGTCTGGGCAAGGACCTGCAGTTGAGGAGAAGCAATTTATATCCTTTCGCCTTCTCCTTTGTTGCGGACTGCTGTGGGACATAGCCCAAATCAAAAGCACAATTGGTGCAAGATCTAGGGCCATCTACTACGCTCATCGAGTGCCTGCATGCCTCGTTGTGTGGTGTGTGTAATGAGTACAGTTGTGATACTGAGTATTATAGGATGAATTGTTGTGGGGTCCCGGATGGGCACGGACGAACGCAGATGGGCTTGCCTTAGGTGCACCTTTGGCGTGCCAGCGGCGCTCCTGCTGCGTGTCCGTGCTGCCATGCGAGTGAAATAGACTATGGCGCCGCTTGCTGACCTGTGGCACTGTTTAATTAATGTCTCAAAACTTTCCAACAAAAAGTCCATCCTCTTCAGCTCTTTCTTGGAAAGTTTCAGGGTGATCTGCCCAGCAGAGAGCCAAGAAAAAGGTTGGGGTTCAAAAATGTTTTTTCCCGATGCAATTTTCATAGAGAAATTTAGAGAGCGCTATAGCCAAATTGGCTTCACAGAATTACACCAAATTTGGCAGAAAGCTAGATCTTCAATCAGAAAAGATGCTTTTTTATTTGGTGTAATTTTACTCAGCAGTTTTGAGGAAGTTAAGGTTCTAAATGTATAGATATATTGACAGTTGTGCAATTACTCAAAAATTCAAGCTTTCTGATTGAATGAGGGGTCTCTTTGGAGCAAGTCTGCTGTCGTGAAAATGTGCTTAAAAAAGGAAATGAGAGAGCAAGGTCAGTTCTGACCCTCTTGTCCCTGTGGGAATGTCCCAGAGGGAACTTCTGAGGCCAAGATTAGAATATTGTGACTCTATTGTGTTTGTGGGGATGTCCCAGAGGGACCCTTTGTGGTCAAAATAAAACAAATGTTTTGCTGTCCCACTTTACTCCCAAGGACCAAAAATAATTTTGGTGAAAAAAGGAATGGCACCTTTTTATTAAAATCCAAACCTATTGTTGGCTCATTTTTAAAAACATATTTTGAAGTGGGGAAAGGTTGTGTGTGCCCCCTCCCAAGCCATGTGATAGTCCAGGTGACCCAAACCCTGAGACCCAATTCAGTGTCTTCTGTCCTTGAGAGAGGTGGCAGAGAACACTGGATTGCTCCCCCCCCCCCCCCCCCCCCGGCACAAGCAGAAAGAAACGTTGCTCCTTCCGGCTGGAGCACAGAGCAGTGTGGCTGTCTCCGACGGACAGCTGAGAATGGGTTCTGGCAGGGTAGCCAGTGGAGCAATGGGGCCATTGAAGTCACAGAACTCCTCATGATTTTCAATATCCTTATAAAGTAAGCCAGAGAGTATCTGATGCATTATAATCTCATGAAGCATTGAAATGTGATTGGAAATGACGGCCAACTTATACCTAGGAGAGCCTCATTAACTAAGTTTTATCCACAAGATGCATTTATATACAAAGAATTGAATTAGAAACCATTTACCTGCCTGTTGCTGATCCTGAACATCTCGCATGATGCAAGGGACTCTAAACCCATGAAAAATGACCACTATCAAAATAACATCATTGACTTGAACAATACACATAAAGTATTCTGAACACTTGTTTGTAGTTCTATGGTTAATAGTAGTCACAGTTTAGACAGAGTCACTGTGAACACCCCCCATTAGCACCTACAGTGGTAGTGCAGATCTTTATAGAACTCTTCTGTCTCCAACTCGTCAGAAAAAGGCTCATAAACAACGTTAAAGGGTATGTGGGTGAGTGAATGCATAGCTGGATGGGTGGAGGATGGATGGCTGAGCGAAGGATAGATGCATGGGAGGAGTGAAAAGGCAGATGGATGGGTGGATGAAAGGGTGGATAGATGGATGAGTGAAAGGGTTGATGGATGTATGAGTGAAAGGATGGATGGATGAGTGAAAGGATGGAGGCTGAGTTATTGTGAACCCCTAACGTTAACAGCTACAGCAGGGTGGAGTTCTTGATTGGCCTCTTCTGTCTGCAACTTGGCATATAAAGGTGAGTGAATGATAGGGTGTTAGGGTGGATATGTGAGTGAAAGGGTGTATGGGTGGGTGAGTGAAAAGATGGATGAGTAGATGGATGTAAGGATGGATGATTGAAAGAATGAATAGGTGAGTAAAAGGGAGGGTGGACAGATGGATGAAAGGGTGGATGGATGAGTGAAGGAATGGATGGATGAGTGAAAGTAGAGATGGGTGGATGGATGATTGAACGTGTGGGTGGGTGAATGGATGAGTGAAAGGGAAATGGATGATTAGAGAAAAGATGATGGGTGAGAGACTGAAAGGATGGATGGCTGAGTGGAAGGATGGGTGGAATGGATGAGAAAAAGGGAGGATGAACAGATGGATGGAGTGAAAGGCTGAATGAATGAGTGAAAAGATGGATGTGTGAGCAAAATGATGGTTGGATGAGAAACAGATGGATGGATGAGCGAGAGGATTGATGAGTGAAAGAATGGATGGGTGCGTTAAGGGGAGGGTGTATGAGTGAGGGGGTGGGTGGAGGGATGAGTGAAAGAATGGATGAATGAGTGAAAGGAAAAGAGGATGGGTGAAAGGGTAAATGAATGGATGAGTGAAAGGGTGGATGGATGAGTGAGTGAAAGGATTGATGGCTGAGTGAAAGGATCGATGGATGGGATAGGAAAAAAGAAGGATGAACTGTTGGGTGGAGTAAAAGGGTGGATGGAGGTGAAAGCATAGATGGATGGATGAGGGAAAGAATGGATGAGTGAAAGGATGGGTGGATGACAGAAAGGATGGATGATAGGGTGTATGGATGAGTGAAAGAATGGATAGATGAGTGAAAGTTAAAGTGGGTGGATGGATGAGTAAAAGAATGGGTGGATGAGTGAAAGGGAGGGCGAATGTATAGACAGATGAGTGAAAGAATGTATGGATGATTTAGTGAGTGATAGGATGCATGGATGAGTGGAAGGATACATCTATGGATGAGTGGTTGGATGGGTGGAAGGGTAGAAGGATGGGTGGAAGGATGGATGGATGACTCAAAGGATAGATGGGTAAGTGAAAGACTGAATGGGTGGACGAGTGAAAGGGTGGATGGAGTAACGGATTGATGGATGAGCAAAAGGACAGATGAATGACTGAAAGGATGGATAGAGACAAGAGAGTTCTTTTGGCAAGGAGCGGGATAAATTGCCAAGCTTGCTTGGTGCCATATGAGCATTAGTTCGAAGTGGGGGGTATTTTACAATTTTCTGCCTTCTCCCTTGGTTTAGACCTCTGAGAAATGGAAGGCTGAGGTGACTAGGGGGCTAGAATTCAAAATAATTGCCAACATATCTCACATAAATGCCACTGGCTAACCTCAACTTATTGAGGCATATTTGACAGAGAGAAAGGTGACTGATCCCTTCTTATAAACAATAGATGTATGTTTCACAGTGACTTCCGCTCATTAAATTATTGTGCATTTCATACTAAATTGAATATAAATATCACAGCATGAATAAAGTCATAACTCGATTTGTGTTTCCTTTATGGGTAAGCAAATCATTAGCGTGCAGCTTACAAAATCTGCTGTAGATTTTAATTATTAGCTGTTTTTTTGTTCTCAGCAGGGTTTTTTATTCTTAAAACCAATGGCAATAAATCACAAAGTGGTCATTATAGAAAGAATGGACAAATTACAGTACTTTACAGACTGACGTTCATCCAAGACCCTGAGGTTTAGAAGCCAGTATCCAGGGGACACAAAGTGAGCAGGTTTATTTTATTGCATTATTTTCTTTCCATTTCCTCGTTGCATGGTTCAGATACTCGTGGGATTTCTGATAATTATACTTATTTAATAATCATTATATTTTTATTTCAAACCATGGCTGGCTAACTAGGCAGTAATGAGCACTACCCAGATGGATACAGCTGCAAACAAAATTTCTATTAAAAATTAAAATGAGCATTATTAAAAATGTAAATGGGTAGAAACACATGCAAATAATTCGGCAAAGCACAGATAGTCCAGATGCACCTTAGATGAATTAAAAAATGTCCAATTCTGTGATTTTGAGTCTACCTGAAAGCATTGATGTTTAACTACCAAATGCCAAAAGCAAACCCAAGATCCCATGTTTTGGAATTCTTAATGTTGCGAGGATATCTAGAACAGTGCAACAGTTACTGTTAGTTTACTCTGGTGTTTCTTCTGAAATGATTTATGTCAGAATGTGTATGAGCCGCTGCTCATTTGGCGGCTGTTTCAAATTTATAAGCATATTAGTTTCAAAAAGCGAAGATGCTAGTTTGGTAACTGCTATTGTGAACTGTAATATTTTAGTAATTTGAGCTTCTTAAAAAAAAAACCATAATGAATAACCAAGGTCCTGTCAATGTGATTACAATGCGACCGCCTCCAAGGCAGTCGCACTGTCTATCTTTTGTATTGCGGCACGTGCTGCGTGCAGCAGCACATGCCGCAGGACAAAAAATAGACAGACCAAGTATCCTTGCACTATGTGACAGGCACCACCATATCCCATGGTGTAGGGATATGTAGGGGGCACCATAGGTGCCCTGCAGCACCCACATCCAAGGGCCAGGGGGGAAGGGGGACCCGCTACGAGCCCCCAATGTCCCTTTTTGCTAGCCATTCCAAGGCAGGTAAACTGCCATGAAACAGCTGGAGGGGAGAGACATCATAATCCTATGGCGGTGCCTGACAGGCACCACCACCAGTGTAGGGATTATGGCTGCCTCTGATGCACCTGCGGGCTCCTTGAGCCTGTCGGATGCGTGGCCGTCGGGCTTTCCGCCCGCCATCCTTCTGCCCGCCATTATAATATGGTGGGCAGAAAACATGCAAATGCAGTCGGTGGCGGTCTCACCGTCATCGTAACTGGCCCCCAAGTGCAGGAAAAGTACAAAAACATGCTAAAAAAGAAGGTGGCAAAGCAAATACACTGGACATCAGGGGTAATTGCAAGCCTGAACAACTTGATAGTTGTCACATACTAAATCAATGTAGTCATCAAAAGCACCATTCTTCACTTGCCATGAATGTGCATGCGCCTCCTATAATATATGATACTTCACACAAGGGTACTCGTGTTCTTGTGGTTAAGGTCCGAACTAGAATATTCTATTGTTACATGTAGAGGGCTGCTCACTAAGACCCTAAGCACCCATCGAAAGACCTAGAACCATTCATCTGACACCATCTCTGTCTTGAAAGACACAGGTCTCATAATACCCGCTATGATGTACTTACACTGACATTCAATTGAAGAACTGTCACAGCGTAAAACTATCTGCATTTTTCATTAATACTAGATGGATGAAGGCCTGGTTAAATCAGCTACAACTTCTAATCCTACCGAATGCCCGTCAAGTTCTACCAACCTGCTTGATGGTCAATATGCAAAATACGAATGTATTGGAAGCTGATCACACTTCGTACACTTTCATCTCCACCACCTTCACCTCCCATGTCAGGATGACTTCCAGTGATTTCGCGTTTGTCTGAGCACTCACCTTTTTATTAGTGCCTTCGTGCTACTGATAAATCTGATCACGCCAATGTGGAAACACAAGCAAAATGACATTTTCAGAACAACCTCTCTCATTCCCTATCCCTATCCTCCCTGTCAGTAAGTGCTCAGAGACAGCGATAAAGAAGCATAAGAACTATATAGTAAGTGGAAATAAATTAATATATAAGCTGGTGAGCTAAGAGGGAAAGAAATGTGAGCTAAAGACAATGGAAATGCCATATTCCTCAGAAAAGTTGCTGGGATTGGCACCATGAGCATATTCCTAGAATAGCAAAGGCGACCATTCACCCCCTCATATTGGAATTCATAAGACCTCATGTCTGCTTCCTAGCCCAACTTTTTGTCATGAGATGGAAACCAGATTAAAGGTTGTTTGAGCAATTGCATTGTGATGTGGTGTAAATCTTATGCCAACATACCATCAATGTTTTGTTACAGAGTAGTGCCCTGTGATCAGGACAAGGTTTTTGGGCATGCATTGTACACAGTCATTTAGCCATCAGAGCCCACCACATGTGGCATTTAGCTGTGCACTTTATTCTCTTAGTGCATGCATGGCCCTCGACCATGTCCTGTAGCCAGTCTGCCCATCAACAGCCCCGGTTTGGCACAGATTTGACTAATCTCACTGGCCACTAGCCTCGGGAATAGGCTTTCATGCCACCCTGAGATGAATTCTTCAACCCTCAACTAAATCAGAACGATTTTTATGTTTCAGCAGCCCAAGCATGAGGCCTTGTTTTTCAATCATGTCATCATCTAGCATTAACAAATTGAATAGTATTCGGGAATGTAATCTCCTTTGAATTAAACAGATAGTACAGTTCACTTTTCACATAGGTACTGTCTTGACATCCTGATGCTTAACTTGCATAAAAGCTTTTTCAGAAGTTAACCTTTTCTGGTTGTGCCGACTTCAAATGATCAGAATATTATAGTTCACATGGTAAAATTCCTAGGTGCCTGTTCCAGCAACAGAGGACTCTGTGCATACCACTGCCCCACGCAGCCTCAAAAATCAAAGACAAAAACACAGATTGTACTTATGTGTAAACAAAGTTTCTTACTTTTTAATACTACATGCCTCGGCTTCGGTGCTACTTTTTAGATTTTTTGTAACAGTTCTGCATGACCTCTCCAGAGCTCCCCTTGAAGTTGTTGCCCGATACATTTTTGCAGCAGATCACTTCTCAAATGGGATTGTTTTGTCATATAGGAGTCTACTTGTTCGGCTGCCTTTCTGCCACTAAGATATGGTGCTTTGTCATCTCTGTCAGATGTGCACTTGTTTATCTGATGGCTATCTGTTGGATGAAGACCGTGGTTAGACATGAAGGTCGTGCTGCATAATCCAATTGGAGAAAACAAGTGAAATATTACATAATGAAGAAGTAAATAAAGCACGCACAATGCTAGTAATTAACCAGGCAGTTAGGTAAGGAGAGCAAAACGTATGGGAAAGCCATGATAGTTAGGGACTTAATCTTGGAAGACCTCCAAAGGTTTTTTTTTTTTTTTTTTAACAGTTTCCAAGACAAGTTTTCACTGGAATGTTTGTAATCAGTAACGTAGCTACATAAGAAATTCCTGAAACTGACAAGGATTCAACCCACTTTATATTTCCATCTACAGGGATTATTTCATAGGTACATCCCTGTCTCCCAGGAACCCAAGCTCTAGTGGAGCAAAAGAAGCTGACAATACTCCATTTTCCACGTCACATCCTAACTTGACTGTAATGCTTTTTTACATAACAACCCCTGCTATGCTGGAGGAGTAAGAGGCCTTCAAATCACAAGACCTGAACTAAACACTTTTTTTCTCTCAAAAAACAGGTCTGCACTTTCCTACAAGCAGAAAGAGCAAGAGAACACTGTTTCTGATTCGGCTTCGAAGACCATACAAAAAAACGTAAATGAACCACTAGAAAAATGTATCTGATCATGCAAATGTAAAGCTGATAATTTTACAACCAATAAGGAATTACCGTTCATTGATTCTCCTACAACGGTAGAACTAATGACCATTACTCAATCTTTTTTAGTTAGTCCATAGGAGACACAATGACATCAAATACTACACTGCTGGATTCATTGGTAGCCCACATGAAAATCAGAGGAATACTTTCGATAAAGTGAACTTTAAGCCAATAACTAGTGGAATAATCACTACATAAAAGGGCCTCATGTAGGAAGCCAAATACCGGTCGGTAACGGCCGATTTTCGGTAATTATACCGTTACCGACCGGTATTTTTGCTTTTGAGATGTAGGGGGAGAATTTCATGATTCGGTATTTACCGAATCGGTAAATTTACCGAATCGGTAATATTACCGATTCGGTAATTTTACCGATTCGGTAACACCGAATCATGAAATGAGATGTAGGGGGAGTGTGTGGTGGGTGTGGGGATTCGTTATTTACCACCAACTAAAGGTTGGTGGTAAATGACGAATAGGTGAAAAAAAGCATTTTTGTGCACGTTTAAGTGTGCTATGTGGCAGACATATGTGCGCCACATGTGCACACATGGCCGAATCAGGGGTGCAACAGGGTGTCAATGTGACACCCTGCCACCCTTGCATGTGCTCCCCCATTACCGAATCGGTATTTACCGATTCGGTAATGAGGCATACCTTCCCATCAATGGGAAGGTATGCCTCATTACCGAATCGGTAAATACCGATTCGGTAATTACCGAATTTTTCCGATTCAGTAATATTTACCGACTCATTACCTACATTGCATTTACCTCTTCATAAATACCGAATCGGTATGATTCGGTATTTATGAAGTGGTAAATGCCAGGCCACCTACATAAGGCCCAAAATGTCTTATTAACTGGAATCTCAGATAAAAATTAATTGGAGTAATTTTTACACCAGAGTAATACAGAAATTAAAGCTAAATTTGTGTCAGGGAATCTAGTTGTTGGGGGCTTAACTCTTATTAGTTCTACGCAAGGGAGTAAGTGAATGAGCCCATCAAAAACCTTTACTTTCTCCTTTAGTGCTGAATGGCTCCAATAAGTTGTTATTTAAAACAAAGTAAAGAGATCAGAGAAGAAGCAAGTGACGTAGCAAACTGAAAGTGCTCCAGCCACAGCTTTCCCTCAACTTTTGATCATAGGTGGACTGTGTCTAATTGTTTCACTAATGTTCTACTCATTAACGTAATGCCACGATTTTCCCTATTTTTTGACAACACCAACTGGAGCATTCAGACTAATACTAAGATATACTCAAATTGACAAGAAAATGTGATAGATGAGAAAGCAACAGCAGTCCTAACCTTAGCCTCAAGTGGTGCAAACGTGCCATTCAAGGATAATAGCTACTCCAAGAAGGAATTCAGTGGGCTGTACACAATGGATATCGCACAGCAGTAGATCATCTTAAGTACCCATTTTTCATTTGGAGACCTATATTGTAGTTTAGAACCATGCATCAATGCATATTCTCTTACCATCATTATCACAGGTTGGAGTTGTACTCTCTTTTGATGTAGAATTTCTTGTTTGATATCTTTCCTAAGTTCTGCTACCATGAATGGCAGATAGTCCAATTGCACTTTATAGTGGTTCTACAGGTGCTATTAAACATGTTGATGAACTACATGAAAGGGCAATTTATGCACTCTTGGCTCAAAAGGTATTAAGAAAAACCTTGTAGGTATCCTGTCAAAATGTGTCGAAATTCTCATCTAAAACAAAAGGAATTGGTCTAGTACTACATAGGTGTCCCACGTCATCAAAAGTGGTGTAGTTTATATGCTATCTATTCATCATAGGGACACGGAAGGAAAGACAAATGGAACATTATGGTGATGATATGTTAGAGGACCACAATTATCCAACCTCAAACACTAGTATTAGTAGTGATAGAGACTACTACTAATTCTGATCCAGACTTTCCAAGAGTTAAAGCAACCCTTAAAAGCAATTAAAAGAAATGTACTCTGAGCAAACGCAGAGGAAATTTTTATGATAGTGTAATATGATTAAATAATGCAGATTTAGCCCAAGCAATGTCAACTATTTATATTTGTAAGAGATTGAAGGATTAGTTGAGGGGGGTAAGAACCTACCCCAAATAATCACAATCTTTGTCAGTGTTAACCATATAAGTCATAAGATAAACCAGTGCTTAAACCTTGGTAGCTTGGCACAAAGCAGTCAAGCTAAACTTAGAGGCAAAGTGTAAAGTATTTACACAGTAATCAGATAATAATAAAGTGAAAACACAACACGAGAAAACAAAATAGAGATAACTCTGAAACATAAAAGGACGATAAAATGACAAAAATCATTACAGGATAACCACCGTCATTTGGCTGCACTTGAACAGAACAAAGTAAAAAGTTAAAGCTAACAGCATAGGAGCATGGGTCCAATACAGGCCCAGGTTCACCCCGGTGACATATTTTATCTTTGGGCTTAGTCTATGGAATGGGAATTAAAAATCTTCAGTGAGGCAAAGCAGCAGGCTGTGGCCAAAGAGGACACCATGTCTTCAGATAGCTGATGGACAAGGTCTCAGTGAAATTTTGCGGGAAAAAGTTCAGAGTGGGAATAATTTGAATTTCACACTCAGAGAAGGTCCCTCGCCGGATGGATGCTTCTAGTGCTTTTGAATGGTGAAGTTTTCTACCTTCAGACATTAGTCACTTTTTTGGAGCTTGGATTCTTCTGCAAGGGCAAGGCTGCAAGGTGTCTCTGAAGAGGGATCCACAAAGCAGGACACCCTCTCCTCGGGGTCCTTTTGGATTGAATTTGCTGCTGCAGAGAATAATGTAATAAGAACAAACTGGATCTTTTACCCAGCTGCGATGCACCTTCTTTAGATCTACTAGGAGGTTGGTCATGGTCTCCCGTCAGTTCTCAAAACACAAAGTTGGCAAAAAGATTTTAAGTCCCAGATTTCAGGAAACTTCAGAAGGAGTACACTTTGGCACCAGGACGTTTGGGAACAGCAATTTGAGGTCAAGACTCACTCCAACAGATGCCAGCAGCAGGGTTCTGGGCAGGTCCAGTTGGAAGTGTTCATCAGGGAAAGGCCGCTTGGAGCTCGTTGAATCCCAGTAGCCTGAAAAGGAGGTGAGTCTTGTGACCCTGGAGTCCAGCTCATTGTTATGTCAGAGCAGGTCAGTTTTCAAGGCTCTTTTCTGGTCACAGAGAGCAGGCCCTGTCCTCTTCTGTTCTTCCAAAGTCCCAAAAGTGATTTGAGGAGTGTGCTGGAAATGCCATAATGATAATGATCCCCAGTGCCAGCCTGTGTGTGGGGAGCATTTGAGGCCACCTTCTAACCAAAAGGGTAAACGTTTCCAGGGGTGACCCTAACCTCTTTTGCAGCACTTCTTGTGTGATTTACTGTTAATGATCCCACAGTGCCCATCTCAACCTCAAGAGAACATGGCAGAACATTTCGTCCCATAGTTAGAGCTTCCTGTCCCCACCCTGATGGGATGGCTATAATGAAGGCAAATACTTTCTTGTGGTCATTTTAAATCAGATCTGGGGCAGAGCCTACCGCCCTTCCCCCCACTGTGTTTGGCGTTAAGCTGAATAGGAAGACAAAGGGAGGCAGACCTAGGTGTGAGCTAAAACTGCCAGTGACAGGGTAAGCACGCTTTAAAGCTCAGCTAAGGGCTTGCACAACCCCCAGTCACTCCTGCTCCAGGAAGAAAAGCACCTCTCGGCACCAAAACCTTTTGTCCACTGCCTGGTAATAATATACCACAAGAGAGTGATTAACAGTCCGGTTATCGTGGGCACTGTCAGAAAAGCAGATTTGACGTAGGTAAAGAAACAACAACTTTTTTAAAGTGCTCTCTCTAAAATAGTAATATAAAATCTTACTAATTCTTTAAGTTAGATTTTAAATTATTATTCAAATAAGTGCTGGAATCATTGTTATAGTTGCTGCCAAACTGAACTTAAGCATTATAATGCTTTATAAGGTAATCCAGTGGCTTCCAATGGGAGGGCTATGCTTGTCACAATGAAAAATGAGTTTGGTTTTTTTTTTACTGCCAGGACATGTAAAACATTAACTATACATGTTTTACTGTTTATATACCATGCACCCTGACCTATGGGCATTTAAGGCCTACCTTTATTTAAAGGAATTAAAAAGGAATTATTATGCCTGGAAAAATGTTTATTTTGCCAAGTCAAAATGGCAGCTTAAAGCTGCACACCCAGTGCCACCGTACCTCCTGGCACAATGAGTCTTGCAGCCCACATGTAGCATTTAATTTACAGGCCCTAGATACCTCTAGTACTATATGGTAGGGACTTATAAGTACCTTTAATATATCAATTAGGTGTATGAGAATTGCTTATGTTCACAAGGGGGGGCTCAATCCTTTACCTCTGTTTGATAGGGGCAAACTACACAAAGTCCTGGTGCCAGCAAAAAAAAGGTGACGCATAGGAAGGCAAATATCTGGGGGAATACCATGCAAAAGGATGGTCCTCTGCAACAATATGCTAACTCATTTAAAACAAAACACCATAAGATTACAGCAGGAAATACAGTTTCCACATTTATTTGAACAGGCAGGTTATGAACCATTACAATCCAAATCCAGAAAGAGACCAAAGGATATCCATATGGGGGCAATTTACAGGGGGCATAGTCAAGAAGGCACCAGAGATGGTCATACATTAACAGTGCTCTGTGTGACCCACCAAGCCCAACAGACATCCGGAACATTAACTCGGCAGGATGTCCCCCATGTCTGCCCCATGTCTGACCCTGACCAATTCTGTATTTAACTGATTCCGGCCATCAGCACTGATGAGCCCGCAGCTGTGGGAAGAGAAGCAGCTTGAAACTGGGAGTGTCTGTAAAGCCCTGGCAGTGGTGGCGAGTAGGATTTCTGCGCGTGACTTGAAAATGTACAGAGCTGCTTGCTGCCCACGGGAGTGAGGAAGGAGGTGAGTGGGGAGCCAGCTGCAATGGGTGGTTGATAAAGACCTTTGTGTCGCAAGTGATTGCATCTCAAGGCAAGGTTGTTCAATGTGTGGGGATGTGGTTGGGAAGTCACTGATCGGTAGGAAGCTGGAGCACTGGTGGCTTTGTAATGAGGCGCCCTTGACCATGACAGGAGGAGGGACTGGCTCTGCCCCCACAAGGGGTGCACACTACAACCTAGGCAGCAGAGGGACAGTTTTTGCAGACCCTCACCCAAAGGTCCAGCTGCTGTGCCTTGCTAGTGGTAACAGGGGAGGATAGTGAGTTTTTTTAAGGAAGCAGCTCATACGTGCTCCCAGTGTTAATTGGTGACAACGCAAGGTGAAGAGGTGCTGGGGAGTGGCCAGAAGCACCCCTCAAACAGTTTCCCATAGGGCTAAGATTCTACATCACAGACAATGCTGCTTATTGTTGCTTCTAGTAGACACAGCAACAGTGCTGGAAAACATGTTGGCTTCAACCTGGCTAAGATTCTACATCACAAACGATGCTGCTTATTTTTGTTACTTGTAGACACAGCAACAGTGCTGAAAAACATGTTGGCTTCAACCCAGCACTAACCCACTTCATCCCCCGGCACACTGGGTTTGATCCATGATTGGAAAAGTCATAAGAGACACAAGTATGAGCTCAATATCCCACCCTGGCTGGAGGAAGCAGTGATTAATATACTGCCAAGCGATCCTAATCTCTACCACAAATTTACTTCCATTCACATAAAGCACAAAACTACCACAATATCAATGAATAAGGGCTGCCTGGCGGCTACAACCAAACCCCCTAACACCCTCTGGCACAGGTAGATTCATAGTGGAAGAACACACAAACTAGTTCAATCTGATATTGCAGATTATCCATGAATCTCAGACTGCACTGGAGGCAAAGGTAGATGTGGTAGCACTCCACATAGGACTCTTGCGGGCTGACCACAGAAAAATTGGTACACAGAGTGGATGATGCTGAATCCGCATGGTGATGCACCTACTTGTCCCGCAGCTCCAGTCTCAGTTGCAGGCACGTAAGGATAAGGTTTATATTTTTAAGACAAGAGCTGAAGGTTAAGATGTGCACTCCCTCCGTAATACCATATGAATCATTGACTTACCTGAAAAAACCGAGGGGCCCAACATGAAATCTTCCTGGATAAATGGCTCCGAGATAGTCCTGGTGGTTAATTCCCCATATTACTTCTCCACTCAGAGAGAGCGCACAGGGTCTAGAGATGCCAACCTCTGCTGGGCACTCCGCCGTGACAATGGTTGCTTGCCTCTTCAATTACCAGGACCAATGCCATCATCCTCCAACTCACGCAAACATTTAGTCCCTAGCAACTTAATTGTACTTTGATTACAATATTTCCAGATTAAACAATAAAGGGGCAAAGCCTGTCTAACTCCTATGTGGGAGTCAAGAAACAACTACAGCAGACTGAAATATGCACTCTTATATCCCACACAACTGAGAGTTGTTGCAGATAATAAAACACATTTTTTCACAAATTCACTGGATGCCTGGCAATGGCTGAAATCAAAAGTCGAGGATCACAGGAGGATTATGGCATTGCCGATAGGTAGATCATGCGACAAAAAACAACGTCTCAACTGGGGGGTATTTTAAAAAAAGGACAATTTACGAGGTGAGATAAATCACAAAGGAGCGGGGAAAAGGAAGGAAGCACTACAGCACATATATTTGTAGAATGACCATAACACACAAGGTGGGCAGTGAAGGTGCTGGTAAATTGTGAACAGCGCAGTGACACAAAGATGCAAAAAACAGCATGAACTGCGCAAATTGAAAAGAAATATAGTGGTCAATAAAATAAGCAGATATATACAATTATGTACAAAATTATTTAGATGGTTTAGTTGACCACAGAAGTGCCTGAGTTCTAGGCTGTGTAGTCAGCGGCGTTTCAACCTGGGTAATTTCAGGTCATCATCAGGACATAGGTCATTAATTAGGGGGTAGTGCTACTGGTAGAAAACAAAGGCATCGCGTAAAGTTGTAGATATTTTGGTAGAAGACGCTGTGTGATTCAATAGGTTCCAACATGAAATTCCAAAGAGAGAAGGACACGTAATGGCAGGATGGCCAAGGCGAGTGATTGGAGGGGAGGCGCGGGTCCAGTGGGAAGTAGGCATCGGACGTTGTACACTTCGCCCACTTCACAGAGGTTCACTCCTCGTGGTTGGATTGATTGACTCTCTGCTACCGTTCTGGACTGTTTTACCCCGTTCCACCTGGGATGCTTCTATAAACTCTTCCCTTGCTCCCAGTACCTGCTCCCTCCTTTGATGCCTGGAGGGACATACATCCACAGGACAGGAGGTACTCCTACTACTCAGCACTGCACAAATGTTTTGATTACTACTTTCATAATGTAAACATGGATGGCAAGATAATAGACACTAAATATTTGGGCCAAAAGTGTTCTGATCATAATTCCCTCAGATTGGTTCTGGGCTGGGGCAGGTGAAGATCGTCTATCCCCACTTGGAAACTAGACACATGTGCTCTTGCTGATCCACCGAAACATGCTGAGAAAGACCATAGTTGAATATTTTGAGATAAATGAGGGCACCATTGGAAACCACACAATTAAATAGGAGGCATTCAAATTAGTTATGAGAGGGAAATGTCCTGCAACATATTAGCAACTAAAAGTGCTATATTTGATGAGGAGAAGAGACCTGTGTGTGGAGAAGACCCCCAGACCATTTGTGCACTTAGCAGGAAACACCTAGTTCTAGTGATGAATCTTAATGCGGTAGACTATTGAGCACGAGTATCACAACAGCATGTAGACGGTGACAGACCTGGGGGATTATTGGCCTGGCTCCTGAAAACAGAATAGAACAGATGACCAATTGGAGACATCAGGCTACCCGAAAGCAGGATGGTCAAAGTGCAAGCTGAAATTAACTCAGCATTCGCAAATTATTATTGTGAGTCATATACACTGCTGCTAAACCTGTATACACTTAAAGGGTACCTGGGAAATATACAGACTTACCTCACTCCAGAGATAGTCAGTAGAGGAACCCTTGACCCTAGATGAGGTGAACATGGTGATTGACCAAGTGGCAGGGAACAAGGCACTTGACATGGACAGGTTTTCCCGTCAAATTTTATAAAACCTTGAGGGTCACACTTGCTTTCAGGCTGCTAGAGATTTTAAAAGCCTTGAAACGTTTGGGACCCATTTGTAAAGCACTCATTGTGGTCATACCAAACCCTAGTAGGGATATGCTTGATATATGATCCTACTGTTCACTGGATATGCTAAATTTAGATTATAAGATACTGGGGAAAGTTCTTGAAAATTGACTCCAAACCATGATCAAAACGTTGATGCATCCAGATCAAAAAGGATTTGTACCTCGAAGGAATACTTTCCTTCATCTCAGATGCCTGTTTAGCCTAGTAAGCAAGGCTTGAAACTCCAACACATGTCATATGGCCATTTCCCTCATCAAAGAAATGGCCATCGACACCCTAAATTGGCAGGACTTGATGGAGGTCTTGGAGGAACTGGGAGTGGGTCCTCACTTTCAGCAGTGGCTTCAATTGCTATAAATGCTCTCAATAACATGGAGCAGACAAACCAGGTGATATCAGTGCAATATCCAAGTGGTAGAGGCACCAGCTAGGGGTTCTCCCATCTCCTTTTTTTTGACCTAGCCATGGAACCCCTGGCCTGCCTTCTGCAATGCAGGTAAATGGACAGGGCAATCTGACTGGGAGACTGATGGTAGATCGGCTTGTGATGGTGGATGATGCCTTAATATATCTCCCAAATGGACACATGGCACCCCCAGAGGTGATGGGCACTTTGATTGGGTTTGGAAACATGTCCTGGTTATGAATTAACTGTCCCAGATCCTATTTTTCCCTCTTCAACTGCTTCTAAGCGAGGAATGCGCTTGACTCCCACTGACAAGGATTATATCACTATTGTAGACCATCAAAATTTGGTGTTGAATGTCTATCACTGTGATGCTGACTTGATGATCCATAAGTTATGTAGGTTGCTTGTGTACAATCTGTCAATCAGTAAAACTTTAGCTGTATTTACCGCTGTCCCTAATAGGTAGAATAACAATATCTAAAATACTGATTCTCCTTTGATTACTGTATTATTTCCCAAAAGGTATTCGCTGACTTCCACAGGCTTCTTACTGATCTTATTTGGGATTTGGGTAGGAAATGGGTCAGCCACCATACGATAGAACATCCTCTTGTGGATGGTGGTTTACAGACCCCTTCTCAACTATAAACTGCACTATGCAGAAGCTCAACTTTAGCCGATCACTCTGTGTCTAGCACCAGACCCAAAAAGGACAGATGATTTTGATGACATGCAAACCCCTGAGATATTGTACTGGCTAATAACACTGGGAGCACATCACCCCAGACACATAAGCTAGGGGAAACAGCAAGACACTGTTGGAGTAGATATGTACACCCTAAATGGTGTGGATGTCCATACATGTTAGATCTCCCTCTCTGGTCTCCCTACCCCTCCATTGCCTCACAACCACTCATAGCTCATAGGAATGTACAGAGAAAGGTATTACAGGATAGGGTGACCTTTACATAAATGGGACTCTCTGAATGTAACGGGAATTACATGACAGTTTTACTGTAGGACCAGGACAATTCATTGCATACAATAAACTAGTTGACACATCACATCAGCTATGGGAGCAGGAAGGACTGGAACCCTCCACAACGCTTGCCTTCCAGATGCTGACCACTCATGGGGTTGCTAGGAAGGCAGTAACGATGTTATACAATTCTGTATTAACTCCACACATTACCCCAGGAATGCACTTCACGACCAGCTGGGAGCAAACATAGCAGAGGTTATACCCGACAAACAATGGACTAAAGTACTAGAGTTTGTTTGCAGGGTGTCTTGTAGTGTCCATCAAAAATGCACCCACATTAACTACCTACACCAGATCCACCTCACCCCTGTGCACATTGCTAGTATGCATGAGGAAGTAGACTCCAGGTGCCCCTGCTGCCGATCTCCACAGGCGGGATTTGATTTCACATGGTGTAGTAATGCCTGGTCATTTTGCGGTATTGGGAGTAAGTACTTGAGTTCACCAGTGAACTGGCCAAATGGACATTGCTATTGAACCCTTTGCTATGCTTGTTTGACTTAATGCTCAGAACAAAGGGATTCAAATAATACTTGAAGTTCATAACCGTGGCCCTTATGCTAGCAAAATAGCACATGGCGATGGCTTGGAAGTCCCACAGAGCACCCGAATTGAAACATTGGTTATAGGATATGCTGAGACTGGTGAGGGTGGAAGTGGCTTTGCTTGCCATCCTGAAGATGATTGACAGGGACAGGCTGGTGACTATGCAATTAGAAGTGGTACTGAAGGGCACTTGAAGCCAAACCTAATACGCGTCCTCTGTGACCAGATCTGGGGTTCTCTGTTTCTTAAACAGAGCTGTCTCACATGCAAATTACTAGCTAGTGTGCCTCACTCATGCCCTGGGCAGAATGAGGACTATTATAGCAGGATGTTAGCGCCTATGGCCACCTATGCAGCAGGAGAGAATGGGGGGTTTGGGAGCAGATGGGCTTTGGCAGACATGTGGCCACCAACGTGAGTGATGAGGGCAGACATGGATAGCAGGTCTATTGATCTACAATCTGGTTTGATTTAGTACTTGTTTGGTGGATTCTACATATAAAGAGGAGATTCCTGTGGCTGCGAGGGTGTTGCCACTAGTGATGGTTATATAGATTATTGCCTTCACTTTTATAAACAGTTTCGAACTGTGCCATTGCCACTACAGATTGACTTGATAATGTGACATCTCTTCACGATAACTTGGATCTTGTAAGTAGATATTGAGGTGAACTTACACGCTAGCTAGTGGGTTATTTATCCACGATAAACTAGACCCTCTTGCCTAAATCTGTGACCCACACTGTTATCCTTTGAAAATTGAATAAAGGACTATATAATAAAATAGAGGCTAATTACAGCAGTCTCTTGCGACTCAAAATATTCAAAGATTTCAGTCAATCAAGAGGATTAAGAACATATATTGTTCTGACAACTGAAATTAAATTCCTGATCTTGATCAATATTTTTATAATGAGCTTTCAATGTATGTATGAAAAATCTGCTCAGAAATGAAAATTATTACAGACCTATAATATTTAATTATGATGTTAATGCAAGGATGATGGCTGCTCCTGATGACCACATGTACATACTAGATTGAATTTAATCAATTAAAGTTAGTTAGTTCCTTAACCCTAACATGGATTCTTATATGCCTTAATGCAAAATTGGCTATTATAATAAAAATATACTGAGGACAAATGCTATTGTTGCAGGAGACGTACCAGACAGGACCACATATTCAGCTTGCTTGGGCAATATGTTATTAAACTATACAAACAAAAACAAAAAAATCTTTGATTTTAGGATTTTAAATTGCACTTCATGTGGAAAGTAATCACTCCCCGTATCATCAATGTTTGTCATAAATGATATTTCAAAGTAGTAATGAATAGGATAAAGAGGAATATGATAATCCCAGACTGGACTGATATACATGTAGGTTACATCACAAATGACAGTTGCAGTGTTCTCCTATGTAAGAAGATTTAGATAGGGCACTCAGCAGCCTATGGGTAAAAAAACTTTATAAAGAATGATCTAGAAGTTAAAGTATAAAGGGTTACCCTTTATATAATGAGATAATACAAATATGAAGGATTAATACTTTATTCTAAGGAATGCCATGGTTTTCTCCTATATTGGTGGTCATATAGAATATAATAAACAGACAGGGTAGTGTTACCTCAGCAAATACCAATGGTTTATAATTACAACTCTATTCCAGAAATAGAAGGTTTGCTTAAATGGAAAAAAGTATTTGATTAGAAGATATATAACCATAAAAAATAAAACATAGAAATACCATATTCAATATAAAAACAAGGTATATCATAAAATATGAAAATATACTGCCAATATCGCCGGAATAAAAGGGTAAAAGTTCATCGTATTACACAGAGGATTCCATAAACCCCGAAGTTAAAAAGCTCAATATCATTTTAAGAGTTCATCACTTTGTTCCAGTTCAGGGCACTCTTCAAAAAAGAACAAATCACAAAAGACACAGCATGCTTAGTTATTGTAAGCAAAGAAAGGTAGGTCTATATTGGTAGAATCCCTTGACCTAAGAATGGGTAACAAGTACCTTTGTCGAGAGGGATCAAAATACCTACAGGATAGTACCAGAAGCTCCAAGGTCTGGGGTGAGCTATCATCACAGGGACAAATTTCAATAGAACTAGGCTTGTATTGCCCTGGTGGAAAATAAAGGTTAAATCGAATTGTACCCAAATGTAACCTTTAAAGAAACACTTTCTGCCAAGGATGTCTGACAAGGGAAAGGTAAGGTTCAGGGTAGGGGTGGGCGGAATTTGCGAAATTCACTTTTGCAAATTATCGCGAAAATGTTAAAAATCTCCTCAAACATGCAGAAATATAGCGAAGATGCGGACGTTTTTTTCCCGCCCGTTGACTCTCCAACTTACCCATGCAGTTGCTGACGGGCGCGGCCATCTTGTTTTCATTTGTCTCGCGGTGCATGATCGCGAGAAGAAAGACGTGATCGCGCGACGAATGACGTTACTGCGGGCGCGAACTGTCGCGAGACAGCGCATATGGCTACCAACAATCCAACATCTCGTGGAGAACGCGACCGGATCGGGAAAACTTGTCAGCGAACGCGGGGATTCAGGTAAGGCGATTGTGTGCACGCGAGAATGTATCATTTTACAGCGCGAGCAAGCAAAAAATTTCCGGTAAAATGAGGATTGCGGAAATTTTGACATTTTCGCGCTCTCCGCAGAACACGAAAATGTCAAATTATCGCAATTTCCGTGAGCGGAATGGAATTTGAGCTCAGGCCTAGTTCAGGGCCAGCACTGGTTTTTAGAAACAAAAGGGCTCTAAGGGTTGATTTCTCCAGGGCCCTGTTCTCTCTGTTCTTCCTAGCATGTTTTAAAAACAAATCCTTAATAAGCTTCCTATCTCCTTTGTTTAGCAGCTGAGGGCTATGGAACAGTTCTTGGCAGCCCAAAGACATGGCACCACTTCTAATGAAGTTAAGCCATGGAAATGTGTGCCGATTCTCTAATCCAAGACAATCTTCAATCACATCCCTGTTGACTGTAGTATGTTAACTACAGACTGCTACCTACAAGAGTAAGGGGATCATTTTAATGAAGTATTCAATACAGCTCATCATGTATAAAAAAACCTCAAACTGGTAGGACCCAGACCCAACAGTCTCCTACAGAAGCGGTTAGATAGTTAGTCAGTTAAAATAACCCTAGATGGCGGCACCATATAATAACACAGAGAGGCATTTCATTCTGTATATTTCCAGCAGCGATCGGATAGGTTTACTGTCCAACATTGATGCAAACCTAAAAAGGTATCCACATGCTTGATTGAATCACAGACATCGGTTTGTTAGACAAGGTACCCAGCTGTTTTGTCTGTCAAAGTTAACTCCTAAATTCAAAAACACAGCCACCCTTGAAATAACCTTCCCCTTGATAATGATTGGTCTAGTTTTGGAGGTCTGCCTCCCACAGGTCATATAGTACATTTTGGCAATGTTGGTATCACACTCCAGTTCATCCATAAACTTCACAAATGTATCAACAAGACCCTTAAGACCATTTGAGGTGCGGGAAATTAGCACTTTGTCATTTGCATGTAAGAGGGAAGGTACAAATGTGGATTTTACTCTGGGCATGTCCTTCCCATTGGCTACCAAAAACGAATTCAGGCAACTAATGTCTAGCAGGAATAAGATAATAAGATAGGTTCCAAAACACAGTCTTGCCTAACCTCCCGAGGAAGGCTGAAAGAATCTGTTCACTCCCCTCTCATATTATATCTGACATCTCTATGAAGGGCATGTAGGAAGTCAATCAATGGCTGAGGCAGCCCAAGATAGACTAAAATGCTTCATAGCTTTGATCGGTCGACCCAGTCGAAAGCACTACTCAGGTCCATGAATGCTAGATAGATAGCCCTCTTCTTAGCTACAACATATGTCCTCATTGTCAGTTTTAGGTTCAAGCATTGTTCCATTGTTCCCCTATCTTCTCTAAAACCATATTGGGCTGGGAAAAGAATGTTGTTAAGTTGGGCCCAGTCTTCGATGTGTTGTAAGATTTTGCAACCCACTATTTTAACAGCAGAATCTAAAAAAGAGATATGTCTGTAGCAACCAGGGTCCTGTCTTCTACCCGTTTTTAAAACAAGTGCAATGAACAAAGTTTTCCATGAGTTTGGAATTCTAGTTGAAATGGCAGCATTTAGGGCATTGGTTAGTAAGGAGGCCCAAAGGGAGATATGTGCCTTGTAAAGGTCCATCGGCATCCCATCTGGTCTGGGTGCTTTGTTCGAAGGGCCAGCTAAAATGGCAGCGTGTGCTTCCTCAATTTCAAATGTGATACCCAATGGGAACAGTAAGGGTGCTTGGGTGGCAGCTGAAAGCCCATCCACAACTAATGCATAGATCCTATAATGTGCACTGCCCATTGCATGGGAGTAACATCCGAGCCTATGTCATCAGGCATGGCAGAGTAATACTGCTTCCCATTGACTGACTCCCAAAAGCCTCTGGCATCCCCAGGTGGTGACAAACTGCTCCCACTTTTTCTCTTTTAGGGTTAGTAGTAATGATCTGCTGGTTTCTTGGCCTGGCATTGATGGCTTCACAGAGCTGCATATTAGCCACCCTGCGCACTTTATCAAACCAACCAGTTTTAGGAGTTCCACAGGGCCCAGATAGTTCAGCATGATAGGTCTTATGGAATGGTTTAAGGACTGGAAGGCCTCTAAAACAAGGGTAGGGAAAGCCTCAAGGGTTAACAGAGAATCCATGATCAGGCTCAAGTTAGAATCAACAGAAACCTTTAGCAAGGTGGGATTGATATATTATGCCGCTTGACCTTACAGCCCTGGTATTTTGGGATCAGGCCCATTAGTCCAAGGGGTGGGATCAGGGTGGCTGCTAACTGGTATCGCCATCCCAACCTCGATGGGGGTTATGATCACTATAACAGGTTTTGGGTTCCTTTCCATAGTTTAAAAACCCTTCACCCCTCCCTATAAAGGTGGGTTGTTGGTGGGAGAGATTTCCCACCACATCAATCATGTTAGAGAGGCCCACCTTCCTAAGAGGGTTATACAACTGCCTCTCCCTGATATTAGCTGTCACAGAACAAAATGGATGTCACTAGCCAAAAAAGAATCAGAGGTGGAAGGGTTTAAGTCCAATTTAGAGTTAAGATCTCCTCCCAGTAACATTTTGAAACAATTGAGTTTGGAGAAAGACCTAGCCTCAAGAGATTACAAAACATGGAGCAAGTTCTCAATATGGCACCCTGATTCGCAGACTGGGTTATAAAAGTTAACTAATAAAAATTAAACTCTTTAGATAGTACAACCCATAAAATCTGGATCCCACTATGCCCGAGGGGACTGGTATAACCAACCCTGAGATGTTTGGAGATGCGGATCATGGTGGCTAACCAACCTCGAGCTTCTTGGCCAGGGGAAGGAATGTCTGGGACGATGAAACATTCAAAGCCGTCCCAGGTAAACAACTCCTAAGCCCAGGTTTCTTGGAGCACTGGCACATCAAACTGAGTGATAAACTTTACCCACTCAGGATTCAATAACTTGTCCCTGATATCTGCAATATTCTGGCAATGGAACATTATAGAAGAATCCTGTTAATAAACCACTGATTCAATAGGGTGATTAGTCATAAGTGGCCTGCTAATATTGGGGCTAGGGGTTGGAGTGTCTAACTTGAAGGTTATAATTGTGCGAAATATAAAACATCTTATGGAGAGTATTTAGACCCTTGGCCAATTCAATACCTTTAATTTACTGAATTTTATCTTGTGATCATCAATTAGGGCGCCTGAATATGTAGTTTCACTTCAACCATTTTTTAATGATGGATGTGGCTATATCCGGGATACATTATTATGAGATGCAGTGGGTAAGAATATTATGTTTTTATGATAGAGAAATGTCACAACATTTAAGAAATTATTATATCATAGCATGAATATTTTGGGAAACTTCCATTTTAAAATAGTTCACAAGTTACAATGTAAGATAAAGGAGGTAGCAATTTTTTATGTTGTATTGTTTTTCAACTTTTATTATTACTGTACAGAAATATGAATCCTAAATAAATGGCAAAATTAAGATCTCAATCTTCTGATTCTTGTCACTCTAAATCTCACTCCTCTGTGATCCCAGATGTTGCATGCGTGTTTGGTTTTAAGACTGCAAAATTAAAAGCTGTCCAAATAACAACTAAATACAGAGAAGCCTGCAACCCAGAGAAAGCCTGATGGGCCATTTGGTCATTCTCTTGTTTCGCTGCTGGGTAGCAAGCTGGGGGGGGGGTGCTGCTTTCAGGGCTGAATGGTCTACCATTATGTTATGTTATGTTATGTTATAAAGGATTATATAGCGCGCTCAATTACTCGAGAGTGTCCTGGCGCGAGCAGTTATCGGAGAGCTTGAGAGACGGGAAGTTTGAACCGGCTAATTAAAAAGGAATGTTTTAAGTTGTTTCTTGAACGGACCGAGCTCCTGAATGCTCCGAACAGTCAAAGGGAGAGAATTCCAGGCCAGCGCAGTTTTGACAGAGATACACTGACCTCCCAGCCGAGACCTACGAAGACGGGGAATGATCATCAAGTGTTGGGTGGCTGAACGTAAGGCTCTATTAGGGACATAGAAGCTAAACCGCTTCCTTATGTATGCAGGACCCAGACCATGCAGCGCACTGTGGGCCACCGTAAGAGCTTTAAATTGCACTCTTTGGGCCACTGGGAGCCAGTGCAGGTCACGCAGATGCTTTCTCACATTAGATCTTCTAGAGATGTTAAATAGAAGTCTGACAGTGGCGTTTTGAATCGTTTGCAATTTACTCAACAGGTAGCAGGGAATGCCACAGTAGAGGGCATTGGCGTAGTCTAAGCGGGAGAGAATGAGTGCCCAGGCGACTGTTTCCTTTGCTTGGCTAGGAAGAAGTGGGAAAAATCTTCTAAGAGATTTAAGTATGCCAAAGCAAGCACCGGTGAGTTTCCTAATTTGCACCGTAAAGCGGAGATCGTCGCCGAACCATATTCCTAGGTTCTTAGCGGGCGCACCCACTGACTTTGGACGAGGAAAGTCATTTGGCCACAGATTTTCATAAAAGGCAGGAGGAAAAGACCCATGTAGCAAAACCTCAGACTTATCCTCGTTGCACTTCAATTGGACACATGCCAGCCACTGAAACACGGAAGAGAGGCAATTCTGCGCTCGAAAAGTAGACAGGTCCCCATCGTTCCAAGTGAATAGGTAAATAAGGAGTTAGCAGTTGAGGAGAAGGGAGGTGACCAGACCTGCTGGGAACAGTCTTCCAAAAAAGATTTCAGCTAGTCCAAGGCAGAGCCTGCGATGCCGATGGTAGCCAGGCGGGAGAGTAGGAGATGGGGTACCGTGTCGAAGGCGGCAGAGAGATCCAGTAAAACCAGAGCCACCCTGCCGCCTGCGTCCTGGCACTCTCTGATTGATTCAGTCATTTCCACTGAAGCCATCTCGGTGCTGTAGCTTTTCCTAAATCCGGATTGAGCCGGATGGAGGGCACCAGAATTTTCAACGAAGGTATCCAGCTGTCGGAAGACAATTTTTTCGCAGACCTTGGAAAAGGCTGGAAGAAGAGAAATGGGTCAATAGCTGGCCGCTAATAGCGGATCCAGTGAAGGCTTCTGTGTGGCAAAAGTTTGGCCTGCTTCCAATACAGAGGGACCCGCGCCGTGCACAGAGACAGATTAATGATTGATGTAACTTCCGGATAAATAACCTCAGCTACACCCGCCAGTACTCTAGCAGGACAAGGGTCAGAAGGGGAGCCTGACTTAAGAGTGATAAGAATGGCCAGTATATCTGAGCCCGTAGCAGGAGAGAAGCTAGGGCATATAGATGGTCCGGACAGCTGGGGGGAATAAGGCAGTTGTTAAGAAGTCTCAGATCCCTGAAAACCCTTCTGCACGCTATCTTGGATGGCTTGTATTTTCCTGATAAAAAAAGAGGAGAGCTCCTCACACCATTGAACTGAGGTGGGGGAGGCCACTTGTTCAGCGCAAGGTGTCAAAAAGCTTCTTACAATGGAGAAGATCTCTCTGCCATTGTTTTTTGCTTTGGCAATACGTTCAGCATAAAAACTACTCTTAGCCAATTTAATGGCTGAATAATAGATGATTTGAGCTTTCTGCAGAGCTGCTTTCGCTGATGGAGAATACTCCAGGCGCCAGAGGCGTTCCAGTTTTTTACAACCTAATTTGAGCTCTCTTAATGTGCCAGAGTACCAAGGGCTAGAAGGAGAAAGGCGTGACTGCTTTTTACAATTAGGGTGAGAGACGGAGCCAACCCCCCTGCTTAATCCAGGTGGTAAAATTGTCAACCGCCACATCCAGGTCGCTAGAAAGCACCGGGCGCGATAGTGAGAGGGCAGTGTAGAGGGCGGGGATTTCAATTTTCGGGGTGGGTTTACAGAGGGTAGAGGCACTAGGGGGCATTAATGATTCCCGTGGCCAAGAAAAATAGACCAAGTAATGGTCAGACCAGGGTACCTGGATGGGATTCTCTATAGATAGTCCAAAGTTGGAGCACACCAGGTCAATTGTGTGGCTGCCAGAGTGTGAAGACATTTTCAGCCACTGAGTTAAATCCGCCAGATCGAGCAAGTCATTAAGTTCGTTAGTGCCCTGAGATCCCGGGCAGTCCAGATGAATATTGAAATCACCCAGCAAGAGGAAGTGTTGGAAACAAAGAGCACGCGAAACAATGATGTCGTCCAGACTCTTCAAAAAGGCACTCAAGGGGCCAGGGGGACGATGCACCAATGTGCCCACTAGTGTAAAGTGTGGAGACAGGACAACGGAGAAATCAAGAGCCTCCCCGTCGACCAGCCCAAAAGTCACTTCGCTGGTGAAAACCCAGGAATCTCTTAACACCATGGCAACCCCTCCCCCTCTGCCGGTCAGACGATCAACTCTAATAATTTTATATCCCAGAGGAATTGCTTCCTCAATGATTGGTGCACAAGATTCATTGAGCCAGGATTCAGTCACAAACAACAAGTCCAAGGTGTAATCGGAAAGGAGTTCATATATGTCTGGGGCATGCTCAACTAAGGAGCGGGCATTGATAAGCGCCGCCCGCAGGTGGGGGGATCTCGTAGAATGGGAATGAGGAACAGGGGCTGGCGACTTATCTTGCAGACAGAACTGGCATACGGAACATTTCCTCCCTATGTTATGTAATCCGGTTGATTCACTGTCGCCAGGACAGATGAGCGTCTTTAATGCCAAGAGTTCCGATCAGGTATATGAGTGGCTCTCGATCTGAACACCTGGCCTCAAACTCTCAGCATGGCTGGTGCTGGACGCTCCCTGGGCGCGGACGGGCGCAGACGGGTGAACAACCATTATAACGCAAATTTTACAACGCACTGCCATTACAACGAAACTGTTACAACGCAAATGCGTTTTCCCCGGGGGACTAGACCGTCAACCCAGCCTCAACCAAAAAGGCGGCGCGGGGGCACAGAACGCCGAAAAACGGGGAACTGGCTCCCCCCCAGACCAGAAGGGCGGAAAAGCCTCACCCGCACAAAGCACTATGAGCGGCAAGTATTTAAAAAAGTCCAAGTTACATTTTATTAAATCATTAAAAAAAACGAAGTGCACAAAGTAAATACATAAATGAGTGGAAAGGTAAAAGAACACTATAGTTACAGCACTGGTTTCAGAAAGCAGCGCGCTGAGTAGGTCAGCGAATTCTAAAAGCAAAAACTCCCGGCTCAAGCCTCAGGAGCAATAACGCTGCGCGTACGCGCCAGCGTTCGATTTTATCAAAGCAGTATGCGATTATACTTGAAAAACAGCATTACATTTGCACTGTTTGGGTACATTTTTATCTCACAATTTCTAAGGGGAATAATTCCTTTCTACCTCTCGCCACCTCTACATACAGTCCACTAGAGTGATACAGACGTCCTTGCCACCCTTGATTACATACAGCAATTTGAGACTGATCCGAATATTTTTGACAGGGTTGATTTTGGTTCCCATTCTGTTACTTAACACAGGATTATGGGAGCTATTTTCTGCACTGATTTTCCCTGCGCTGTAAGGAAATATGGGGCATATTATCAAGCACTGCGTTACAATTATCGCCGCTTTAGCGGCAGAAAACTGCTGCTAAAGCGGCGATAATGGGTTTGATAATATGCCTTTGTGAATTCCCATAGAAGCCATGTTCTGGTGTGTACCTGGGCTTCTATGGGAATTCTCTGCAGCATATTATCAAGCCCATTATCGCCGCTTTAGCTAAAGCGGCGATAATTGTAACGCCGTTTCTTGATAATATGCCCCTTAGTGTTTAGTTATTTCTGTTCAAAGGGATCTTCCTCATTCTAAAATGGCCCAATACTATTAATCTCTTTTCGTTTAAACCTTCTCACCCTACATTTTATTTTATAATCCACATATTTGTTTTCCTTTTGTATACCATGTGATATGGTAGGGTTTTTAACGATGTTTGTACTTTTGAATGTATAAAACATTAATCTCGATTAAAAAGCATGGTTCCCTGATAGAAATGTATATCATTCCTCAAACACTCCAGGCTCAAAACGTAAGCATTGTAGCTCTCCTGTCACATTTATTATGCACCACTGGAGAAAGCAAATGCACTCGGTCGTCTGCAATCAAATGGTCCATTGTTCTTCATGAGAATGAAAGCACGTTGTAAATTTGCATCAACACAACCGTCTCCTTTTTGCCATGCTCAATTGTGCATACTAAAGAATAATGACTGAAGTGCGAGAACATGTCTCGGCATGAAGCCAACAGCAGCATTTCTGAAAAACATTGACAGTGACCGTTTCTTGGTTTTTGTTTGCCAGGTGCGAGTCTACAACTTGGGTTTCTATTATTTTCAAATTAAATGTAATTTCTAAAACACGATTATGATAGCCCTACCAGACGTTTGACCCCTCCTTACAGGTTCTATTTTCATTCAGCAATGATGCGCCATGATTTAATTAGATCCCACTGAGATACGGTCTAAATTTGAAAAGGCCCGCAACGAGCCTGCCGCTAGCATAGCAGACTTTCTATAACCAGGCCGCATGGATCCATGAGTTAACAGAACATGGAACCTTATTAAGGGGCTCTTTACGAATGTACCAATCGGAAGTGGGGGTGGGGATCTGCAACCCTGGATTTAACAATACCGTGATTCGTCATTAACTCTGTGGTATGAAATGAATGGGCATTGAACCCTGCGGATCCCCCACGAAATAAGAAATATTGGGCAAATTGGCAATTTCAGCTCTGATTCCTCTGCTCATCCCCCCTCACTCTCCCCTCGAGATTTCTGTTGCTTTCAGCGGCCGAAATATCTGTAGGATGCATGGCAGGCCCAGGGTAACTTCTCAGAGTCCATAATTCCTCATGGATGTGTAACAATGATATCAACCCCATTGGGAATTACAAGCCTCTGATAATGAGAGCCATTGTAGTTAATGTCACTATGTATTCCTAGTGTTGTTCTCACAGTTGTAGGCTGACACAAGCTAACCCCAATACAAATGCACAGCAAAGAATATCTATCATAATTAGAGTTATTTACTTACATGTACGTGACTCAATAAAAAAAGTGCGGATGAAGAAGGTACAGGTTTATGGCACTCTTTCTTCATAATACAGCATTTGTAGGATTTAGTTAACAGTTGCCCGAGTGGCTTTCATATAGGGCCTTCTAATGAGCTCTGTGCTAATCCCACTGATGCCAGTAATTACATTTAGGGGCCCCTTGGGAATTATGATACCTGTGGAAACTCCAGTGTGCTTCACCCAGACACTTAGGCTGATACAAGCAGTCACAAGCTTTGCAAAGTTTCCTGGTTTAACTCGGGACTAAAGATCAGCCAAAATGAAAGAGGTATGAAGAATCTTCCACTAAAAGCTTATATTTCGAAACACTTTGTCTGGTGCAACACAAAATATTTGCAGACTTTTCCTCCACACATTTAACACTTTTGCAGAATTTTTCAGCTCCTTTGCACAGAGGAAGAACATGAACTGACTCTTATGATAAATTGTATATCATACACACTATCCGGATTCTGAGTCGAGTGAAAATAGTTCTTGTGTCTGAATATGTTTTTTCATGCAGGTACTTTCTTCCTGGATTTCCATGCAGGAAATTGTGCAACGGAGAACATGTTAAAAAGTGAAATTGTGCGATGTTTTGCAGGATATTAAACGCTACACTATATGTTATTCCCCATTCTGAATTGGAAAAAATTGACCAAGTGGTAATGGACTTTCCTACATCATGTTCTTACAAGCCAATAGTTCCAAGCAGTTTGGGAAGAGGCTGCAACTGTTTCCTGCGAAATTTATCATATCATACTTGCCAATAGGCTCGATTCAGGCAGGAGACCCCCAACTTTTAAAGTTAAAAATGGCTTAATTTCGACAGCCTCCGGCCTGAAATTTCCCCTAATTTAATAGAAGTTAATGGGAGGAAGGGGATAGGGATACATTATCTCAATATTTTTTTTAAATCGCCCACTTTCCTCTTGTAGAATGTTAGTATGTATGTCATATGCACCTTGATTTGGCAAGAGTTAAAAACACTTTCTAACCTTCACCAAACTGCTAGTTTCCGTCCACATTCAAGGACGTTTCAGAGAAAGGAAAATTACAACTTCACACGCCTCAAAATATGTGTAGTCTTGTTAATGACAGCTGAGTCAGCCTGTTTTGAAGATCTTGTGAGACGGTTGAGTCACTCATTTGCTGCCCATTTATCAAATTAATCTTTTAGGAATTGTTGTTATTAGAGTAGTTTGTGTCAGTTCCACATGTTCACCATGATAGAAGTAGCATATTTTATAGTTACTACTTCCTAACTAGTGATCTAGTCAAGATTTTTCCAAATCTCGTTGTTTTCAACTCCTCCTGTTCATGATACCTTCATGTGAGTGCCGCATAAACATAGTTTTCTTTGATGTTTAGCAATTTTGCATCCTTTTTTTTTTTTTTTTTTTAATTACCGTTTGGTAAATTATAAAAACCGTACTACAACATAACAGGCCAGTTCGTTGTTACATCAAAATGGATTCTGGCTCAATGACATATTATATATTGAAACGCAAAGCATTAGTTGATCTCGTCATGCACAAATCATCGATACTTAAAAGTACTAATCACATACATGAAGGTCCTCTTTGATGGTAGTTTGCGAATCTAGAAATGCAGTCCGCACAACATAATATACAGCAGAACAAATATCATTTGGGACAATTGAACCTTATACAATTTACAGCCCTCTCCACAGGGTGCAATGGTCCAGGGGTCGCACCCAAGATTACGTTACCCGCAGGCCTGACCATAGCTAAGGTGCATTATGCGCATACTCACCCAGATTCGCTCCATCCAATTCGCTCTGTCCCCTTATCCACGTCAAAAATGGGTCCCAGATATCCCGGGGTCGTGTGGTGGGGGGCACTAGTTCCCAGAATGTACTCAGCTGCGCATTGCCAAAGGGCACGTCTGCAAGCCACCCCTTAAACAATGTCATCCTCTTCCTCCCCCAATGTACCGCAACTTGCCGTTTCGCATAAAGTAGAAGCAGGGCGTGTAATTTGCGCAGTTTGGGCGGTGTGTCTTTGACACAGCCCAGTAAGCCTAAAATAGGCGATGGAACATCCGGCACCCCAATAATTTGACTGACCGAGGTGAAAAATTTTGACCAATACTCAGCGATCATAGGGCAGTCCCAAGCCACATGCAAAAACGTAGCGGGGGAATATTTGCAGCGCCAACAACTATCATCCTCTCTTAATCCCATGCAATGTAGGCTGATGGGTGTTCTATAAAACCTGATTAAATATTTAAAGTGGATCAGTCTGAGGCTGTAGTTGGGGGATAGCTCTGTCAGTTGTACGCAGCAAAAGTCCCACTGTACCTTGGTTAATGGGATGGGAAGGTCTACGTTCCAATATTGAAAGGATTTGGGCTCCACCAGCGGGGCTGTGTTTTGCATGTGTGTATATAATGGTGTGACTAGTTGACGGGGAGAGGGGAATTTCAATAGGTTTTCCAGTGCAGGAAATTGTGGAGGGGTCGCTGGGAAGTCCCTAGACAGAGCACGACATGTGGCACGTATTTTATGATATAGGAATAGCTCAGAGAAAGGTACCATCTGGCCTTCCTCTGCTGACGGAGGTGGTCTAACTTCATTGCCGGGAAATATATCGTCCAATGTGCGCAGCTGTAATTTCTGCGCTAGGGATTTACTAATCCCGTCTTCGAGACAGGGCATCATTGGATTCTGTGCTAATGGGATCGAGGGGGCATACAGCAATGGGATCCCCGCCCGTTTCCGCAACTCATCCCAGGCCCACCGCAGCGTGCCGGCAGTGTCAACGTCTCCATGTGGGCGCCTCGACGGCTTGTAGATAGCAACTCATAGTGGGATAGGTGCAACAGCGTCAATGTCCACTGCAACATGGGGTTGGAATGGCCTGGGGTGTACCCAAAAGTGCAGAAACTGGGCCTGGGAACATAATGCATTAAGATTCATGTCCGGAGCGTCCAACCCGCCCTGTCGTAGCAGGAGTGTTAGCATGTCCCAAGAGGTCCTCGACTGCCCACCCGCCCAAGCCAGCGAGATTAGCTGCGATTTAAGAGTGTTAAAGAAGTGTGTTGTGAGTGGGATTGGAATATTTACAAATAGATATAAGAATTTGGGCAGGATGACCATCTTGGCCAATGCTATCCTCCCAGCTAAGGATAATGGTAGTTTAGACCAGATCTTGACCTTTTCCTCTAACCATTCGACCGCTCGCCCAAAATTTAGGTTCCATATTGCCTGTGTGTCACGGCTGATCCATATGCCCAAGTATTTGACCTCTTCAGCTTCCCATTTCAGGGAATATTCAGAATTCACCTGTGGCGTGCCTTCAGTTAATGGAAATATCACTGATTTTGCCCAATTTATAGAAATCCCAGAGAGGCCTCCAAACCGGATGAACTCCCTCAAAACTGGGTCTAGGTTTACCTCTGGGTTGAGCAAATATAGAGTCACGTCATCCGCATACAGTGATATGGAGCTAAGCCCTATGCCCCTCGCAGTGTGGTGTTGCCGGATGCGAACAGCCAATGCATCCATCGCAATGGCGAACAGTAGCGGGGAGAGATTGCATCCCTACCTTGTGCCGCGCGATATAGGGAAGGGATCAGATAATAGTCCATTCACCCTGATCCGGGCCCTGGGCGAGGTATATAACAACCGTATCCAATTAAGTAGAAGGGGACTAAAGCCCATTCGGCCTAGTATGGCAAACAGATATGGCCACTCGAGTGTATCGAAGGCCTTGGTTGCATCTAGAAAAACCACTGCAGCGTGAACCTCAGGATGTAAATAGTGCAAGATCGAAAATATAGTGCGTAGGTTGTGAGATGTAGACCTCTCAGGGATGAACCCTGATTGATCCAGAAGTGCTACCATGGGGATCAGTGGTTGTAATCGATTGGCAATCAGCTTGGCTGATATTTTGACATCAACATTTATCAACGACAAAGGCCGATAGGAATGTACTTCCGTGTCTGGTTTCCCTGGCTTTAATAGAGTAATAATTATGGCTTCCCTCATAGACGCAGGCAACACCCCCACCTCCAATGCTTCCTTATAGACCGCCAGTAGTTAAGGTGCTATTTCGTCAACGTATGCCTTATAAAAGGATGTAGTTAGGCCATCAAGGCCAGGGGCTTTGTCAAGTGGCATGCTTTTTATTACCTGGGCAACATCCTCTGTGGTGAACGGGAGGTCCATATATTGTCTGTGGACATTATTATCCCAGACTAGGGCAATCGAATCCATGAAGGACTGCACCCCCTCAGGACACGTGTCTTGGGTGGCAGTATACAGATTTGAATAGAAATCAAAGAACACATTTAAAATGTTTGCCTGTTCCCTGATTACTGTGTCCGGTGCAGTGTGTATTTCATGAATAAAGGTAGTGGACCTGGGCGGTCTAATCATACCAGCCAGCGTGCGCCCCGGCCTATCCCCCTCTCCATATCGCCTCGCCTCCACGTATTTTCCAAGGGATTTAACCTCCCGTTGCGCTTCTTCAGAGAATTCAAGTAGCTTGGCCTTCATAGAATCTCTCCTCAAGTTCTCTAATTTGGGCCTCTAAGGAGGCCATCGTTCCCCTAAGAGCCTTTAACACTCCCGCTTGTCTGGCAATACATTTACCTCTGATAACGACTTTGAATGCCTCCCAGAGTGAGGCCATAGTGTCTACAGACCCAGTGTTCAAGTCAAAATATTCATTTATGTCTGACCTGATCTCCTCTTTAAACGCTTCGTCGTGCAGAGCATGTGGGGGAGGCGCCAGGTGAAGGCGCGCGGGAGTGAGCCAGGCATCAGTAGTTTCAACAAACATGGGGCATGATCAGATAAGGTGCGCGGCATGTGCAATACATCTAATGTCCAAGAGGCAACATCACGGGACACCAGCCAAAAGTCCAAGCGGAACCATGCGCTGTGATGATCAGATATGCATGTGCCCTCCCTAAGCAATGGGTTCCTATCGCGCCATATATCTACCAAGACATCATCAGAAATTATAGCCTTGAGGGCAGCGCCAGCTGCGGGATGTAAAGATCGAGAAGCTCCCTGCCTGTCCAATTCATCATTTAACACAGCATTGAAATCCCCACCCCACAATATCGTGCTGCAGCCTGTAGCCCTCACCCTCATCCACACATCAGTAAAAAATTCGGGAGAATCCACATTAGGACCATAGACGGCCACAATGACCATGGAGACCCCACATAACGTCCCAAGTAGAAGGGTATATCGTCCCTCTGGGTCAATGCGCACCAATCCCTCCCTCCAATCCAGCCCCAGCTTGATCAACACAGCCACACCACGTGCATAATTGGAGTAAACAGACGAGTTAACACTGCCCCAACGCCTATGGCGTAGTCTAGCGGAAGGTGTGCCATTTAGGTGGGTCTCCTGCAACAAACAAATATCTATATTATATCTAGAAAGGTAGGCATGGACTAATCTTGATTTCCTACCATCGTTGAGGCCACGAATGTTCCAAGTAATGCAAGTTAGTACGTTAGTAAGGTCATATGATAAACATCCACAAGCATTAAATGAATAGTGCTGACGAGTGTAAATCCAGCCATGAAGTCCACGAGACATTCAAGGAGCAACATACAGACTGGCGATAACCCACAAAACAACCCCCACCCTCCATCCCCCTCCCACTCTAACCCACCCTAGAAAAACATAACCACAACTTGTGCATTTCAAAACAGGGAAGTCTCCCATGGGGGCGCAGTGGCACCGGCAAACTACCTCGTAAACACAAGGTGGCCGGGAGTACTGCGGGTGAAGTTACATGCCATGGCGCACAGCAACAAATTACATGTAATAACAACATAACTGGGAGCACCAGATCGTACAGAAACCACCCAAACATCATATCTCGGGGTCAATAACATCTTCGTCCGGGGTAAGAACTCAGCCAAGCATACAATACCCATATCAGTCATTGTCACTGAGGCGGTCTCCTGAAGATTGAACGTTCTCACGGGCGTCTTTATTTTAATTACTCTCCTATGTGCTTGGCAAATTTTAAAGCAGATTTCGAGTCAGTGAAAAAGTGGGCAGTTCCATCAAAGGACACTTTCAATTTGGCTGGATATAACAAGGAGTATGGAATCTGTGCCTGTAACAAGATACGTTTGGCTGGGAGGAATTCCCGACGTGCCGCCTGCACCGCCGGGGTGAAGTCAGGATAGAATGAGATGTCGTTGCCTTTGTGTTGTATCTTCCCCTTTTCTCTAGCCAACCTGAGGATGAGATCTCTATCTTGATAATTTAGAAGTTTTGCTATGATGAGTCTCGGTGGAGCGCCAATCGGGGGCCTCTGTCCCAGCGATCGATGAGCCCTTTCCACAAAAAAGGCAGAGGATAAGTTCGGGTCAAATAGTTCATGGAGTAAGTCAGTGATATAGGTCTCCATTTTGGAAATGGCAGTCGTCTCAGGAATTCCAGTGATTTGGAGGGTATTGCGTCGCGACCTCGCCTCTAAAACATCATTCTTGGCCCTGATGATCCCTAGTAGCTTGTCCATATGGAGAAGCTGTTCTTTTGTCTCAACTTGGAATTCGTGGAAATCAGTTTGGCGGTTCTCCAGTACATCAAGGCGAGACTCGTGTGTCGATACCTGGGACTTGACGGAGTCCAGCTGCGACGTCAACGTGTCTAGCTTCATGTTGATGTTACGGAGACTGGACCGCATCTCCAGCATGAGGGTCCGCAGGTCCTCTCCTTGATCCTCCGTATGCGTGCTGTGTTGGCCATCCTTCTGTGCCTCGTGGTCCGGTTCCGTATGCCGCGTGGTGCACTTGTTATCAAAGGTTAACTTTGGCTGCCTGGCCCCCTTAACCATGGTGAGGGGGGAACGGAGTTCGCAGTGAGGGATCCCTAATCAGTGTCACACCAGTCGGGCAGCCCAAGCGACAAATGCCACTTCTCTTTGTGCCTCCGGGAGAAAGCTGCGGCACAATGACCTTCCTCGTAGCCCGTGCAGAGCCTAATCAAGCCCGGTCAGGGACGCGCCGCCAATGCACACAACTCCGCTCCAGGCACTATGCAGAATCAAGGGGATGACAGCAGATCACAGCACACGTCATGAAGGTGTGATATATAAATTAGGCACCAACAGTCAGCAGGATGGCCCACTAGTGGTGGTCACAGGGCAAGCTCCACACTCCCACCCGGTCCTAAGTGCGACCACGGGGCGCACCGACTCAGCAGACGCCACAGGGCAGTCCAACAATTGCACCGCGAACACGTGCACTCATAGTCCGACCTAGATGTCACTCATTGGACAGACAGGCCGCAGTGGTAAACGCAGGACTCTCCTCTGCTCCTCAAGGGTAGCGTCTCAGGGCACTCAGGCAATGTCAGCACAGCAGTTGGCCTTCACCTTCCCTCAGGGCAAGCAGAACTGTATGAAGCCACATCTGCACCAACGACATCAGAGCGACCACTCACAGGGATGGGGTCTTGCATTAGCTCCAACTAATACACAGTAAGGGCCCAAGGCGCCCATCCAGCGCCGTCGCAGCAGCAGTGATAAACACAGGCCCACAGTATGGGAGGCAGCTTTCCCAGCGCTGCCGGCGGGCGCCGCAAAATGGCAGGCATGGAGCACCCTCCGTCCTCCCCCGTATGTCCACACACAGAGGCGCAATGCCGGAGGCCACCAGTAGGCAACCGCAGTCCACCGCCACCCCAGCTCAAGTCGTACCTGGCTCCGACGGGAGACGATGGTCCGCCTTTTCCCCCGAGTAGAGATGCAGCGCGGCCCGCTTCCAGTCCGGAGCCGCGGGCTAAATTTTCGCAACACCCTGCAGGTCCGGCAGTCGCAGCAACAGAAGGCCCCAGAAGTCTCGCCTCCACCAAGATAATGCAGCCCCAGTAGAGACTCCGAGCATCAGATCACACCCACAGGATCAGCGGGTGTTCCGCACTGCGTCGCCAACAGCAGGGCCGCCCAGCAGTCATCCGACATGCAGGATTATCAAAGGATTTTGTCCGGCCGGCGGAGCGCGCTCAGAAGGCGGCCATTTCGCTGCGCGGCAGACCACGCCCCCCAGCAATTTTGCATCCTTGCTGGAAAATATTCAACCAGCTTTGAGCTCACATTTGTACAGACCTAAAAAAGAACATATTGCCTATGCACTGTCTGGGGCAAATGTTTTTGCAAAGTAGAAAAAACATCCACATCCAATGTAAATTGTCCAGCTTTGATGAAATGTACAATAATCCGAATCTTCGTAATTCGATACATTGTCATTAGGTTTGTGGCCGAAAACAAGATCAATGGCAGCGTGTTGTTGCCAACTGATACCCTAGTCAGGTCTGTGATCCATATCCAGCTCTTCCTCCTAACATCAAGATTGAAGGCTCTCAGCAGATTATTGACTTGTATATAATATAATATCCTTTCTTTAGTGTTTAAATGTGGTAGTCACACCACATCCTCAAAACTGAAAAGATGATTTCTCCTTCCATAGATAAATTGTCACATCCCAATCCCACCATCTACTAATCTCTCCATTACCTGTGTCCCCCAAAACATCTTGTGTCACTTCAAAGTTTTCGTCAGTTGCCCATATAAAATAAGGGCTATTGGATATAATGCACTTGTAATATGGCAGATGGGATATCCATCACTTTTGTGATGGAGTAACCCATCAGACACTTAGTTGCAATTCAATCAACTACAAAAAGAACATGGTGCTACCTTAATATTCTACCAGTACATTGTTTCACTGCAACTGTGTCACGGCTCATACTCATAACATCCATGGACTTAAATAGATTGGTAAACTGAGGTGCTGTTTACTACTGTGGCAGTTAAACTGCATCAGATAGCCCACTTTGATCAATCCTTCCTCAAGTTGCAATATATGTGTCTTTATCCCAGTTCAGCTTTATCTTTAATGGGGGTGTCCAAAGTCACATAGTTTTTCCTGATGAAGTACATGTAATACCAGTAAAAACTATGAACATCATTAACGTACATATAGCATGATTCTGTTGGGGAATAAACTTGCATCACAGAACTCACAAGGAAAAGATAATTAACAAATGAGATTGTATACACTTCTGTTGGTTCTGCCCTCCCAAGTGGTGCCATCCCAGTCCTGAACCCCTGGATCTGTCTCTGGAAATCGGAAAACTCATACAGGCAAAGTCTGCAGCAGGCACAAGATTTCAACCACCACAGAATTAAAGTTTAATTATCAGAGTTCTAGAGAACAACATCAAACAACATTACTTTCTTGACAAAACATCCCCGTGCAGAATTGCTGATTGAAATAAATCTATAAAAAATGTTGTTCTTCAAATTGAAATTGTAAAAATATAGCAAGGGAACTAGCCCAAAGCAAAGCAAAAAGAGTTCCAATTGATAGCCAGAGTGTATCATTATTAGCTCCAGAAAAGATGTAGATAGCAGCATTTAGCAATGCGGAATGAAAGGCAAGTAAAACATTTTTCCAGATCATGCTATAGTAAGCGTAAGCCGTACATGTAATTCAGTTAAGATGTACTTTTAATGGCATAAGAGAGCCATTGAATATGATTGGGGCCAGTGACACAAGGGCGCTTTCTAGTGGGTTCTATTCGTTCCTTGTTTCTAATGGACCAACTGTCACAAAACCCCTCCTGCAGGTGACCCATACCTGCCAACTACCATATCTCGGCCCCCTTGACCAGTATTGGGACTTAGAAGTGCATATGGCTGATCTCTAAATGATGATGGATTAAGAGGCCTGACCTATCTTACCTGCTGGTTGCTTCCATACAAGCATAGTAAGTCGCATGGAAAGCAAGCAGTCCATCAGCAGGGTGTCAGCATTAGTGGACAATTCCTGAATACAGTTTTCGTATTTTTATGCAGAATAATTTTTTATTCCAGTAAATGCTTTTGTACTGTGTATGTCTCCCTTAATTTGCATTGTAAACTTGGTAACTAATCTGGAAGCAATCAGTGAACTGCTAAACACTTTTGGAGTTATTCTAAGTTAAGGATCACCTTCCATGGCAGATCATGAGCCACATCCATACGAGCGTCTGAATGGTTTATGTAGGTCTCTCTCTCTCTCTCACTATGCAATTCCCTAATGACCCCCATCCATCCCTTAATTGAACCCCTAACCCCCTATTATGCCAATAGCTCGTACAGTTGGCAGGGTTAATGTGCTGTAAGCAATGCTAGACCACCACTGATGGAAGATAAAACAATTGCATAGTTGTCCCCTCCCTGCCCATGGGACATACCCATTCTCAAAATAGTACTCAATGGTAGGCTAAGACTAGGTAATGTGTAATTTTCTTTTGATAATCTAGGCCCCACAAAGAATCGGTATATATCAACAATTTTTACTTTGCATATAATTTATAAACTTGTTACATTAAATATTTATATATGTTTTGCATTAGAAAAATATAGGCCACAGGATTTAGTAATTTACGTTGTCTTCCTTCATTTTGTAGGAACCTTTAGCTGTTTCACTTGCTCCACCCAACATAAGAAACCTCTTTTCCTGTGGTGGCTTCCCTCTTTGGTCCCAGGCAAAAGTAAACCCCCTTAATGACAGATACTAAGAGGTGTGGTGAATTAACTACCAAACCTGCTCAGTTGAGTAGGAGGAAGAGTGAGTTGTTTGGGTTTGAGGGGAGGTGGCATAATATGGCATCTATTTAATGAGTATTGCCATTCACTGGTGACTTCAAAGAGGAGGGCAGTCCATAACTATTACTGATCGTAGTTTGCACAACTGAGAAAATGGGGGCATGGCCATGGTTGAATTTCTAAGACTGTTGCAGTGGTTTGGAGCACTGAAGGCCAGGATTGAGGATAGATCTGCCAAGGGAGCTCATTTAGAGGGAGTTACATGTAGGATTATTGCACTTCTTTATGATGGACCAATTTTGGCCTATGTCAGTAATTAGGTGGTTCCTAGATTACATTGTATACAACTAATGAACATACTGTAAACAAATGAATAAAATAATAAAAGAGACCACCTGGAACATAATTGCAATATTTATTTAAAATCCGTAAAAATACAGCAACCAAAACCATACACTTGAAAAGCCTACACTTCATGTCTTTATGCTGCTACCTTTGACCAAACTGCTCATCATGAAGGATGACTGCTAACGAGGATGAGTAAAACCCATCAGAAAAGGCCAAGGGAGAGTTAGCCACTCACCTGAGCTGCCTCAGGGGGAAAATTAGGCCTGCAGGAAACAATTGCTTAGATGCTCGCAGAGGAAATGGAGGCCATTTTAGTGGCCTTCAGCTAGCTGTGACACATGGAAAAAGAGTAGCAGCAGAGGCAGCAACACCATGAACCTCCTACCTAGCAGGTGTAAACCACAGCTGGCGTGAGCAGTTGAACAGCACCTCCCCTGTCACCCTAGCAGCAAGTCACTAGATGACTAACACCCACAGACATCATTGAGAAGCTAGAAAGCCTTGGTATAGAACAGGAGGAGACTAGGTTAAGACAAAATGACACAGACAATTATTTTGGCCTTTTGGAAGGGTATTTTCACATAGGAGGAGATTGGACCTGTTGCTATGTTGTAGGTGGGATGAGCAGTGGAATGAGTAGATTCGTTTTGTGTTTTTAAAAGAATTAAGGAGTGGGATGGCATCTTGTGGGTGGCACATGTTGAGGGAAGAAGTGGTTTATTTTTATGTGGTGAATTTTAGTGGCTAGAGTTCTACTGTCAATGAACTAATGTTATAACATAACAGAGCATCTATGTTTGTGTGTGTATGTATATATATATATTCGCAAAAAAAACAAAGGTTACAGGGACTTTATTGTTACGTTCAGACTTTGCACACACAAAACCATAGAAATTCAGCAGTAATAGTTACCTGAGCTAACTATAATGTATGCCCCCTGCAATGCACTACGTATGACCTCACATATTACATCACTAATTACATGGTCAGTGACCTCACTGATGACATCACTGATGACACCACTGATTAAATCTCAAATTATATCACTGATGTAATTATACAGTGAGTAAATGTTTCTTACATTGAAAGATCTATACTGAGCTACTACATCCATTAAATTACTATTCTTTCCGTACTAGTACTGGGTGTCTGTATTACTAACATAAATGATCTGAATTATAATTCAGTTTTTAAAGTGGGTGTACTATTTGTGAGTGAACTAGCTTCTACGTTGACAGATGTCCCCTGCTTATGTATGTGTATGGTAGTGCTTTGAGAACATCTAAGCTGTTCATTGAGATTTCACTCCACAGTGATGGCTGAGTATAGTTGTGTTTCACGGCATACTGACCACTTTACTTAGTCCTCTCTCCTTTGTGCTGAATGAGTGTAGTAGTAGTTTGCAATACTTTCATCTGTTCATTAAGAGCTCTCTCTAGGGTGATGGCTCACTGTAGTAGTGGATTGCAACAGACTGACCTTTCTGCTGACACCTTTCTATGGCATGAATAATCATTTTACTAGTGGTTGGTGACACAGTGGCCTGTCTGCTAAGTCCTCTCTACTGGGTTGGTGTTGTAATGGTTTGTGTTAAACTATGTCAGCATGACAAATGGTGGTGTTGTTGTTTGTGATAGACTAACCTGTTTGGTTAGACGTCTAACTTTTGGTCATTAGTGTTTAGAGTAGTGGCTTCGAAGAGACCGGTCTACCCACTGAGAACTCTCTCCTGGGTGATACCTTTGGAATTTCAGTGAATTTCTAAGGTTTATTAAAAGCTAATTCCTAACTATAACATCCTTGTAACCTTTGTTTTTTCAGTGAATTTCTATGTTTTTTTAATTCTATTTTTTATTTGTAACATCTATTTTTTTAAGTGAACCTCAAAGAGTTTCATATTTTCTTTCTATAATTGGATGTTGTATATTATATTTATATTATATGCCACTAATTTTTGATATGGTATATGTTTATCAGAAAGTACAATAATAACTAGTTTTATTTATTTTAAAAAATTTGAATTGGCACAACATTGTCGCATTTATTGTGGAGAATCTCTGATCTGTAAATGTATTACACTTAAAGACAATTTTTAAATTAAGTTTAAGTCTAAATATGTAATACGATGTTGTTTTAACTATTCTTTATGTGATCAATTTAGGAGAAAACCACCTTTACAAAAAATCCTTTATATTTGTGACTATCAATGTCTTTGCGGTGCCGTCGGTAGTCGTAAAGAGTGCATGGTTTGTACAAAGTTTAACACATATATATAGACACATTCTACAGTACATTTAAAAGTACTGCTTTATTAGTGTACTTTTTATACTTCTATTTTCACTGTGAGTTTCCAGAAAACTCATCTTACACGAATACTTTCAGTTTTCACGGTGATGCCGTGCATCACGATATCGGTAGCTGTGGTCATTATGAATACGTTGTGAAATGACAAAACAAATACAGACATTCAATAGCCACCACCAGTTTCATGACTTATAACTGCAAAATGGATTATAACCAAAACACTAAACACATTACTATCTAAATGACTGTATAATAGCATGTACAATTTACTTAATTTCTCTATAACATGGTACATACATTGTTCAGTGTAATCTATGACTGCATGAATCACTGTATCACTAAGTCTCTCATTCACTGAATAAGTGTTTGAGAGCATCCATGAGACAGTGTATCAGTCTATCAATACCTCTATAATGAAATTTGTGACTGCCTAAGTACATCTATCAGTGGGTGCATCAGTATCAAAATGGGTCTGTGATTGGTTGCGTAAATCTCTCACTCAAACTGTGAGTAGGTCCATGAGTGCCTTTGTGCATTTGTAAGGTAGTATATGACTGTCTGATTGTATCTGTGAGAAGAAACATGAGTGTCTAAGTGGGTGTCTGAGTGGATCAGTGTATGAGTACATGAGTCTCTCTGTGGGTCCATGACTGGCAGCTTGACTCTCTAAGTGGTTCTTTCAGTGGATGCATGGGTCTCTGAGTGTAACTGTGAGTGGGTACATGAGTCTCTGAGTGCATAACTGACAGGGTGCAAAATTCTCTGAGTGGGTCTATGAGTGGCTGTGTGAGTGACTGTATGGGTGTGTGAGTACCTCAGTGGGTCTGTGGATAGATGTATGAGTGTCTGTGTGGATCTGTGAGTGGGTGTATGAGTGTCTCAATGGGTGTGTGAGTGAGAGCATAAGTCCCTGAGTAGGTGAGTGAATGGGTGCATGCATGAGTGTCTGAGTAGGTATGTGACTGGAAGGGCGTGTGTCTGGGTGGGTCTGTGAGTGGAGGCATGAGCCATGACTGGGAGAATGTGTGGCTGCATGTATATCTGAGTGAGGTTGTGAGTGGGTGTATGAGTTTCTGAATGTATGAGTGAGTGACTGACTCCATAAGTCTCTGAGAGGGTCTGTGACAGAGGGTCTGTGACTGAGTGTGGGAGTGACTATATGGGTGTGTGAATGGGTGTATGGGTGTCTCAGTCAATCTATGAGTGGGTGTATGAGTGTCTCAGTCAGTCTGTGAGTGGGTGTAAGAGTTTCTAAGTGAGTATGAGACTGTATGCATGAATCTATGGCTGAGTCTCTAAGTAGGTGCATGAGTCTCTGAGTGGGTCTGTACATGGGTGTGTCACTCTATGAGTGAGTCTGTAAGTGGGTGTATAAGTACCTGAATGGGTATGTGAATGGGTGCATGAGTTTCTGAGTGGTTATGTGATTGGATGTATAAAGTGTGTGAGAAGGTATAAGAGTTGGTGTATGAGTGTCTGAGTGGATATGTGAGTAGATACATTAGTCAGTGACTGGTGAGTGTGTACAAAATATATATGATCAAGGGCACAGTGTGCTCGAAACGCGTCGCAGAGGGAGGGACTGAATAATAAACATCTACCTGCCAGAGCCGTTTGGGTCAGTTTCTCTCATTTCGCCGCAGTGGAAATCTTGAGAGTTTTGCTTTTATGAAATATATATATATATATATTCACTGAAAAAACCATAGGTTTCACACAAGTTATAGTTAGCTGTACATTTCACTCGTAAAAAACCAATGAAATTCCCCCGTTATAGTTAGTGCAGGCAACTATAACTCACGCGACCGCAATCTTCTGCTGATGCCAATACTGTATTTAGACACTTATTTGCCCATGTCTTCTTCCATTAAATTTTAGCTATACATATATTACAAATATTTTTTTTTCATAAAGACACATATGTCATCAGCAGAGGATTGCGGTCGCGTGAGTTATAGTTGCCTGCACTAACTATAACGGGGGAATTTCATTGGTTTTTTACGAGTGAAATGTACAGCTAACTATAACTTGTGTGAAACCTATGGTTTTTTCAGTGAATTTGCAAGGTTTTTTAAATGCTAATTCCTAACTATAACATGTGTGAAACCTATGGTTTTTTCACTGAATTAGCAAGGTTTTTTAAATGCTAATTCCTAACTATAACGTGTGTGAAACCTATGGTTTTTTCAGTGAATTTGTACGGTTTTTTAAATGCTAAGTTACTTTACGCCATTCGTGGCGTGCGCGCCCACTTAACGCAGTTCGTTCACTTCGCGCACCGCGCGCCCACTTTACGCAGTTAGGGCCGTGCACGCACGGTGGGCACGCGGTGCGCTACACGCACCGCGTGCCCACGTTACGCTACATGGGCCATGTACGCACGATGCGCTTTGCGCACCGTGCGCACATGGAGGACATATGATACGCTTCGTTGTGAAAGGTAATATTTTAATTTTTCAAATCTGTTATATGCCATGCACAAATGTTGCCCTTCGGGCACCATTTGCACATGGGGTGGAGAGAGTATGGATCATTTTTTTTTTTTTATTAATTTTTAATTTTTCATTACTGTTATATTCCTTGCACAAATGGTGCCCTTCGGGTACCATTTGTACATGGGGTGGAGAGAGTATGGATATTTTTTTTTTTTTTAATTTTTACCGTAGGCGTACGGTAAGCGTAATCGGTGAAATTATCGAAAAAATTAAAATTCCGTTTTTGGCCTTGGGGGATCTTTGAGGACTCCCTCAACATGGCTAGGTGCTTAGGAGCTGTCTAAACAGCCCCTTTACATGTTTTTGGCCTTTGTTTTTTAACCCCCTCTCAGACTGCGAAAGAGAAAATGGCGGCCGCCGCTTCCTGGTTTCGACCGATTCGAATGTTTACTAAGATCTAACAGCCAATCAGAATCGCGCTCGCGCACGGCGACGTGCGCATACGGTAAGCGCACCGTAAGCGCACCGTAAGCTGGCTCAGATATATATATTGATTTAAAGGCTATTTCCTCAGAATCTACTGAACAGATTTACACCAAACCTACAAAAGGCACTTCCTTGACCTGTAGACTACATCTCTGCCAAATTTCAAGGCACTCTGTTCAGCCGTTCGGGCTGTAGCTGTGTCTAAAGGTCCTATGGAAAAATGCATGGGAAAAACACGTTTTGGGACCCCCCTTTTATCTCAGCCCCCGCTTGACGAATCCCCCCGAGACTTTCAGGGTAGGAGCGGAGCGTAGCGCCCCATTAGTTTTGAAAATTTCGCGAGGATTCGTCGACCGGCGCCAAAGTTATTCCAAATAGAATGTTGCGGTTTTCCTATGGAAACAGGGTCCTAACTATAACTACCTACTGGCGACCGCCAGTAGGTAATATATATATATATATATATATACACACATATACACATGTGATCAAGGCCACCTGGTGGCCGAAACGCGTAATGACATGTCATGCCGTTGCTGACTTCTGAATACATCTTCGTGAAGCACGTTTGGTGTCCGTGTGCTTTCCTCCTCGCCTGCTGGGAAGTGGAAGAATGCGCTAGGTATTTGCATGTATATATATATGTATATATATATATATATTTATATTACCTACCGGCAGTCGCCAGTAGGTAGTTATAGTTATAGTTTCCATAGGAAATCTGCAACATTCTATTTGGAATAACGTTGGCGCCGATTGACGAATCTTCGTGAAATTTTCCAAACTTTTGGCAAGCTCCGGTCCGCTCCTATCCTGAAAATTTCACAGTGATTCGTCAAGCGGGGGCAGAGAAAAAAGGGGGGTCCCAAACTCATTTTCCCCATGCATTTTCCCATAGGACCTGTTGACGCAGCTACAGCCCGAACTGCTGAACGGAATTACACCAAATTTGGCAAAGAGGTAGTCCTCCGTTCCGACTCGTGCCTTTTGCTTAAATGGTGTAAATCCGTTCAGTAGTTCCTGAGAAAATTGGAGTTAAAAAGATAGATATATCTGGGCGAAGCCTAACCACACATCTCATCGTGAGATCTGATTGGCTGTCAGTACTTCATCCAAGAAGTGTTGGCAGCCATCTTGGGACCAATATACATGATAGCACCTCATTAAAAAGCATTGCAGTTAAAAGAAGGTTTTAAGACTTTAGTTACATTATAAATCATTTGTTGATGGTACCATACTCATTTTAGGAATTGTGGTGTGTTCTAAGGTGATTTTACCATGTGAAAAAGCCTTCTGCTGTGATATCATGAATCATGTTTGAGAGAAAACTATTATCTCATGCTTTTCCCACAGAGGTTTGGAAGGTGATCTATAAGCTAAACTGAGAGCATATTTTCTGTAAATTCACATTATCTTTCTCAGTCATGTGAGAATGAAGTCTGACATTCTCAGTATAACATGTACATCCAACAAGGGCAGAGACTGTCAGTTGATTCCTTTGTGTTCTACTGCAGCTTCCCAGAGTGTTCTAAAGAACAACTAGAGCGCTAACAGTCCTACTTATGATAAACGTATTGCACACCTGAAGCCATCTTGATTGGAATAAAGTGGTAACTCTTAAAACATTTAATGTAAAAAGGAACAAAATGAGTGGGTTCATTTTGCCATAGAAAGTATGATTAGTGCTGCAGAAAGAAAAATTAGGGCACATTTTGAGTGACTTCTCAAATCCTCTTCTTTTTCATAAACAAATTCTGACATGCAGACTGAAACATGCACTTACAATACCAGCAGCAGACTTCCCTGGTGAGCAGTAGCTTTACTACAGTGATCTAATAAGCAACTAGAGTGCTAACATTTTGAATGTATGGCAAATGTGTGACACATCTGAATACCTTCTTGATGGAATCAAAGTAAAAAACTGAAAGTATTTCCTACTGAGGAGACTGTAGTAAATGAGGAAATTAGGAAACTTCATAACAAATAAGTCTCCCAAAATGGCCACCAGAGACAAAAGAGCCCAAATGTAGCACAAATATCACCCAGATGTAGCCCAAGTATAGCCCAATGACAGAATGTTCCAGAGTGTTCTAACGAACAATTAAGCGCTAACAGTCTTACTTATGACAAAAGTATGGCACACCTGAAGCCATCTTGATTGGAATAAAGTGGTAACACTTAAAACATTTAATTTACAAAGGAACAAAATGAGGGGGTTCATTTTGCCATAGAAATTATGATTAGTGCTGCAGAAAGAAAAATTAGGGCACATTTTGACTTCTCAAATCCTCTTTTATTTCATAAAAAATTTCTGACATGCAGACTGAAACATTCACTTTGAATACCAGCAGCAGACTTCCCTGGTGAGCAGTAGCTTTACTACAGTGATCTAATGAGCAACTAGAGTGATAACATTCAGAATTTATGGCAAATGTGTGACACATCTGAATGCCTTCTTCATGGAACCAAAGTAAAAAACTGAAAGTATTTCCTACTGAGGAGACTGCAGTAAATGAGGAAATTAGGAAACTTCATAACAAATAAATCTCCCAAGATGGCCACCAGAGACAAAATAGCCCAAATTTAGCCCAAATACCACCCAGATGTAGCCCAAGTATAGCCCAATGACAGAATGTCCCAGAGTGTTCTAACGAACAACTAGAGCGCTAACAGTCTTACTTATGTCAAAAGTATGGCACACCTGAAGCCATCTTGATTGGAATAAAGTGGTAACACTTAAAACATTTAATTTACAAAGGAACAAAATGAGGGGGTTCATTTTGCCATAGAAATTATGATTAGTGCTGCAGAAAGAAAAATTAGGGCACATTTTGACTTCTCAAATCCTCTTCTATTTCATAAAAAAATTCTGACATGCAGACTGAAACATGCACTTACAATACCAGCAGCAGACTTCCCTGGTGAGCAGTAGCTTTACTACAGTGATCTAATAAGCAACTAGAGTGCTAACATTTTGAATGTATGGCAAATGTGTGACACATCTGAATACCTTCTTGATGGAATCAAAGTAAAAAACTGAAAGTATTTCCTACTGAGGAGACTGTAGTAAATGAGGAAATTTGGAAACTTCATAACAAATAAGTCTCCCAAAATGGCCACCTGAGACAAAAGAGCCCAAATGTAGCACAAATATCACCCAGATGTAGCCCAAGTATAGCCCAATGACAGAATGTTCCAGAGTGTTCTAACGAACAATTAAGCGCTAACAGTCTTACTTATGACAAAAGTATGGCACACCTGAAGCCATCTTGATTGGAATAAAGTGGTAACACCTAAAACATTTAATTTACAAAGGAACAAAATGAGGGGGTTCATTTTGCCATAGAAATTATGATTAGTGCTGCAGAAATAAAAATTAGGGCACATTTTGACTTCTCAAATCCTCTTCTATTTCATAAAAACATCTGACATGCAGACTGAAACATTCAATTTGAATACCAGCAGCAGACTTCCCTGGTGAGCAGTAGCTTTACTACAGTGATCTAATGAGCAACTAGAGTGATAACATTCAGAATTTATGGCAAATGTGTGACACATCTGAATGCCTTCTTCATGGAACCAAAGTAAAAAACTGAAAGTATTTCCTACTGAGGAGACTGCAGTAAATGAGGAAATTAGGAAACTTCATAACAAATAAATCTCCCAAGATGGCCACCAGAGACAAAATAGCCCAAATTTAGCCCAAATACCACCCAGATGTAGCCCAAGTATAGCCCAATGACAGAATGTCCCAGAGTGTTCTAACGAACAACTAGAGCGCTAACAGTCTTACTTATGTCAAAAGTATGGCACACCTGAAGCCATCTTGATTGGAATAAAGTGGTAACACTTAAAACATTTAATTTACAAAGGAACAAAATGAGGGGGTTCATTTTGCCATAGAAATTATGATTAGTGCTGCAGAAAGAAAAATTAGGGCACATTTTGACTTCTCAAATCCTCTTCTATTTCATAAAAAAATTCTGACATGCAGACTGAAACATGCACTTACAATACCAGCAGCAGACTTCCCTGGTGAGCAGTAGCTTTACTACAGTGATCTAATAAGCAACTAGAGTGCTAACATTTTGAATGTATGGCAAATGTGTGACACATCTGAATACCTTCTTGATGGAATCAAAGTAAAAAACTGAAAGTATTTCCTACTGAGGAGACTGTAGTAAATGAGGAAATTTGGAAACTTCATAACAAATAAGTCTCCCAAAATGGCCACCTGAGACAAAAGAGCCCAAATGTAGCACAAATATCACCCAGATGTAGCCCAAGTATAGCCCAATGACAGAATGTTCCAGAGTGTTCTAACGAACAATTAAGCGCTAACAGTCTTACTTATGACAAAAGTATGGCACACCTGAAGCCATCTTGATTGGAATAAAGTGGTAACACTTAAAACATTTAATTTACAAAGGAACAAAATGAGGGGGTTCATTTTGCCATAGAAATTATGATTAGTGCTGCAGAAATAAAAATTAGGGCACATTTTGACTTCTCAAATCCTCTTCTATTTCATAAAAACATCTGACATGCAGACTGAAACATTCAATTTGAATACCAGCAGCAGACTTCCCTGGTGAGCAGTAGCTTTACTACAGTGATCTAATGAGCAACTAGAGTGATAACATTCAGAATTTATGGCAAATGTGTGACACATCTGAATGCCTTCTTCATGGAACCAAAGTAAAAAACTGAAAGTATTTCCTACTGAGCAGACTGCAGTAAATGAGGAAATTAGGAAACTTCATAACAAACAAATCTCCCAAGATGGCCACCAGAGACAAAAGAGCCCAAATGCAGCACAAATATCACCCAGATGTAGCCCACATGTAGCCCAATGACAGAAGTGTGCAAAACACGTATTTTTTGTGTATTTGCAGTTTTATATAGTGCAGACTTGTCAGGTATTGAAGTGCTTTACGTGAGCATTGGTTACATCACACAAGATCAAATTCATTTTGGTTGTAGACATGAGGAGATTAAGTGATTTGACCAGAATCACAGAATGTTGAGCTGAAGCAGAAACTCCAACCTGGTTCCCCAGTTACAAAGTCTGCAGCTCTGAAAGTAACACCACATCTTCTCCCCTAGGTGCAACATTTAATCAAGTGGTCAACTGGATAAAAAAACATAAAGATTACAAATAATTTAAAAGTTCTTTGTCGCTATTTGAAAACTCAGAAAATATGTCCTCATTTTAGTTTTTTAGAGCACTAACCATAATTTTGATGCAAATAAGACCATCTAATATATGTTATTTCTAAAGGAAATGCTCTAGGTATGACAGTTTTGATTACATCAAGATGACGTCAGGCGTTCCACACTTTTGTAATAAATATAGAATGTTAGCAATCTAGTTGTTCATTGGGATACTGTTGAGAGGCAGAGGCCAGGGGCACGGACTCTGAAAATTGAAGGCAGGTAGGAGAGTGCAGAGGCAACAATTTGACCACACTGGGCAGGCAGGAAGGGCAGTGGCAGCACAACAGACTATGGAGGGCAGTGGAAAGGGGGGCAGGGGCAACAAACCAACAATACAGGACTGGCAAGAGAGGCTGTGGCAATATAATAGACCATTGTGGGCAGATGGAAGAGGCAGTAGTAGAACAACCATACATTCAAACAGACCCGTTTCAGCCAGGAAACGTCCAGTGTTTTTAAGCTCAGACGGGCTTTATTTGATCTGTCTCCTGTCTACAATCTCCTCTTTTTCAATGTAACTCAAAGGGGAAAATCAATACCCCAGTTTTTTTTCAAATTCTCCCTCTTACCAAGTTCAAAATGTTCTCAAGTATGGTACATTGGATCATGGTAGGCAGGAGGAATTGGGGTAGGGACATGGACTCGGATAACAGAGGACAGGAGGGACATGGAGAGGTGCACCAAACTGACCCTGCAGGGCAGGCATCAGGGTTTGCAGCAGCACAATACACCACACAGGGCATGCGGGACGGGAGTGCAGCATAACAATCCATAGAAAGCAATAGGGAGGGGACAGGACGATGCACATGGACAGCAGAGAACAGAGGGGAAAGAGGCAATGGTAGCTTGCTGACCATAATGGACAGACAGGAGAGAAAGCTGCAGCATAACAGACCATAAAGGGCAGGAGGGACAGATCAGGGGCATTACAATGGAACAGACAAGCCAGGAGGGAGGGAATAGGGGTCTGCACATAGAAACAGAGGGCTGGGGGCAAGGGGGCAGGGCAGGAGCAGCAAGATGACCATGGAGGTGATATAAGATGAACCGGGGCGTTAAATATAATACGCAATACATTGTGCACATTGACAGATTCATTGGAGAGCGCGAGATAGCACAGGCACTAGCGCGTGCTATGAGATATGCGCCTTGGAGTGTAATATGCACAGGGCAGTGTTGTGTAATCTAACTAGTCTCAAAAGTTGTAAAATAAAATATGTGCTGGGGAGTGTAACGTTGCATATGCACTGTGACAAAGATATGGATCCCAGATTGTAATATGTATGGCATAGCGCTGTGCGTTATAACATAGGCATCGGGAAGGCACGTTAGATGGGGCAATATAACCCGTGTGAAGGCAAGTGTGGCATGACATATTCACGGGGTGATGTTACAGTGCAAATGGGCTAGAGAGTGTCATAACATACGCACTAGCTGGTGGAATACAACACAGAGGTGTGTGGCACTCGGCGGGCACTGGTGGGTGTAACACAGCATTGGGCTCAGCCAGGAGCACGCTGTGACTCTCAAGTGAGGTTTGTCTCCTTTCCAGAGAGTAAAATAAAAAGTATTACACATCCGGTGGTGGATGTGTGTTTTATTAACCGTGAGGGGGGTTTCTTGCATAGTTTGATTGAATTTTTGTCGAATCCCCTTTGAATAGCTTGGTGTGCGTGTGTATTAAATGTGCCCGTCAATAGCTACCCATGTTTGTATAAATAAACGACAAGGGTGTCTACTTGGAGAGTACCCACCGGCGGGGGCGCCGGGATTAGGCACGGTAGGGCGTCAGATACGTCAGAGCTTCACTAGCGGTGTAAATACATTCCACGTGGATTCATTGTGTGCATAGTCGCCTTTTAATGAATGTCACACAAATCGTCATTGTGATAGGTACATACGGTTTGTCCAGCATGTTCTAGGTGTTTCTATAAATATATATTTTTTAAAATAATAAAAAACAAAGGCCGGCCCCGGGGGATGGGGTCCCCGGGGCCATAAGTGGCCTGAGGGAGGCAACGCAGCCCCCCTCGTAAAGAATAAAAAAAAAAAGTCCATGACCCGGTGGGTTGGGGTCCCCGGGGCCGATTAAGGCCTTGAAAGGGCCAAATTAGTTTTTTTCAACAAAACAAATGAGGGTGCAGGCCATGGGGGATAGGGTCCCCAGGGCCAATAAATTAGAAAAAGAAGAGGGGGCACACAGCCCTCCTTCTTAAAAAATAAAATAAATAAAAGACCGGCATTGTGCCGGAGGCAACGCCCCCTCCTTGCAGCACTCTGCAAACGCGCCCCCTGGCCAGTTGTAAGTTGGGGAGTTAATTCCCCTTCAATACTGAGGATCCCTGAGGGCCAACTAGCCCAACAGGTGTCTCCAGTATGCGCCAGGGAGCTGCGTTGCAGACAGGTGTTCTGAGGACACGCCCCTTTTTACACCTCTATGCAACGCAGGTCTGTGGCGCTTACTGGAGGTACCTAGTGGGCTAGTTTGACCCTAGGGACCCTTAGGATTCAAGGGGACTTAATCTCTCAACTTAAAACGGCCACAGGGCGCGTTTACACAGTGGTGAAGGGATGGGACGGGGCCTGAGGTGACGAGTGCAAACACGCCCTGTGGCGCGTTTTAAGTTGGGGAAATAATTCCCTTTCAATCCTGAGGGACCCTGGGGCCAACTAGCCCACCAGGTGCTTCCAGTAAGCGCCACTGCTCTGCGTTGCATTGAGGTGGTGCAGGCCATGCCCCTTTTTAGACCTCTCTGCAATGGCGCTTACTGGACGTACCTAGTGGGCTATTTTGCCCCTAGGGACCCTCAGGATTCACGGGGACTTAATCTCCCAACTTAAAAAACGGCCAAAAGGTGTGTTTACACAGTGGGGAAGGGAGGGGATGGGGCCTGAGGTGACATGTGCAAACACGCCCTATGGCGCGTTTTAAGGTGGGGAAATAATTCCCCTTCAATCCTGAGGGCCCCTGGTGGCTAACTAGCCCACCAGGTGCTTCCAGTAAGCGCCACTGAGCTGCGTTGCAGAGAGGTGCTCCAGGCCGTGGCACTTTTTACACCTCTCTGCAACACAGCTCTGTGGCGCTTACTGGAGGTAACTAGTGGGCTCGTTGGACCCTAGGGACCTTCAGGATTCAAATGAACTTAATCTCCCAACTAAAAACGGCCACAGGGCGTGTTTACATAGTGGTGAAGGGAGGGGACAGGGCCAGAGTTAACGTGTGCAAACACGTTCTGTGGCGCATTTTAAGTTGGTGAAATAATTCCCCTTCAATCCTGAGGGACCCTGGGGGCCAACTAGCCCACCAGGTCAATCAATCAATCAATCAAGCATTTATAGAGCGTGCTACTCACCCGTGGGGGTCTCAAGGCGCTGGAAGGGAAGAAAGGGGGGGGGGGGTGCTGCTACTGTTCGAAGAGCCAGGTCTTGAGGTGTTTCCTGAAGGCGAGATGGTCCTGGGTCATTCGCAGGTGTGCAGGGAGGGAGTTCCAGGTAATGGCTGCCAGTTGGGAGAACGATCTTCCACCGGCGGTGGTTCTGCGAATCCGTGGGACAGAGGCGAGGGCGAGGCTGGCGGATCGGAGCTGGCGGGTGGGGGCATGAAACGAGAGGCGGTTGTTGAGGTATTCGGGGCCCTTGTTGTGGAGAGCTTTGTGTGCATGGGTGAGGAGCCTGAACATGATCCTCTTGCTGACGGGGAGCCAATGCAGGTTTCTCAGGTGGGCGGATATGTGGTGATGGCGAGGGATGTCGAGGACGAGTCGTACGGAGGCGTTCTGTATGCGTTGCAGTCGTTTCTGAAGTTTGGCGGTAGTTCCTAAGTACAGGGCGTTTCCGTAGTCTAGTCGGCTGGTGACGAGGGCCTGGGTGACGGTTTTTCTTGTTTCGGTGGGGATCCATCTGAAGATTTTTCGGAGCATGCGCAGGGTGTTGAAGCAGGAGGACGAGACGGTGTTGACTTGCTTGGTCATTGTAAGGGAGGAGTCCAGGATGAATCCCAGGTTGCGTGCGTGGTCAGAGGGTGTCGGCGCGGGGCCCAGTGCAGTGGGCCGCCAGGAGTCGTCCCAGGCGGATGGCGTACGTCCGAGGATGAGGATCTCCGTCTTGTCTGAGTTCAGCTTCAGCCGGCTTAGCTTCATCCATTCTGCGACGTCTTTCATTCCATCCTGGAGGTTGGTTTTTGCGGTGGCGGGGTCTTTGGTGAGGGAAAGTATAAGCTGGGTGTCTTAGGCGTAGGAGATGATGTTGATGCTGTGTTTGCGTGCGATCGCGGCGAGGGAGCTCATGTAGATGTTGAAGAGGGTTGGGCTGAGCGAGGAGCCTTGGGGTATGCAGTAGATTATGATGGTAGCCTCTGAGCGGAAGGGGGGAGACGGACTCTCTGCGTTCTGTTGGAGAGGAACGAGGTGATACAGTCCAGGGCCTTTCCTTGGATCCCTGTGTTGAGGAGGCGGGTTATTAGGGTGCGGTGGCCTACGGTGTCGAAGGCTGCCGAGAGGTCCAGGAGGATGAGGGCGGTAGTCTCACCATTGTCCAACATGGTCCTGATGTCGTCGGTGGCTGCGATGAGGGCGGTCTCGGTGCTGTGGTTGGCTCGGAATCCGGACTGGGACGGGTCGAGTGAGTTATTTGCCTCGAGGAATGCTGTCAGCTGTTTGTTGACGGTCTTCTCGATGACTTTGGCAGGGAAGGGAAGCAGAGAAATCGGGCGGAAGTTCTTGAGCTCTTTGGGGTCCGCTGTGGGCTTCTTTAGTAGGGCGTTGATTTCTGCGTGCTTCCAGCTCTCCGGGAAGGTGGCTGACGTGAAGGAGCTGTTTATGACGTTCCGGAGGAGGGGTGCGATGATGGTGTCGGCTTTGTTGAAGATGTGGTGAGGGCATGGGTCCGAGGGGGAGCCGGAGTGGATGGAGTTCATCACGTAGGTGGTGTCTTCCGTGCTGATGGGGGTCCAGGCGTCGAGAGTGGGGGTGGCAGTTGCTGGTTCCGTGGCTGGAGGTGGAGTCGGGAGTCCGAAACTATTGTGTATATCTGCGATTTTTCGGTGGAAGAACGTCGTGAGGGAGTTGCAGAGTTCTTGTGACGGTATGATGTCGTTGTTGCTGGCGTTGGGGTTGGAGAGCTCTTTGACGATGTTGAAGAGTTCCTTGCTGTTGTGGGTGTTGGTGTCTAGTCGTTCTTTGAATGATGTCCTTTTGGCTGTGCGGATCAGCTGGTGGTGTTTACGGGTTGCATTCTTGAGGGCGGTCATGTTTTCAGTGGTTCGTTCGTGGCGCCAGGTTTTTTCGAGTGTTCGGCAGGTTTTCTTTGATTCTTTGAGGGTGCCTGTGAACCATGGGGTTTTCCTGCTGTTGGTTGTGCCTGGAGGGTTCTTCAGTGGTGTGAGGTTCTTGGCGCAGTTGGTGATCCACTGTGTGAGGCTGTGGGCTGCGTCGTTCGTGTCGTCGGTGTTGGCTGGCGGGTTCTGGCTCAGTGATGTGAGGAGCTGGTCTGTGGTGATCTTGCTCCAGCGTCTTCGGAGGATTTGTAGCGTGTGGTGGTGGGATGTGTTCTTTTTGAAGGTGAAGTGGATGCATCTGTGGTCGGTCCACTGTAGTCCGGAGGTGTGGCTGAAGGAGACGTGGTTGCTGGCGGAGAAGATGGGGTCGAGCGTGTGGCCTGCGATGTGGGTGGGAGTGTTCACCAGTTGCTTGAGTCCAAGGTTGTTGAGGTTGTCTAGTAGGGTGGTGGTGTTGTTGTCGCTGTTTTTCTCCAGGTGGAAGTTCAGGTCCCCGAGGAGGATGTAATCTGGTGAGGCTAGGGCGTGCGGGCAGATGAAGTCGGCGATGGTTCGCTGAATTGCGTGCGTGGGCCCAGGGGTCTGTAGATGAGCGTACCTCTAAGAGTGGTCTTGGGGTCAGTGCGGATCTGGAAGTGTAAGTGTTCGGCGGTGGAGAGTGTCTCTTCGGTGTTGGTCATGACGTCGATGGTGTTCCTGTAGATGATGGTGATTCCTCCTCCTGCTTTGTTGGTGCAATCCTTTTGGGTGATTTTGTAGCCGTCCGGTGTGGCTATGGCGATGTCGGGGGCCGAGGAGGTGTTCATCCAAGTTTCCGTGAGGAAGGCGACGTCCGGTGCTGTTGTATCGAGGAGGTCCCACAGTTCGATGGCGTGCTTGTGGACGGAGCGGGTGTTGAGGAGGATGCACTTGAGGTGGTTGTTGTTGTTGCGAGATCCTGTGGGTGGTCTGCCGGTTTGGATGCAGGTGTATTTGCAGGTTTGACAGGTGAAGGGTCCGTGAGTTCGCTTCGGGGTGGCTTGGTAGCAGGCGGGCGTTCATCCTGTGTTGAGTGCGATGAGGGCGGCCGCATCGTATCTCAGACGGGTGGCTTGGCTCTGGTGGGGGCCAGGGGTTCTGGCACTGGGCGCGGACCAGGCGCGGACGCCAGCGGCGCGGCCGCGCAGCGGCCTGCATTATGTAGGGTCGAGGGAGGGAGGAGCAGCTGGGAGGGGGAAGCGTGGGCCAATGGGGACAGGGGGCGGGGCCGCAGAGGAGGTAGTGGTGGGGAAACGAAGGGGCAACGTCGGGGCAGGGAAACAAACAGAAAGGGTACAGAAAGCAAAGGGGGAAATACAGAAGACAAAAATCAGCACAACAGCGCTAAATAACAGTAAAAACAATGCAGCAGCAGTACAGTGGGTAAAGGCACAAGGGGACAAGGCTTACGGTCTCTGGACCACCGGGGATCGAACCGGTGGCAGCAGCGGCAAAAGGGACAGAGGCAGCACCAGCAGGTCGCGCTAGCGTGGTGGGGGGGCGACCTGGCCTGAAATCAGGGTCAAGGGTCGCTCCCTTAGTGCGCAGTGGCCTGCATTATGTAGGGTCGAGGGAGGGAGGAGCAGCTGGGAGGGGGGAGCGTGGGCCAATCGGGTCAGGGGGCGGGGCTGCAGAGGAGGTAGCGGCGGGGAAACGAAGAGGCAACGTCGGGGCAGAGAAACAAACAGAAAGGGTACAGAAAGCAAAGGGGGAAATACAGAAGACAAAAATCAGCACAACAGGGCTAAATAACAGTAAAAACAATGCAGCAGCAGTACAGTGGGTAAAGGCACAAGGGGGCAAGGCTTACGGTCTCTGGACCACCGGGGACCACCGGGGATCGAACCGGCGGCAGCAGCGGCACAAGGGACAGAGGCAGCACCAGCAGGTCGCGCTAGCGTGGTGGGGGGGCGACCTGGCCTGAAATCAGGGTCAAGGGTCGCTCCCTTAGCGCACAGCGGCCTGCATTATGTAGGGTCGAGGGAGGGAGGAGCAGCTGGGAGGGGGGAGCATGGGCCAATCGGGTCAGGGGGCGGGGCCGCATAGGAGGTAGTGGCGGGGAAACGATGGGGCAACGTAGGGGCAGGGAAACAAACAGAAAGGGTACAGAAAGCAAAGGGGGAAATACAGAATACAAAAATCAGCACAACAGGGCTCAATAACAGTAAAAACAATGCAGCAGCAGTACAGTGGGTAAAGGCACAAGGGGGCAAGGCTTACGGTCTCTGGACCACCGGGGATCGAACTGGTGCCAGCAGCGGCACAAGGGACAGAGGCAGCACCAGCAGGTCGCGCTAGCGTGGTGGGGGGGTGACCTGGCCTGAAATCAGGGTCAAGGGTCGCTCCCTTAGCGCGCAGTGGCCTGCATTATGTAGGCTCGAGGGAGGGCGGAGCAGCTGGGAGGGGGGAGCGAGGGCCAATCGGATCAGGGGGCGGGGCTCCAGAGGAGGTACCGACGGGGAAACGAAGGGGCAACGTCGGGGCAGGGAAACAAACAAAAGGGGGAAATACAGAAGACAAAGATCAGCACAACAGGGCTAAATACCAGAAAAAACAATGCAGCAGCAGAACAGTGGGTAAAGGCACAAGGGGGCACCAGGTGCTTCCAGTAAGCGCCACTGCGCTGCATTGCAGAGAGGTGGTCTAGGCCGTGCCCCTTTTTACATCTCTCTGCAACTCAGCTCTGTGGCGCTTACTAGAGGTACCTAGTGGTCTAGTTGGATCCTAGGGACCCTCAGGATTCAAGGGGACTTAATCGCCCAACTTAAATCGGCCACAGGGCGTGTTTACACAGTGGGGAAGGGAGGGGACGGGGCCTGAGGTGACGTGTGCAAACACGCCCTGTGGCGCGTTTTAAGAGGTAGTTTTAATCCCCTGCCCTATTATATACTAAGGGCTTACAGAGGAGGTCATGCTAATCACAGGGGGACCCCATCGCATAGTGTTCCCTAGTGTATGTAGGTGTTTTCACTGTATTCTGAGTGTCTTTTAACATAGCACTGGCTCTAAGACTGGTTAGTCAGACTCAGTTCCACCAGTATCCGTCTGAAAAAGTTGAGGGTACAGGATGATTTTGCAACAAGGCTTCATTCTGCTCTTCTGTTTGTTCTTTCTGCACGTTATCCTTCTTCCTGCACTTTTCTTCGTCTTTGAGGACTTCTGTTGCTTCTTTCTGCATTTCTTTTTTTTCTTTCTGTGCGTTTTTTCTTCTTTCTTTACATGTCTTATCTCTGTAGGCATAGTTAGAAATTATCATTTAAAAAACCTTTGAAATTCACTGAAAAAACCATAGGTTTCAGGGGCGTTATAGTTAACTGGAATTTTCACTCGTACAAAACCATTGAAATTCCCCCGTTATAGTTAGTTCAGCTAACTATAACTCGCACGCACGCAATGCACTGCTGATGACGTCACATATTACATTACTCATGACATGGTCAGTGACATCACTCATGACATCACTGATGACATCATCCTTGTGATAGAGTGGCGGTCGCGCGAGTTATAGTTATCTGAACTAACTATAACGGGGGAATTTCATTGGTTTTTTACAAGTGAAATGTCCACCTAACTATAACATGTGTGAAACCTATGGTTTTTTAAGTGAATTTGCAAGGTTTTTTAAATGCTAATTCCTAACTATAACATGTGTGAAACCTATGGTTTTTTAAGTGAATTTGTACGTTTTTTTAAATGCTAAGTTATGTATGTACTATTATATTTTTTTTAAGGTTTTTCACCGTGCGCGCACCCCGCGATTTTTTTTTTTTAAATACAATGTTTTTTTCAGCCTTCGGGGTCCTTCAGGGACCCCCTGACAAAGGCTAGGGGGTCAGAAACTCTCTACCCTGCCCCCTTTTCACGTTCGCCACCTCTCTTTTTCACTGTCGCACCCAAAACAAACAAAATGGCGGCCGACACTTCCTGATTTCGAAAGATTCGAACGTTGACTGACATCTAACCACCAATCAGAATTACGCTCGCGCATGTTAGGGTGCGCGCCTATAGATATTTATGTACTTTTAACTGCAATTTTCTCAGGAACTACTGAACAGATTGACTCCATAAATGCAAAAGGCACATGCCTGACCTGAGGACTACCTCTCTGCCAAATTTCAAGTAATTCTGTTCAGCCGTTCGGGCTGTACCTTCGACTAAAGGTCCTATGGGAAAATGCATGGGGAAAACGCGTTTTGGGACCCCCCTTTTTTCTCAGCCCCCGCTTGACGAATCACCCCGAGACTTTCAAGGTAGGAGCTGAGCGGAGCGCCCCATTAGTTTTGAAAATTTCGTGAGGATTCGTCAACCGGCGCCAAAGTTATTCAAAATAGAATTTTCAGATTTCCTATGGAAACACGGTCCTAACTATAACTATCTACTGGCGACCGCCAGTAGATAATATATATATATATCAAGCTCACTGGGGGACCAACATTTTAAGTAGCACTCAAACTCGGCACGTTTTTTTCCCCAATAAAAACATTTAATGGTATACACAGCTTTACTTCTCAGTCTTTCAAAGCATGCGACCGCAGCCTTACACGTTTCGTGGCTTCACTTCTTCAGAGGCTGCATATATATATTTATATATATCCAACTTACAGGTAACCCATTCGGAATGAAGCCACACGGAGATGAATGAAGCTGTAAATACTTTAATGGCAGCTCGCCAGCAGGAACACGACAGGAAAATAAACATCCACATTAGCGCCAAACGCGTTTCAGGAACTTCTCCCTTCTTCAGTGGCTTTGGATAGGCTGAGGAAAACGTCTTTCGGGTGGTGTGCAACTTGAATATATCGCATTCGCCGCGATGGGCGTGGCCTTATGGCATTCTGGGCGATGTAGTACACTCCTTTACTCCCTCAGTGGGTGCGTTTTCACAAAGTCAAAAATCATTAAAATACACGATGCACTCAATTCATGTAGGTTCCTGCCCCGCTTTGTAGCTGCCAAAAGAGCTTCAAGCTGGTAACCTCCTGCTCGCGCCAGCTTGCCTCCGTCCCATCAGTGCAACACTCAGTGGTGCTGTGACAGATCCGTTTAAACGGTGGGCTTCGTCTCCACGACCGGGTAAAGGCCGTCTAATATCCAACTTACAGGTAACCCATTCGGAATGAAGCCACACGGAGATGAATGAAGCTGTAAATACTTTAATGGCAGTTCGCCAGCAGGAACACGACAGGAAAATAAACATCCACATTAGCGCCAAACGCGTTTCAGGAACTTCTCCCTTCTTCAGTGGCTTTGGATAGGCTGAGGAAAACGTCTTTCAGGTGGTGTGCAACTTGAATATATCGCATTCGCCGCAATGGGCGTGGCCTTATGGCATTCTGGGCGATGTAGTACACTCTTTTACTCCCTCAGTGGGTGCGTTTTCACAAAGTCAAAAATCATTAAAATACACGATGCACTCAATTCATGTAGGTTCCTGCCCCGCTTTGTAGCTGCCAAAAGAGCTTCAAGCTGGCAACCTCTTGCTCGCGCCAGCTTGCCTCCGTCCCATCAGTGCAACACTCGGTGGTGCTGTGACAGATCCGTTTAAATGGTGGGCTTCGTCTCCACGACCGGGTAAAGGCCGTCTAATATCCAACTTACAGGTAACCCATTCGGAATGAAGCCACACGGAGATGAATGAAGCTGTAAATACTTTAATGGCAGCTCGCCAGCAGGAACACGACAGGAAAATAAACATCCACATTAGCGCCAAACGCGTTTCAGGAACTTCTCCCTTCTTCAGTGGCTTTGGATAGGCTGAGGAAAACGTCTTTCAGGTGGTGTGCAACTTGAATATATCGCATTCGCCGCAACATTTTTTTATGTCTCAAAGCTATATCTAAATAAGTTTAAAGTGTATTTGAGAGTAAGCGATAATCTAAAATATTTTAAACATTTATATATTTCTAACTGTAATAAACTTGCGCGCTCGGTGCGCGATTGCCATGTGACCTTAAAAAAAAGCATTAAATTGGTTCATAACATTTCCCATTGTAACAGTTGGGGAACCCCACCCATTTTATGCTGTGTACACATATCTTATATTACACACAACATGCAACGATCATCTTGATCAATATTCCTGCTCTGTACAGTAGCCTTCCACGTGTGATGGCCATGCATCTGAAACGTTACATCAAAAAACAAATGTGTGTTACACAATGCCCCTGGTGTGTGTGTGTTCATTATTGTGCTGCCTTTCGGCCTGGGTATTGGTGGCTCAAAGGGGTATCATCAGCCACGGGCAGAGTACACATCCAAGATCAAATGTGACAAACAGTAATGAGTAATGTGTAGATTTGCGTTGCAGTATGCTCTGTTGTCAGGCTTTAACAGTATAGTAGTGTGTCATATGTGAGACTTTCAGATTCATGTTTGACATGTATTGCTTGAATGTAATGAGCGTTATCACTGTATATGCCGTAGCCTCACTGCTGATCCTCCCTCCATCCGAGCACATTCACATGTGTGCACTTCGCGATAGCAACACTTTCAATAACACCGCACACCATTGACATGCGTGTCTGCACATATCCACAAGCTTGACAACGACATGTGATGTTGTCCATTCAATCTTTTTGGACAGCATCTCATTAGCGATAGTTGCCGCCCTCCCGGTACATGCTACATTAATGTAAATTGCGGATTGTGCGACGTCAAAACTGCAACAGGAACACACACATAAGTACACTTCCTGCCCAGGCAGGAGCTGAACAACGCCCAGGTCTCTAGAATAATTATTCACACCCCTACGCTGGCCTGGCGTACGCAAGCCCAGCCTACTTTGCGTATGTATAAATAAGATAACGACAACGCCACATGTCCCAGTTCTTCCACACTGCCTCAGGTGATATGGCCGCATCCACCTCGCATATCACAATGCACACTACATAAAAAGGGATCCATGAGGTGTACACCATCCTGGCAATCAAAACTAGATCTGAATTATGAACCCTGCAGGTTGTCGTGTTTGGACACACACCAATGACAGCAGGTGAGCAGTGGAGCCTGGGTGCACAGGGGCTGCAATTGAGCACGTTGCTGCAGGAGGGGTGGGGTGCATCAGCCTGGGTGCGCAGGTGCGAACAAGCAATGTTGCTGTGCGTAATTATGGGATCTCTGGCCTCATTCAGTCACATCGCTGTTTCATTTTAAGGACCTGCTGGACCGTACTGTAGGCCTGAGCCAGCGGGCAGCGCTGCCCTACAGATACGTGGCATTGGCTTTTGGGGCACTGTAGTGAGCTGATTACTAAGTGTACATGCACACAGGCTTGTGCCACTGCATTGCACGTGCACATTATGCTTCTAGGATGCGCTCTGTTCCTTTGTATGTGAATGTTGGCATAACATATTATTATTTAACCTTGTGTATTACGTGCACTCCAACTCCTCTTTGAACCACGATTACCACTAAGAGTTCGTAGATCGTACTTCAAGAAGGAAGGATGCACTCAGCTGGTGTTCTCTATTAACCTTAAAATAAATCTTCATTTACCTCAAGACGTTTCCAGCATTATAATATTTCTCTCTTTTCAGACACTGGGTTAGTGGCACCAAAATATATAATAATGATGTCGTAGCACAGACGTTTTTGAGCCTTCCACCGAATGAACAGCGCTTAGCTGGCGTTTACATGATCCAACATTTAATAACGTTATATGAAAGTCAGTACTCTGGTCCTGGTATATTGTATAGGTTGCTGGACGACATAATACTAGACAGATGGATGAACTTGGGTACTGAACTGATTAATGTCATCTTGGATCAGCGACACAAATATATGGTATATGTGACTAGATCCCTGCTTCCCGTTCCACCCCAGGTTAAGGGGCAGGCATACGACAAACTGAACCCCCTACGAGAGGTACATCCTGTAAAGGATGCAAACAATGAACTACAACGGGTGTATGTCTACACCCCTCTGTCAAAATTAGAGATACTGGAAATGAAAAAGATGTTGCCCTCCCATGACAAAGACCCGGGGGGTTTTCACAGGGAATTAAAAGACATTCTCCGCTTAGGGGAATATACATATGCGGACGTTCTAAAGTTATTAAAAGTACTATTGCCTGCTGGTATTTACGAGAAACTTAAAGAAAAGGACTGGGAGGTGGGAGAGAGCAAGATTAGCTGGGATGTGTTGCAAACAGAAGAAAATGCAAGAGGCCCGGGGGTTGGTCTGGGTCCCCGAGCTAAAGAATTACCTGAACTCCTTGTACAAGTTTTGCCAAGATTATTAATTACCAAGAAAGAAGACTGGGATGCTATTTCAGCTTGTAAACAGAAGCCAGACGAGGACACTAGCGATTTTTATTCTAGGTTTGAGAAATGTTTTACGATCAACAGTGGCCTTAAGCCCGGTAGTGATTCATATCCCCATCTTTTTGTGAGCAAATTAGTAGAAAATTCCATACCTGAGGTAAAGTATAGAGTACTGAAGGTTGAGAGTACTTGGCAAGCAAACAGCCCTTCCCAAATGTTACAGATGTTACAGTATCACCAGAACAGAATTAGAGAGGAACATGACCAAGAAAAGAGACGCATGAAAGACACAAAGATGAAGATGCTGGTGGCCCAATCGACACCGGCAAACACCACTGCAAGCACGAACAAGAATAGCACGAAACAAAACGGTGGGACTTGTAATTATTGCAAGAAGCCAGGCCACTTCGTAAATGAGTGTGCAGTGCTGAAAAACAATATAGCGATAGGTAAAACAAAGCCTCGTCAATATCCTCCCAAGGACAGTAACACACATCAGACATCAGACACGTTTCCACCGCCGCCACCGTCCGTCCATGCACCTGCACCAGCCCGAGCTACAACACAAATGTATGAGCACGCTCAAAACAACTATCCAGAATACCAAGCATATTCATGAAGCTGCCCAGAGAGGGAATTCGACCTGCCCCTCATTCCAGTTCCTGTGGACCAAGCGGGTCCCTATGCACATGCACGGTTACTGGGACACAATAAAAAGTTTTTGATTGACACTGGGGCTAGTAGAACTACCATTAGTCATTCCGAGGTGCCCGGGGCACCCCTCTCGGGCTCAAAGAGTGTATCCCTGGGATTTTCGGGTAGACCTATTGTTAATGAGGTTTCAGAACCAGTCTCCTTAGGAGTTGGTCCACTGATACATACTACAGACTTACTACTTACCAAATCATGTCCGGAAAACTTGCTCGGTATAAAAACATTAAAAGAACTAGGAGCAGTAATCTGTTGCTCACCAGAAGGAGTGCGACTGTACTTACGTGATTTCAAGGGACATTTTGTAATGAAAGATATTGACATTAGGCTCCGAGACGTACCACAGCACCTATGGGCACAAGGCCCAACTGATGTAGGTTACATGAACATTACACCACACCAGGTCACCCTAAAGGAAGGTGTAGTGCTACCGCGGATTAGACAATACAAAATACCACCCGAGGCTGAAGTGGGTTTACTAAAAATAATAGATGACCTGATTGCACAAGGGGTGGTGATTGAGACTGATTCCAATATATGTAATTCACCGGTCCTTCCTATTCTTAAGAGAACTGACCCCAATATACCACCTGTATATAGATTAGTTGTGGACCTGCGAGAGTTAAACAAATGTGTGGTACCACAGTACCCTGTGGTCCCGGACATCTCTTCGATATTGACTGCCATTGATGCGAATGCTACGTTCTTTACAGTGATAGATCTGAAGAACGCATTTTTCAGTATTCCAATACATCCGGACAGCCAATATCTTTTCGGTTTCAGTTTAAAAGGTCGCAGCTTCAGATTCACGAGAGCACCACAGGGCTTCACGGAAAGTCCTAGCATTTATAGTCAGGCATTGAAAAGACAACTAGACGGTATTCATATGCCTAGCTCTACAGCACTGATACAGTATGTCGATGACATTCTCATCACTGCACGATCGGACCATGATTGTGAAGATGCTTCCCTGATGGTTTTACATTTCCTGGCTGACAAGGGGCACAAAGTGTCCCCTTCGAAGTTGCAATTCTGTGAACAGCAAGTGGCGTACCTTGGGCACTTGCTATCCAAGGAGGGTAGTAGACTGACACCTGAGCGTATACAATTAATTTCAGGTCTTTCACAGCCCACAACACAAAAGGAGGTACGTGCATTCATTGGCCTCACTTCATATTGCAGGCAGTGGATTCCCCAGTATGCTTACATAGCCAAGCCCCTAATACAGTTGACGACACAGGAGGCAGCCTCTACGAAAGTCCTCCCTTGGACACAAGAACACACTGTGGCATTTGAAGAATTAAAGAGAATGTCAAGCACCAGTTTTAGCGATCCCTGATTACAACAAATCGTTTATGCTTTTTGTGACAGAGCGGGATGGAACAGCACTATCTGTCCTCACACAAGATCATGCAGGAAAACACAAGCCCTGTGCTTATTTCTCTAGTACATTGGACCCAGTAGCACAGGCTTTGCCTGCGTGCCTAAAATCTGTTGCAGCAACGGCCTTAGCCATAAGACAAAGTGACTCGATAGTGCTGGGCCACCCCCTGACAGTACAAGTCCCGCACGCAGTGGAGGTTCTCTTGAACCGGACACAAACCCAACACCTGACTGTAGCTAGACTGACAGGCTATGAGCTGACGTTATTCCAACCACACATAGAGATCAGATGATGCAACATACTGAATTCCGCTACTCTATTGCCCTCCAGTACAGAAAGCCTTTCCCCACACGACTGTGTTGAAGTAATACATACCGTGACTAAGCCAAGACAAGACTTGACCGACGTTGCACTTCCAGACCCTGACCTAACACTATATGTTGACGGTTCATGCATGAGGACAGGGGCGGGAGAATTAGTGGCAGCATATGCAGTGACTACTGATACTGAAATAGTAGAGACTAAAAGAATAGACATATTGTCAGCACAAGCAGCAGAGCTCATCGCCCTAACACAAGCATGCATAAGAGCTGAGCACCTGAAAGTAAACATTTACACCGACTCCCAATATGCATATGGGGTAGTTCATGATTTCGGGGTGCTCTGGCGAGAAAGAGGGTTCTTGACCTCTCATGGGGCCAAGATACAGCATGGCCCCCTTATTCAAGCCCTTCTGGAAGCGATACATTTACCAACAGCCATAGCTATCCTGAAATGCAAAGCACATACTAAAGCCACAGATACCATTTCCCAAGGCAATGATCTGGCAGACCGAACTGCTAAACAGACAGCTCAGACCCCACTAGACATGACAAAGTCACAGGTACCATCAGTGTCCAAAGCCATGACAGTTAGGGATCCTTCCAAGGATGTACAAGACATACAGACACATGCAACTCTAGACGAACTAAAGAAATGGTCGGAACAAGGAGGGGTACTGACTGATCAGGGTTGGATGACTAAGGGCAATTCCACATGGTTTCTTCCTGATTCGATGGTTCAAGTGATCATAAATACCGCACATAGCCCTGCACACTTAGGAGAGAAAGCAATGCTAGACAGCCTACAGAATATATGGTTCAACAAGCACCTGCGTGCAGCAGCGAAACAAAAGGTCAGGACATGTATGATCTGTTGCCAATTCAATCCAGGTAAAGGCATTCCGATGGAACAAGGTGGATTCCATCCACCTGACCATCCTTTTGAGGTCCTCCAAATGGATTATATCCAAATGAATAGATGTAGAGGTTACAAATATATCCTGGTAGTAGTATGTTCATTATCAAGGTGGACCGAAGCCTATCCTGTCCCTGATTATACTGCTGTAACTACCGCCAGACAATTGGTACGAGAGTTTTTCCCACGTTATGGATTACCGCGTGTCGTATATTCCGACAATGGTCAGCCTTTCTCCTCTGAACTCATGAAACAAGTGTCCCTTCTGTTAGGGTATACCTGGAAGTTCCATTGTGTACGACATCCTGAAGCAGCAGGCCTTGTAGAAGGACATAATCAGACCTTAAAAATAAAACTAGCAAAGGTTTGCGCAGACAAAGGTGTAGATTGGATGATAGCCCTGCCGGTTGCCCTCTTTTACATGCGAATGGTAGCCCATTCTAGAACAGGCTTATCTCCCTATGAACTGGTTTTCGGTAGACCACCGAATATGTGGGGCACTCCAATGCCTAAAAAAATCACTGATGTTGATAGCAACATGCTGACAGATTACCTGGCTTCCTTGATGTCTGCACTACTCTCTTGTCGTTCGCAGGTTGCTGCTGCTTTCCCTGACAACACCCAGGTCAAAGAATACTCGATCGCTCCTGGCGACTATGTGCTGATCCGGAACTTTGATAGATCAAGCCCTCTTGAGCCGAGGTGGAAGACGCCGAAATTGGTGTTGCTAACCACAAGGACCGCCGTTAAAGTCGAGGGACGGAAAGATGGATACACCTTCACCATTGTAAACGTTACTTCGGGAATAACTGTACTTTCAAAAAGAACACTGACTGCTCGGACTTTGAGCCCCCTTTTCTAGAGGAGACTCCGCAGCAGACGTATAAAGCTAAACTTAGATCTCATAAGTCAGAACCCGTTTGATCAATTAAGTCCACTAGGTGGTGAAGCGGTTGAACATGCATTCTGGCTTACATAAGATCTCGAATAAAGCGAACGAGAGAAAGAGCAAAATGAAAAACAAATACTACAAAATATTACGTGGCAGATGTATAGTTACTTTGATTTTTCTATCTCTTCTGTGTATCACGATAATATGTATCAGCTTAATACTACATGCTGTTTTTCCTCCTATTGCTTCACTCTTACACACCTCATCTAATGATACCACAAAACACATCTTTAGTGATCTACCATCCCATGAGTTATCGTATCGACTTGCTCTGCGCAACAATACCTTTATTCAGATGCTGCACCATGCACATCAGGCTAGTAACGCTACAGACTGCTGGGTCTGTGGCCGACTTCCCCCGTATCAGAAGGTAAAGGGAGTGCTGCCTCTGTTCCCTTTTCCGTTCTCCCATAATGGTTCTTGCGGAGCATGGTTTGCCTTAATGACATCCATCAACGGTGATGCTAAAGAATGTCAAGAGGAGGATTGTAGGGGCGAGTGGGTATGGGGTAACTTGAATAAAGTGATGAACGAAGCATGTTTCCCAGATGAAGAGGGTCTTCCCCAAATGAAAGGTACAGATCTAGAAACTGAAGAGTATCTGCAAGGAAATGCGACCCTCGATTTCATAGTGTTGAACGTAAAGCCCCTACACATGTCAGGTCCATCTTCAATTACTGTTCTGCCAGTGAAAGGGAACTTGTGTGTCAGAAAAGAAGGCTCAGTACATTTGGGGCACAGTGAGTGTGATACTATAATAGTATTCAAAGACAAAGGAAAGTCCTATTTCAGAGCATCACGACACACCTACTTTATTTGTGGCCAGACAGCCTATGTGCAGCTGCCCTTAGACTGGGGTGGGACTTGCTACATATCATTTCTTCTACCACCCGTTTTCCTGGCCCCATCGAGCTATCATCAAGATCTTCGGCTCACACTTGTCAGACACAGACGAGGGCTCGATGCCTCTGGCATTGACCAAACTGAGACAGCTTGGGAGCAATATACAGATTTCAACAAAGGATTCTTTTTCTTCATAGGTCCCGTCCAGAATAGTAAACTTATCCGAAGGTTAACAAGGATCCTAGAAACAGTTGCTAATGTGACTGCATCGGCCCTGGGGAATCTGACCCAGGAACAGTATGCTATGAGACTGGTCGTTCTTCAGAATCGTCTTGTTCTTGACGTCATCCTGGCGGATAGGGGCGGGGCATTTGAGGTTCTGGACTTTTAAGAGTCCAGAGGTGTCAGGGAAACAACACCCGAAGACCCCTGAGTTCCCCCTGTCCCGGTGCACAAATAAACAGAGACACGGGCTTCTCGATGGCGGCGTCAAAGACCAAGGTTTATTTACTGCAGGGACACAGAAATCATAGGAACCACACAGAGGCAGAATCTAGGAGACTGTTCGAATTGCATTAAGTGGGTCGTTTCTTAAATACAAGAAAAATGTCTTGGGGCAACATTACACGAATATTTCTCATGCCCAACCCGGTATCCAAAACAGATAATAAATAAATATCAAACAATGATTAGCTGTAGGTTTTCGGTATTCGATCAGGCTCTCTTGTCAGTTCTTCATTCTTTACTTGATCCTCCCCGTCATAAAAATCGTAACCTCCCCATTGTAAAAGCCCAGAAGGAAAGGAGCAAAGCCAGGTGCAAAGGATTGAAACGTAGGATAAGAGGTGTTTATGGATCATAAACGGGCAGGGCAATCGTCTTCGGCCTTTTCAGTCAGGACAACGGACACGAAAACCAGTATAGCAGGACTGGCCTCAGGCAAGGGAGGCAGCTTGATTCTGCCTAGTCACGCATCGTCAGCCTTTCTCGGGCTCGAGCTTACGTGTCCTTAACAAGGTGATCCTGCCTGGGGTCATCGTCCGTTCATTGACTATGTGAGGGCAAGAAACAAGATGGATGCCGTAACTAAAATGGATGCCGTGACTTTTACGAGAGGATGCCCTATTTTTCAGTGAATTCATGCTAGTTGCGCAGCGAAAACACTGTCATGTATATAATGATTCATTTGCGGTTCATTGGTACCAAAATCGTGTCAGTAATACGATACCGAATTCACGGGTTCGGATCGCTACAGAACCTCAGACCGTCCTTTTGCCCTTACATAGGCAATAACTCACTCTATGTCAGAGTCCATTTCTATGTTCATTAGGTCACTGATATGTTGTTGCAGCATTACTCTATCTCGTGGTGCATCTCTGAAAACAGGTGGTCTTCTTACGCACAATGAAACACAAACGCTACATAAGGCAGGGCCACACTGAATAATGAGACAGCACGAAAATAAAAATACTAACGTAACACCAATGACCATTAGAACCTTCCACCCCCATGCAGATAACAGATTCCAGAACCATCCCATTAGTGACCAGTCACCTTCCTCTACGTGAATGGAATCGGAGATTTTGTGTAACTTAGAGATGGCCTTGTATACTGTTGGCGCATTATCTGGGATAAAAACGCAGCAACTTGATTGGATCATCTTGCATACCCCACCTCGATCTGCAAGTAACACATCAAGAACCATACGGTTCTGTAACATCATGAGGCGATCCGCTTGAAGCTCAGCTGTCAGGTTACTAAGGGCACCTGTAGTTTCGATAATGGTGGATTCAACTACTCGTGTTAGTTGACGCAGGTTTCTACTGTTGACCATAGGCCCCCAGAACGGGAGGAAACCTTTGAAAAAGTCTCCTGCTTCTTGGCCAGCAGTATCCTCTTTACTGAATACACCTCTCACAACTCTTGTTTTGTGATAGTCCGGTGCAGCAGTGTATGTCGGAGATAACAGTTGAGCAATATAACATGAGCCTGAGAAGTCAGCGGGCAGCCATGTATATGCTCTGTCTTGACAAACAAAATAGGTACCCTTAGCGGCTAAGAATGCAGGGGAAGATTGTGACGGGAACACGTATGTTTCAATACAGTCACTCTTCCCTAGTCGAGCTTTCGGATTCCTCCCATTTCCTTGCAAACAGACCTGACCTTGGTGGGGTACGACCCAGATCGGAGTTGAGCTCTTACGTTTGTTCTCACCCAGAGTGATGCCATATTCTGTAATGTTCCACCCCATGTAAGCCCGCAACTCATCCTTGGGAATGTACGGAGTATTAGTGACATCTCTCACCATATCAGTGATTCCTTTTACCAAGGCTCTATTAGCAGAGTTATACCGGGTGGAACACGGAGGTCGTGGAGGGTAGGTCTCTAGAGCATAGGCGAACATGGTCTGAAATGCCCAGAATGATCCATTATAACTGAAAGGCAGAACCAAATAAGGGATGCCCTTGTCCATGGTATGTGGTATCAGGCCACATACCCAGCAGTTTGTTGTGTTAACCACTAGTTGATGTTGGTGCAAGAGCTGAATGAAAGTGTTATTTATAAACTCAGAGCGTCGAGCTTGCTCGTGGGCAGGAAAAGGATGAAAAGAATGAATAGAACCAATAGTCGGGGAAACAGAAATATGGGGAGATACTGTAGACGTAACAGGTGCAAAGATCAATTGAATACCAAAAATAATTCCGCCTACCAGAGTTATAAAAACAATCAGAAGTGTCAGGGCACATTGCATTAGGAAACATTTACTATACAATATGTCATATAATTTTGTCTTGTGCACATTTATGACTTTAACCCGTCGTAATTCAGGAAGCTCCATCTTCTACAACCGTTCGCAACGGATGGTTTGTACCTGTTAAAAACTTACCTCTGTTTATCCTGGGAGTTCCCAAGACAAACAGAAGAAACCGACCTAATGTCTGATTCCCTGTAAATTAAAACAAGGCACACGTTACGACCCTACGGTAACCCAGACGGCAAGGTAAGAGGATAGCAAAAATAAAAGCAAACTTCCTGACTGTACGGGATGCAATACGATCAAAACAGTTTTACAGTTATTAAACAGAAATGTAATAATGCAATGTCATCAGTTCATCACATGAGAACGTAGATTATAACTGTACTTTCCAGGTCTTGTTTGGTCTTGAAATAGCTGGTCCACAGGTGCAGAAATGTTCAATTCCACAGGTGACAAGTGTTCACTTTGTACAATACTCGGTTCAGGATTCAAAAGAGCGGTTTCTGCTGAGGTGCCAAAGTTCTGTGTTTTAGTTCGTGGATGGTCCGTTAGGTACTCTGCATCACTGAAAAGGATGTGCCTAGGAACAGGTTCTGTCTCGGATACACCAATTCCCTGTCTAACCCAGTTGTCATACGGGAGTGGAAGAGGGACACGCTTCGTGTGGCTGGCGTGCACCCAATTTTTCCTGCCAGCTAGGCGTACTGCAGTTCTGGTTACGAGGAGGACCTGGAACGGGCCCACGAATCTTGGCTGAAGGTTTCGAGTACGTTCAAAGTTCCGCACTACAACCTGGTCGCCGGGTTTCAACGTATGACCTGGACTCTCCGGCAGTTTAGGCAAGGATTCGAATACCTGTTGATGAATAAGGCTCAGTTTAGCAGTCAGATCATGAAGGTAATCAATCAACATTGGGTATTCTATCTGTTTGAATTCCTTTGGCCTAGGGACTCCCCAAACATTAGCAGGGCGGCCGAACACAATCTCATATGGGCTAAGCCCTACTCGAGAGTGTACAGTCGCTCTGGTGGACAGTAAAGCTAGAGGCAAGAGAGACCAGTGGAAGCTTGAATTTTCGCAAGCTTCAGCTTCAGGGTGCCATTGTACCCTTCCACCAAACCTGCTGACTGTGGATGATTCGCACTGTGGAATTTTTGTACAATTCCTAGACCTGCACACACACTCTTCATAACTTTCCCTACAAACTCACTTCCGTTGTCTGACCAAACAATCCGTGGCATACCATACCTAGGGAAGTATTCTTTGAGGAGGATTTTGGCAGTGGACATGGCAGTGTTATCCTTTAATGGGTATGCCTCAATCCATCTTGAAAAGGCACATACTACCACTAGGACATACTTGAGATTGTTACACCTGTCCATGTGGATATAATCCAATTGAATCACTTCAAAGGGACAAGAAGGGGGAGCAAAATGACCAGTTGGGGTTGGGGTTCCCTTGCCAGGATTATGCATCAGGCATACCATGCAGTTTTTCACCACTCTTTCCGCACACTTAGTAATTCCATCATTCTTCCATACTGGAGCTAACATTTTACAGATCCCTTTCGAACTGATGTGCGCCGTTCCATGCGCCATCGTGACTATCGCAAGTACATACGCATCAGGTAACATCCAACGCTGCTGCTCAGACAGATCAGTCCAACATCCACTTGGATCCATTTTACCCGTTTTCTCCTTCCATTCATTCTTCTCATTTTCAGTTGCCTCATTTTGGATTGCTTTCACACTGTCAATCGTATTCTCACACATTCCTGATTCAGCAATCCATCTTGCAGACGTTGCAACATACATTCGGCTCGTCATGTTCTTGGCCATTTCTTTAGCGACCTCATCAGCAAACGCATTCCCTCGGCCAACATCATCCGTAATCTTTCGATGTGCACTGCACTTCACAATCGCAACTTCATTCGGTAGGGTCAGGGATTCTAATAGATCGTTGACTAACTGTCCATGTTGGATCTTAGTTCCGTGGGATGTGAGAAAACCTCTTTCTCTCCAGAGACGCCCAAAATTGTGGGCAACGCCGAAGGCGTATTGGCTATCAGTAAACACATTCACTCTCTTTCCCTCAGCTAAAACACACGCTCTTGTCAATGCAATTAATTCTGCTGCTTGGGCAGAATTCTGACTCACTCTTGCAGTCTCAACAATCGTACTCAAAGTCGTAACTGCATACGCGGCCGTCACATCACCATTCTGTAGTTTAAAACAGGACCCATCGACATATAACGTGCCGTCTGGGTCTGATAACGGAGTATCTTTTAAATCAATTCTACCTTTTGTCTCTTCCTCAGTTCTGAAACAATAATCATGGGGCTCTGAATCACTCGACTCCTGAGTAGTCGGCAACAGTATTGCTGGATTCAATATGTTACATCGCTTGATCTGAATGTGACTTGCCAAAAGCGTCAGCTCATAGCCTGATAATCTAGCACTGGTGAGGTGCTGAGTTTTCGTTCGATTCATGAGTGTATCCACAGCATGTGGAACCATGACTACTAACATGTTGTTCATGACTAGTCCAGCAGACTGTCGAATAGACACTGCGGCTGCTGTCGTGGCTCTTAAACAACTTGGCAATGCTCTGGCTACCGGATCTAATGTGGATGAAAAATATGCACAAGGCCGTTGTTTGTCGCCAAATTGTTGTGTTAATACACTTAATGCACAACCTTCTTTTTCATGGACATATAGTGTAAACGGCTTACTGTAGTCAGGAGTACCTAGCACAGGAGCTGAACACAGCGCATCACGTAAGTCGGAGAAGCTCTGTTGACATTCATCAGACCATGGCAAAGGGCTCGGAACACCTTTTCTAGTCAGGGCTACCAATGGTTTCGCCATGAGAGAAAAATTTGGGATCCATTGTCTACAGTATGACGTAATACCCAAAAACGCACGCACTTCTCTTTGTGTGCTTGGTACAGTCATCTGCGAAATTGCTTTGATTCTCTCTGGGGTCAACCTTCTTCCCTCCTTTGACAAAAGATGACCTAAGTAGGTCACTTCTTGGCAACAATATTGCAGTTTAGAAGGTGACACCTTGTGATGTAAGTCTGACAAATGACGTAATAGTAGCTGCTTTGCAAGTCTCCTTGTCGTCAGCGGCTAGTAAAAGATCGTCTACGTATTGGATCAGAGCAACACCATGAGGAAGTACAAGAGCGTCTAATTGACTTTTTAATGCTTGGCTATAAATTGAAGGGCTTTCACAATATCCTTGTGGAGCGCGTTTGAATCTGAAACTGCGTCCTCCTAAGGAGAAACCAAAAATGTCTCTACTTTCTTCTGCTATGGGAATGCTGAAGAATGCATTTTTCAAGTCGATCACCGTAAACCATGATGCCGATGCAGGAATCAACGTCAATAATGCAGTGATATCTGGTACCACTGGGAACTGTGGAATCACAATTTTATTTACCTCTCTGAGGTCAATCACAAATCTGTAGATTGGAGGTTTGGAAGGGTCAGTACGTTTCAGAATCGGCAGAACAGGACTATTGCAGACGTTTCCTCTAGTTTCCTCTATCACATCTTTCTGTATCAAGTCTTTTACAATCAGCAAGAGTGCTTGTTCACCTTCGTTTGAAATCCGATACTGTGGGATTCGTGGAAATTTAACATTCGCTTTTAGACTTACCACGTAAGGGGGAATTTCCAAGAGGCCTACATCGTTGGGACCAGTTGCCCAAAGCGTATCAGAGAGAGAACGCAGCTCCGGTGGGAGCTTGTCCATCGACATGTACATCGGGGAGATGACTCCTTTACCTAATGTGAGCTGTACTCCCGAAGGAGAACAGTACAGTGTCGCATGCAGGCGTTTCAACAGATCTAAACCAAGCAGATTCTCATTACAACCGGTTGTTAAGATGAGGGGTGCTTCTAGCTCGCATGGCCCAACAGTGATAGATAAAGGACTGGACACAGGATTGTGAACAGGGGCGCCTGAGAAACCTACTGAAGTGTTCGTTAAGCCGGACAAAGGTGCGCCAGGGAGTTTCGCACGCATGATTGAACTTTTTGCCGCACCAGTATCCAACAGAAACGGTTCGACCACGCCTGATGTAACTACTGTGACATAAGGTCCACTCTGATCAACTGGAACTGATACTACTCCCTCTCTCTGCCTGCGGCTGTCCTATTGCTCGCTTCTTTGAATCTCTTCATTATGATCATAGTAATCTTCAACATGATACTGTGGAGATCTACTTGGCTGCGTAGGTTGTATATTTCGCTGGTCGAAATAATTCGATTGGCGATCAGCCTGTGGTGTCATCGTACCACGCCCTCTACCTCTAGGAGCTTGCATAAACCCAACATTACCTCTCTGAGCTGGGACACCACTAGTTTGTGGGTGTAGTACTGGACACTCATTCTTATAATGACCCTCCTTTTTACAATAAGCACACTGATTCCATGCTAACTGTTGTCGGGAAAAATTATAATTAAATCTCTGGGCCGTCCCTTGCTGGAATTGTGGCTGCTGCTGAAACTGGGGCCGCTGCTGTGAATCTGACTGATTCGAACGAGGCGGATATGCCTGTTGCAAAAGAACTTTGGTTTTTAAATCTTTCGTTTTCTTTTCTGATTTTTCCTTCTCTTCTTTCTCTCTATTCTCGTAATACTGAGCAGTTGCAAGTATCTGTGCTGTCGTCGACACTGCCCATGCACTTTCAGAATCCTTTAACTTATTACTAAGCTCAGGTAGTAAATTAAACACGAACTTATCAACAAACAACCTCTGACCTCCCTCGGTACTCATATCTTGCCCACTGTGGTCTACGAAGGTCTCTTCAAATCTAGTGAAGAAGTCAGAGACGCTTTCGTCCTTCTTCTGCTTGCATGCTGATAGTTTATCCCAATTTACTCGTAACGCTGGCATCAGTGTTTTCATCAGATTAATTATTCTGCCAGGTAAGTCAGCAATCAGAGGTTCAGGTTTAGCTCCACCAACCTGCTGTGCGTCTGCCGCTACGATAGCTGGCCAATCACCTCCTAAGGCGACTGGGTGGTTCTCTTGCCGAATCTTGGCCCATATAGGCTGTGGCACTACATTACCAAATAGCATTTCAATGTCTGCCAAATTCATGATACACGCTTGGACTGTCTGTGTTAATTCTTTGTAATAACCAGCAGGATTTTTACGAGGGTCTGGTAATGCTTGTTTTACTGCTAATACTTCAGCCCGTTTCCAAGGAATGTGTATCCACACTCTCTGGAATTGTGCTGGAGCGGCTGCAATACCCAAGTTCCCATCAGCGGCAACTGCTTCGCGCCATATGGGCGGAACTTCTCTCATCGGATACTGACCTCGTCTTTTCCTAGTTATCGGTGTACCATCAGGGTCTCTTGTCGCCCGAAAAGGGGACTCATCCCTATAAGCTAAAATTAATTCTATCGCTCTCCCTACTTCTGAACCTATCACCATTCCTGCGGCGAATTTCTGCTGAATATTTATTAAATCAGAGGGGACGGAATCTAAGTCATCATCTTCCCATTCCTCACGCACAAGAGAACACATCACGTCAAAAACATAACGTTGAGTTGGTTCATTCCACTGCATAAATGTGTCTAACACTCTTCGTGCATCATACTTCGCAGCTTTCGACATCCACCTAAGAGCTGTCGAATCTAACGTCTCTCGTTCCTCGGGACCAGGAAGCTGGCTACGTCTCTGTATAGAGTCAGAAACGGGGGTCCCAATTAAGGACCTGTGGAAAGGAGTTAAGATATTAGTTACAGAGTCGGTTATTTTCCGACGAACGGAAAGCGGAGTCAGAATGACAGGGCTTGGGGACAGGGCAGCTGAAGCAGATGAAATAGTAAGGGTAGGAGTAGTAGGTAAAGCAGTTTGCGAAACGATAGGCAAAGGCGGAATAGGCGACCCAGGAAGAGGGGGTGCCGTAGGATCATTGATCACGGGAAAGACAGGAGCTGGATTCAAAGGAAGTGGAGCACCTATTCCAGGCTGACCAGCAGCTGGCTGTACAACAGGTAGTAACTGTGGTGCTGTAATACCCTGTGCATACGGTGGAGGTGAACTCAACAGGTAAGACAACAGGGGATCCTTTTCAGGGTCCTCTATCGGCTTAGCAGGACATGATGGCAATACAGGGTAACATTTATCAATCGCTAAATTATGTTTTCTATTCTCCATCTCCATTGCTTTCTCGGTCTCGTTGACATGCAGCTGCCTAGCAGACTCCATTAAAGTCAACCCTTTCTCTTTCTGTTCTTTCTTTGTTTTCCTAATTTCTCTCTGTTTGGCTTCTTTGCGCCATACGCGTAAAGAATCAAACATTGCCGGCCGGGCTTTTTTCTTGAATAACTTCATTTCTAAATTATCTAGTATTTCTGTTTCGAAATTACCATGCGGTGGCCAACTAAGGACACCATCTTTCTTGGTATAACGGACCCATACTTCATTATACGTAATAGGACCCACACCATGTTTACAATAGAGCTCATATGTAGGAGTCCCAATCGGAGGAACCGAACACGAATCCTCCAACCGTGAATCCCCGTTGCAACGTAACCAGGACAAAAAACAATTGTTACCCTTAGTCATGACTACAAAGACAAATTCCAACCAAAATGCACAGAGAACTTAGGCCTACCAAAATGAACCAATACCAAATACAAAGATTATCTTAACAAGAGCAACCAATGATAATCTACAAATCCAAAACAAACGTATCCAAATAACCAAACGGAGCACAACCCACTTAATACTTAACTGAAATGTGGAAGACGTCACCAAGGAGAACCCGTTTACGTCTCGCCGTACTAAGGTCTGCACCTCGGGTCCAAGACAGAGCGACAGTCAAGGCAGCGGTCCTCTGTAGCCGTCTGGGAACGAGAACCCTCGTGGAAGAGATCGTCGGGCCACTTTTACGACATGCAGGGATCGATGAAGCGGGGTACCTCCCTCCGGAATCTTCACACGAAACTTCTCGAACTTTTCAGGCTTTGGACCGGTACCGGATGACGTTGCCCCACGTTGGGCGCCAATTTGAGGTTCTGGACTTTTAAGAGTCCAGAGGTGTCAGGGAAACAACACCCGAAGACCCCTGAGTTCCCCCTGTCCCGGTGCACAAATAAACAGAGACACGGGCTTCTCGATGGCGGCGTCAAAGACCAAGGTTTATTTACTGCAGGGACACAGAAATCATAGGAACCACACAGAGGCAGAATCTAGGAGACTGTTCGAATTGCATTAAGTGGGTCGTTTCTTAAATACAAGAAAAATGTCTTGGGGCAACATTACACGAATATTTCTCATGCCCAACCCGGTATCCAAAACAGATAATAAATAAATATCAAACAATGATTAGCTGTAGGTTTTCGGTATTCGATCAGGCTCTCTTGTCAGTTCCTTATTCTTTACTTGATCCTCCCCGTCATAAAAATCGTAACCTCCCCATTGTAAAAGCCCAGAAGGAAAGGAGCAAAGCCAGGTGCAAAGGATTGAAACGTAGGATAAGAGGTGTTTATGGATCATAAACGGGCAGGGCAATCGTCTTCGGCCTTTTCAGTCAGGACAACGGACTCGAAAACCAGTATAGCAGGACTGGCCTCAGGCAAGGGAGGCAGCTTGATTCTGCCTAGTCACGCATCGTCAGCCTTTCTCGGGCTCGAGCTTACGTGTCCTTAACAAGGTGATCCTGCCGGGGTCATCGTCCGTTCATTGACTATGTGAGGGCAAGAAACAAGATGGATGCCGTAACTAAAATGGATGCCGTGACTTTTACGAGAGGATGCCCTATTTTTCAGTGAATTCATGCTAGTTGCGCAGCGAAAACACTGTCATGTATATAATGATTCATTTGCGGTTCATTGGTACCAAAATCTTGTCAGTACTACGATACCGAATTCACGGGTTCGGATCGCTACAGAACCTCACTTGTAGGGTCATCGGTTCTAGCTGTTGCGTTTTTATACCTAATAACGCACCATCTGTATACAAAGCAATAACGAGGCTCCACAAGATTGCCCAAAGTATACATCAAGACCCCGGCACGTGGACATGGTCCAGTTGGCTCTGGGGATTAATATCGGCATGGGGATGGAAAGTGTTGACCATCTGTGGGTTGGTACTATTAATAATATTCAGTTGTTGCCTATGTCTACAGTGTGGCCCGGCCATTTGCGGCCTGTGTGCTACTGCATGCGTTCCACATCCCCATTTACAGAGCATTGAAAATGGAAAAATAATGCTGCAAGAACAGATCGACTGTCTCATGAAAATAGATGTTACATAAGGGGTTCACTAGGGAACAAGGAGGGAATGAGGAAAATAAAAAATTATGAGGCCTATGTGTCCCCATGTGCCCCCCTAAACGCTTATGTGCACATGCATGTAACCTATGCATTTCCCCTCCATGGCCTTCCTATCATGATGCTTATGCTACAACGTGGCCTGCCATCATGCAGTCTCCCATGAGAGAAACGACAAATCTGTATCGAGGCCTACACGTTTTTCATCATGTTTTCCTGCACCACATAAAAACCCGTGTTTTGTGGCTCAGCCAGACCCGAAAGAGGTTTCAGGCCTCAGCTGCAGCTGTGTATCCTTGGCCTTGCACACTTGGGCCTCAGCCAAAGGGGCCCTGTCAGAGGTGCCGAGACAGTATTGAGCACGGTTATCTGCTTACTCCTACAGAGCCGCATTCCTGCCTGGAGAAGGAGGGATCAACATAACCCATCAGCAAAGGAGAAAGCCTAGCCTTACCGTCTCTGTTTGTGAGATTGCAAAGCTCACGTCAGTAAAAAAGCCCATAGCCCCCATGTAAGGCCTCTGCAGTAAATAAAGAAATAGATGCCACATCGGCTCTTGGTGATGGGCAACCTATGTCACAAATCAGTCCCTGCTCCAGACATCAGATAACAGATAAAACAAGATGTGCTGGTCGTCCTGACACCGAAGGCCTCACTCACTGAAGGCCTCACTTCCAGACTTCCCGGTTGCATAGCAACCCTTCCCCGCGTCAGTTACACGTCATACTCGAGTTGAGCACAAGTAAGGCAAAGTTCCAGTACAATTCCAACAGATCACGCAACCCCCTCCAGGTATCCACCCACCTATGACAAATCACCTGCTATCATCAAGTGGACGCCCACATGGACGCCCACCTTCACACCTACTTACACGCCCACATGCTCTTATCTCATTCTCTTTTGCTCTTTTTGCTTACGTACATTATGGAGATGTATATATACTGTACTCTGTGAATAATGTTTTGAGAATTCTTTTGAGACCCTTCCAGATCCCTTGTGGTGATGGTAATATTCTCCCTATGACTCGAGTTATTGGAATAAAGCCTTTTTTTGAACCTGATACCACAGACTCAGCCTCTTGCTTTATGCATGATCTTATTGATATTCTGAAATTCTGAGAGCGTAATATTTTATTTACGACAAATGATCGAACTATGTGTCGTGGAGAACATCTTCATATTTAATGGAGTTCTAAATAAACAAACACAGGGAACTTCGATGGGCACCTGCTTTGCTCCCAGCTACACCAATCTTTTGGTAGGCTGGTGGGAGAAGCAGGTGCTCTGGAGTGAAACCCTAAAGTAATGGACAAACAAGGTCAATATTTTGCTCCGGTTTATAGACAATGTCTTTTTTGTCTGGGAAGTCGCTGAAAAAGATCTCCTTAACTTTGTAAAAAAACTGACAATTTAGTGAATCTCAAATTCGTCATGCAATACAGTCAAGAGAGTGTAGACTTCTTCGATATCAGAGTCACAGCCAAGAGGGACAAACTTGAAACTGATGTATTTAGGAAAAAAACAGCTGGCAACTCAGTGCTACATGTTGCTAGTTGCCATCCATCGAACTTTAGGTGGAGTATCCCCTTTGGTGAATTTCTCCTTGCCAAGAGAAATTGTAGCTTAGAAATAGCATATAAGAAAAACAAAACTGAAATGTGTAAAAGATTTCGAGCCAGGGGATATCCTATAAAGATGCTGAGAATGGGGAAGAAGAGAGCTGATACAGTAAGGAGGGAGGAAGCACTCTATAAAGCACCCAAGACCAATTCAACCAAATCTGATTCCACCATCAGACTTATCACTACCTACAACTCACAATCCAATCAGTTCAGCCAAATAGTCAGGAAATGATGGGACATACTCCTACAAGACAAAACTGTCAAAGAGAAACTAGGCCCCATCTTGCTATAACATATAGGAAAGGCCAATCTATAAAAGATCAAATAGTAAGGTGTAATATGGAAAATAAGCAACTGACCTGGCTAGCGAAGAGGGGAGGATTCCACACATGTGGAAAATGTAAAGCCTGTAGTCACAGTGATAATGTAAGGGAGGTGACATTACAAATAACTAACAGAAAATGGTGCATACGCAAAAACATACAGTGCAACACAGAATTTGTGGTTTATGTCATCACTTGTCCTTGTGACAAGTGGTACATAGGCTCAACCACCTTCCCTGTTAAGAAAATAATACTCGAACATTGGCGAGCCATTACTAACAAAGACTTTACCTACAGTACTGAGAGACACTTCAACCAGCACCATGATGTGACTGGACAAAGGCCAAATACTTTGCATTGGATACTATTCCCAAAAAATCCGAGAGGTGGCAATAGAATTTTGTCCTTGCGCAGATCAGAATCCAAGTTCATTCTTCAAGCTGGTAGTGTCGCTCACATAGGGATGAATATTGATGAAGAAATGCATGTGCATCTCTGATTTTCTTTATCTGTAAACCTCCTGATACCTGATGGGAACTTCTGTTCCAAATTGTTTTTTAACATTTTTCACTTTTATTTTGGACTTACTCACTTTTCCGTGTTTAATCTTTTCTTTGATGTATTTCTCCATGGAAAAATTGTGTTAATGGAGAACCTCAGGGAATGTGTATGATCTACCTGCCTGAATCATTGATTTGCTATGTTTAGATTATTAAGTGTGAAGATTTCAACTAAACGTGTTTCTATCTCTGTTTGCCCTTCTATAGATTGGACCTGATGGAGTGAGTGTGTCACCGACTACCGATAAAGCTACATGCACGGAGTTTAGGTGTTTGTACTTGCAATCACGTTCTCCTCTAATAGACACAGTCTGGGGCATTCAAGAATGAGACTCTTTAGAATTAGGTGTTCGAGTTAGAACCAGATATGAATCTTTGTCGTTTAGTTGATTTTGTTATATTTTTTTGTTTTCACACTTTAGAAACCCGAGATTCAGCCAGGGTACTAGACCCTTTATAGCTTTTTTGCACTATACATAGTTAGGTACGTAGAGTAAATCACTAATGACAGCTGTGTGCTGCATATTTTGTTTCCATGTACCTTTTGTATATAAATGCAACGCATTGTTTTGCAGATTAGGGTACTAAACCTAGATTCTCTGTCGACAATGCTTAACTCACTGATACACAGTTATGTGATGAAATCTGAGTAAGTCCGCATTGTTATTTGCATGCAGTATTGAAAATACTAAAAGTTATGTACTACGACACTCACTTTGTCTCTGGATGGTGGTGAAATCCAGAGTCTTTTCTTTATTTTTGGTAAAAAAGCATTTAATCATGTGTACCGGAACTGTGGTCATGTGACCAAGAGCTGGACAGCTCGAAACGCGTCTTCCTTTGTGCCCGTGAATAAAGATATATTCTCGAGAACTGGATCGGTGTGGCCCGTATTTCTTCAATTTGGAGAGTTTCCTGTTCTATATATATATATATATATAAAATAACATGAGCGCCAAACCCACTGGAGGGAGTATAATGTGCATTTACGGACTGCAGGTCCCAGGAAGCATTGTGAGGGCAGAACACCGGAGGCTAATTAAAAGTAATTAATGAGTTAACATGGGACAGTGCAAACGCACGTAAACGTGGCAGCTTGTGTTCTGGCCTCTGAGGAAGAGGATTGTGTCCTTGAAACGCGTCAGGCCAGGGGGGCACCATTGCGGAGTGTGAATCAGCCTGTTACTATTAAAAGTGATGTCACTGACCTGTGGAGGAGTGCGGCCTCATCTCTGGGGGAAATTTGTGGAAACATGGAATCACGTCGCTTCCAGGCCGTGGAGGCGACGCACCACCCTGGAATTAAGTTGGGTCTGTGCAGGGAATTTTTCTTTGCGATCGGCGAAGCAGGTATTTAAATTTAACAGACTGCGTCCCACTCAGGGGCTTAATAGAGAGCTGTGAATTGGCCCCTTAAAAATAACATGAGCGCCAAACCCACTGGAGGGAGTATAATGTGCATTTACAGACTGCAGGTCCCAGGAAGCATTGTGAGGGCAGCACACCGGAGGCTAATTAAAAGCACTTAATGAGTTAACAGGGGACAGTGCAAATGCACGTAAACGTGGCAGCTTGTGTTCTGGCCTCCGAGGAAGAGGATTGTGTCCTTAAAACGCGTCAGGCCAGGGGGGCACCATTGCGGAGTGTGAATCAGCCTGTTACTATTAAAAGTGATGTCACTGACCTGTGGAGGAGTGCGGCCTCATCTCTGGGGGAAATTTGTGGAAACATGGAATCACGGCGCTTCCAGGCCGTGGAGGCGACGCACCACCCTGGAATTAAGTTGGGTCTATGCAGGGAATTTTATTTTGCGATCGGCGAAGCAGGTATTTAAATTTAACAGAATGCGTCCCACTCGGGGGCTAAATAGAGTGCTGGGAATTGGCCCCTTAAAAATAACATGAGCGCCAAACCCACTGGAGGGAGTATAATGTGCATTTACGGACTGCAGGTCCCAGGAAGCATTGTAAGAGCAGCACACCGGAAGCTAATTAAAAGTACTTAATGAGTTAACATGGGACAGTGCAAACGCACGTAAACGTGGCAGCTTGTGTTCTGGCCTCTGAGGAAGAGGATTGTGTCCTTGAAACGCGTCAGGCCAGGGGGCCCCATTGCGGAGTGTGAATCAGCCTGTTACTATTAAAAGTAATGTCACTGACCTGTGGAGGAGTGCGGCCTCATCTCTGGGGGAAATTTGTGGAAACATATATATATTATCTACTGGCGGTCGCCAGTAGATAGTTATAGTTAGGACCGTGTTTCCATAGGAAATCCGCAACATTCTACTTGGAATAACTTTGGCGCCGGTTGTCGAATCCTCGCGAAATTTTCAAAATAGGTGGGGCGCTTTGCTCCGCTCCTACCCTGAAAGTCTGGGGGGGATTCGTCAAGCGGGGGCTGAGAAAAAAGGGGGGTCCCAAAACGCGTTTTCCCCATGCAATTTTTCATAGGGACCTTTAGTCCAAGGTACAGCCCGAACGGCTGAACAGAATTACTTGAAATTTGGCAAAGAGGTAGTCCTCAGGTCAGGCATGTGCCTTTTGCATATATGGTGTCAATCTGTTCAGTAGTTCCTGAGAAAATCAAAAGTAAAATCATATACATATCTGGGCGGAGCCTAACCACACATCTCATCGTGAGATCTGATTGGCTGTCAGTACTTCATCCAAGAAGTGTTGGCAGCCATCTTGGGACCAATATACATGATAGCACCTCATTAAAAAGCATTGCAGTTAATAGAAGGTTTTAAGACTTTAGTTACATTATAAATCATTTGTTGATGGTACCATACTCATTTTAGGAATTGTGGTGTGTTGTAAGGTGATTTTACCATGTGAGAAAGCCTTCTGCTGAGATATCACGAACCATGTTTGAGAGAAACAGGGGTGGGGGAATCATATCGCCCGACGCCTGAACCATGTTGTTTATATTGACGGGCAAGAAGATCTATTGTCTATTTATGTCCGACGGACATGTAGACATTAATCACGTTTTAATCACGTTAAAACAACAGGCTGTGGGCACTCTGGGGCTCACAGCCAATCCGAAGCTTGCAGAGAGCCTTTGGCGGCATCTGATTGGCTAGCAGCAAATGACTGGGCTCTAGCCAGTGATTGGCTGGGGGAGTGAAACGTCACTCAGCCTCTGCAAGCAGTAGTCCGTGGCCGCCACGAGGCTTGCAATAAGCATTCAGGTAAAATAAGCAGTTTTGCCCGCTTGAATTGTGTGATATTGTGACGGAGGTGCTGCGATTTTCTTTTATTTATATTTTTAGCAACCGTGCGTGGGTAGATTAATTAGTACAAAAGCCTAGGCCTGGCCCGCCTCGGCGCCTCAGATGAGGACGTCAAAAAAGCGTATCGCAAGCAGGCGCGCTGCGCTACCACCGCTTCATGGGGGAAACACCCATTACAACGAATTCAGAGTCACGCGTTGCCATGCAACGCGGGTTTAACATCGCGGGTCCGGAGTCTTCATACCGCAGATGGAAACAGATCTGCAGATTAATGCTTTCAAAAGAGACATCCGTTGGTGACTTGCAATTTATAACTTAAAGTCCTAATATAAAATAGTGAGCTATTAACTTTCAGCCCAGAACTGCATAAACACACCAACAAATATACATTACAAAATTGATTAATGTTGCAAAGAGGGTACATTTGGCGAAAAAACGATTCTTATTATCAAAGGAAGCTCCCAAGTTTGCTGTTTCTTTTTCGACTCTGCGTTTGTGCTTCTCCACACCAAGCACTCTTAAACTACTGCCTACCAGTATGGGTGACATGTTACTCCTACACTTTCACTCCTTTGGCTTATGGGCAAAAAAACATTGTCGCACACGGCGCAGCCAGCACTAAAAGCTTTCGAAGCACCTGCTGCAGCGTTTCTTTCCGTCGGCAATTACCAGGCCTCACAGAAATGTGTAGGAAACTTGTGTGATGAATTACCATCCTGGAAAGAGATCCGTGTTGTGTATAGTTGAGGTTGTGACCTAGTTAGTGCAGAGGGTTAATATGCCTGCTGCAAAGAACATGTACGAAGTCGATTACAGAGTGCATAGGATGGAAACAGATCTGCAGATTAATGCTTTCAAAAGAGACATCCGTTGGTGATTTGCAATTTATAACTTGAAGTCCTAATATAGAATAGTGAACTATTAACTTTCAGCCCAGAACTGCATAAACACACCGATAAATATACATTACACAATTGATTAATGTTGCAAAGAGGGTACATTTGGCGAAAAAACGATTCTTATTATTAAAGGAAGCTCCCAACTTTGCTGTTTCTTTTTCGATACAACTTAACGATTCGCAAGGAACGTAGGGCTCACGTCTGGCCAGCTGCAAAAGTGAGGGGGAAATGGCAGGAGGCACGCTGGCTGACACCTTTTATATCCCACCCATACGTTTTTACAAGGGTGACGGGAAATTAGTACATTACGTATGGTTTGAAATGTACGTATTTTGTGGGAATAAATACACAGCCAAGGGTGATGGTAAATTAGTACATTACGTATGGTTTGAAATGTACGTATTTTGTGGGAATAAATACACAGCCAAAAAAATGGAAAAAAAGGGGAATAGAAATAAAAGAATTGCAGTCAGGGTTAAGGGGAGGGGGCGCAGGGGGGCAGGGACGCGATAATATCGCTTGACAAGTTTTCCTTTAGCATTATTATTGCACAGCATTCAATGGTTTACTGATTTTAATAAAGCAAAAATATATTAATGTTTCTCTGTCAGCCGGAGCCCTTAGGTTTGATGTGGAACGGGGGTAGGTGGGACAAGTGGATTTTACAGGACATGTAGATCTCAGTGGCATTTTGTCCCTTGGACAACTAGATTATTTGGAAAATTCCACACCCCTGAAATAAAAGACCGGCATTGCGCCGGAGGCCACGCCCCCTCCTTGCAGCACTCTGCAAACGCGCCCCCTGGCCAGTTGTAAGTTGAGGAATTAATTCCCCTTCAATACGGAGGGTCCCTGAGGGCCAACTAGCCCAACAGGTATCTCCAGTATGTGCCAGGGAGCTGCGTTGCAGACAGTTGTTCTGAGGCCACGCCCCTTTTTACACCTCCATGCAACGCAGCTCTGTGGCGCTTACTGGAGGTACCTAGAGGGCTAGTTTGACCCTAGGGACCCTTAGGATTCAAGGGGACTTATTCTCTCAACTCAGAACGCCCACAGGCCCTGTGGCGCATTTTTAAGTGGGGGAAATAATTCCCTTTCAATCCTGAGGGACCCTGGGGTCCAACTGGCCCACCAGGTGCTTCCAGTAAGCACCACTGCTCTGCGTTGCAGAGAGGTGGTGCAGGCCGTGCCACTTTTTACACCTCTCTGCAACGCAGCTCTGTGGCGCTTACTGGAGGTACCTAGTGGTCTAGTTGGACCCTAGGGACCCTCAGGATTCAAGGGGACTTAATCTCCCAACTTAAAACGGCTACAGGGTGTGTTTACACAGTGGGGAAGGGAGGGGACGGGGCATGAGGTGACGTGTTCAAACACGCCCTGTGGTGCGTTTTAAAAGGTAGTTTTAATCCCCTGCCCTATTATATACTAGGGGCTTACAGAGGAGGTCATGCTAATCACAGGGGGACCCCAACACATAGTGTGCCCTAGTGTATGTAGGTGTTTTCACTGTATTCTGAGTGTCTTTTAACATAGCACTGGCTCTAGGACTGGTTAGTCAGACTCAGTTACCACCAGTATCCGTCTGAAAAAGTTGAGGGTACAGGATGATTTTGCAACAAGGCTTGTTTCTGCTCTTCTGTTTGTTCTTTCTGCACGTTATACTTCTTCCTGCACTTTTCTTCGTCTTTGAGGACTTCTGTTGCTTCTTTCTGCATTTCTTTTTTTTCTTTCTGTGCGTTTTTCCTTCTTTCTTCACATGTCCTATCTCTGTAGGCATAGCTAGAAATTAGCATTTAAAAAACCTTTGAAATTCACTGAAAAAAACATAGGTTTCAGGCACGTTATAGCTAGGAATTAGCATTTAAAAAAACCTTAGAAATTCACTGAAAAAACCATAGGTTTCAGGGGCGTTATAGTTAGCTGGACTTTTCACTCGTACAAAACCATAGAAATTCCCCCGTTATAGTTAGTTCAGCTAACTATAACTCGTGCGCCCGCAATGCACTGCTGATGACGTCACATATTACATCACTCATGACATGGTCAGTGACATCACTCATGACATCACTGATGACATCACTGATGACATCATCCTTGTGATAGAGTGGCAGACCTCCTCTCCCCCTAATATAACCTTTGATACACACATTCAAAAATAGAAATTAAAATTTTCAAAACAATGGACATACCAATACCAGTTACAACAACCTATTCAGTAATTGTAAGATCCACATCCACTCATTCACCAACAGTCCTATACAGTCACTCATACATGTACTCACTCATCATATGTACTCATACACCTATACATCCTGTTACACAACACCACTCATCCATAAAGTTACTCACACACATAGTCACTCATGCTAATAAAGAATCAAACATCCGTTTACCTGCATATACAGTTATACACACACCACCCCACTTACTTCTACAGAAACTTACACATACTTAGTCTTTTTAACAATCACTTATAGAAACACATACTTATTCATACAGGAACTCTTTCAATCTCTCACTCTCACATATACTCACTTATATACACCAATAGTCACCTATACTAGTTTAAAACATATATAGTTACTCATAGAGACACTATTGAGACAGTCATTCACTCACTAACACACCCATGCACACGCTCATCCACCCATACAGTCCTGCACACATGCTGTCTTCAACACATGCAAACAGTGAGTCACTCATTCAAGAACCTATGCACTACGTAATACCCCCCACCGAACCATACAGACATCAGACACTTATACTGATGCTCAAAAAACCAACTAATAACCTATATAGACACTCATGTAGCTACTCACCAACCCATGCAGCCACTTATACACAAAGTGAGAGACTGATACAGATATTTACATATTTAAACATTACTCACTAAGCCATGTATTCACTAAGATACACTTAATCAGTCAGTTATACAATCAATTTTTCAAAAACAAATCATCCATTTAGACACTTATATACCCATTTATTCTTCCATCGACCTTGAGATATACATATATAAAACATATGTAATTTTCAGAAAAACACACATTCACTGGATTATGTCATCAGTGATGTCATCAGTGATATCATTTGAGATGTCATCAGTGATGTCATGAGTGATGTCACTGACCATGTCATGAGTGATGTAATATGTGACGTCATCAGCAGTGCATTGCGGGCGCGCGAGTTATAGTTAGCTGAACTAACTATAACGGGGGGATTTCTATGGTTTTGTACGAGTGAAAAGTCCAGCTAACTATAACGCCCCTGAAACCTATGGTTTTTTCAGTGAATATATATATATAGATAGATAGATATAGATATATAGATATATAGATATTTTATCCTATAGGCCCATAGGAATTCATGGGAACACATTTGCAAATTGTGAATACCAAATTGGTGCATTTTTGTGCATTTTTCAGAGGATGCGCAAATTACCATCAATTTGAAGTTGATGGTAATTAGCGTTTCCTAAATGCACCGTTTGCATTTAGGAAAGACTTGATGCATCGCATTTCAGGAATCGCAAATTGCGATTCCCTAAATGCATTCACAATTTAGGTAATCTCAAAAAATTGTGATTACCTAAATTGCGAATGGAAAGCCTTTGATGCATCCGAAAATGCAATTTGCCTTCGCAAATGGGCCGATTCTGCGAATCGGCCCGTTTGCGAGGGCGATAATGCTTGATGCATGTGTCCTTTTAAGTCTTAAAGTTGGGACATTTATTCAATTTGTTTTAAGTGTAAGGACCTTCATTACTGGATTCTGAAGATTTTTTGCAGTCAGTTTAAAAATTGAAGATACACCTTTGCACTGCATTTTGTCGAACATTGAAAACGTTATTGACTTCCACTCTGTTGACAGCAAATCACTGCATAATCTATTTAATGTCATTAAATGGTGGTCTCATCCTGACGTTTGTCAAAACAGATTGGCACTATGGTTGACTCTATGTGTGTACTTTAATTATTGTGTGACACCCTGGCAGAGCAAGTGGGCCTGACATTTAATTAATGCACACCTCATGTTTTGCTTGGACCATAGAGCATTATTGTGTTTCCAGTGTTCAGAGCATGCTAATGGGTACACTGTTAGAAGTTTCTTGCGCGCAGAGGGTCCAGAAGCTGGTTTGGGGGTTGCCTGCCATTTGGGATCTTTAATTATTGTGTGACCCAAGTTGGTTGTGAAGCCCTTCAGAGGGTGTCACCATAAGCATCCCCTTAGATATTTATGAGATAAAGTAAATTTTCTTTTTAATCTTCCTTGAGTAAGCATTAGACTGCTCTGTTTCACCACCCCGATAATCAAGTGCTAAAAAGGGGCACTTTATATCAAGTTAGGGGTCCTCAGTACGTGGGGCCAGTACACCAGCGTTGAAATACTCCACTTGGTACCGTTGGGGCCAAATTTCCCCTGTCTGGCCATGAACCCTCCGACACAGATTCCTTATAACTATAAACTAGGTATGCGTTAGATACAAGTCAATCCAAATGGACAATTATTTTATCCTGTATTGCAACTGCATTCCCTAGATGTGAACTGTGTATATGTATAACATTTACGGTGCTGATACATTTTAAACCCTGATGAACGTTTGCAATCATTAAAAAGTGATTATTTAACAGTTTGAGACAAGAAAAGACATTTACATTCCAAAGGTCTAAGTGTTTTTTTTTATTTTGTAGCCCTGGTGATTTCTAGCATTTTGTTCTACTGCTGACTTCTGCCTTTCAATGTATTATTTTGTCAGTATCAATTTTATTGATCCCAATCAATCACAACCTACTGCCACAGAATCAATATCCACGAGCAGAGAATGTATAAATAAATGCATTTCCCCTGGCACAGGAAGGTGGATACTGCGAGTCACTTTCTTCGCCTTCTCCAACAGATCGTTGCTTTAGCTTGTGATCTGTACCCGTCCAGACAAACTGATGGACTTTGGTGAAAACTCACTGTTCCAGCGGTTTGCACTTTAATAGCACTCATTAAATCGCTAGCGATGTTAAACTGCACAAACGAACAATGCTCAGGCAATGAGTCAGACTATGGCTTAAGGTGTTTTCATATTGAAAATTGGAGTTCTGCATTATTTATAAGCTCAACATATTTATATTTAAGGGAAACACTATTTAAGCCAATTTGAATTAAATAATTACTTTTTACAAAATAGCACACGAAGCATAAATTGTAGGAGCTCTAATTAAGTATATGCTAAATAACACTACTACATATTCACCACCAACTATTCCTGCTTCAAAAATGTAAAGACAGAGAAGCAATCGCAGCCAGTCAGTGCGGCACAAGATTCCTGTGACACGGACAGTAATGCTAATGATTAGTGTCTGTCCATCACGTCCGGGTTAAAGTCGTTGATTCAAGCCGCTATCTTCCTTCTATGGGCTGTATAACGTCCTAATCACTGTCTGGTAATGTTGACTGATCTTTTTTGTTTAAATGTGTTTATTGAGTTTTATAATGGCAACTTACTGCAGGTTATACAGCTGTATCACAGTACAATATTGATTTAATAACTTTTGGTAAGCAGGTTTGTAGTACAGCACGTAAAAAAGGGGAAAAAAAGAAAGGGACAAAATATATATAAACTATGAAATGCTTAGTCGATACTATAAAGATGATTGCGCTGGCCTAATGAGTATATGTATGGTGTGACAATTTACAACATAACATCTATATAACAAGGGTGTTAACGCATTGACTCTTTACCTCAAAAATTCAGACATTAAAAACACTGCATTACAGTGTGCATCTTACTTCGCTTTTCTATGAGACCTTTCCAATTGCTACCATGCAGCGCTTAACTGTGTGTAACCTAAACAAGTTGCCACAACTTAGACTTCCCTTCCACCACTAGCAGTGTTTGACACAGATTATGTTGATTGACCTGGGTAATGTCAGTGAGGAAAACTCTTCTGTTTTGCCCTTTGTGTGGTGGTGGGTGCATCATGAACGGTTTGGCGTGTCCCTTAAATCTGAGCTAGTCCGCCAGTATCTAATCTGTGCTTCATATGGGTGCGGTGTATGGCACCTCGGCCTGGCTTTGCCAAATTGTGTGAAAGTCTGTCAGAGTCGCATCCCAGTGTGCCGCAAGTGGCTGCTTGCGAATACCTATCGCATCTTCACGACGCAGCGCCATACTCTCTGCTTGCGCCCAGCAGAGCAGTGACTAGAACCAGGCTCGCTCTACCGGGGGGTTCGGGAGACTTCCAGCACCACGTAATCAGACGCCTGGCCACTACGAGTCCCAGGTCTGTATACTAGGACGTCACCTTGTATTTGCTGGATCTTTGATACAGCCCCAATATACAGACCTACCATGACCAATGGATCGCGCGCTCTGTGCATTGTGTTAGGTTTGTGGTGACCACACCCCAATAAGTCTGTAGTGATGGGCAGGACCAAAGCATATGAAGCAGAACACAGTCCACCCCGCCGCACCTGGGACAGCCGGCGTCACCACGATTGAAGTACTCATTGATCCTGGCTGGTGTCAGATAGGCCCTGTACACTATGTAATATTGAATTAGCCGAAATCGCTGTATATCCACTTCCCAGTGAGTCCGCAAAGAATTGAATTGCGTGTGTACTCTCAGTGACTCCGCAAACCACTTGACTAGTTGGTGGCCTGTCCCCAGTTCGCGCAGGTACTGCATGGTTAAATGTGTAACTGGCTCCTGCGCCATGTTGCCCCACGCTTTCTGCAACGTGCGGACAACCACTGCATGTAGCTGGAACTGGCCGTGTGGCAGATCCGTGCTTTCCGCAAGCGCATCAAAGGGCAATAGCTGCCCATCTCCGTACAAGTCTCCCAATGTGAGGATACCTACCACCTACCATTGTAGTAATTTCACAATGGTGATAGCCCAATATCATCTGGGCATGCCCACTATAGGCAAGGACGGCGTGTATGGAACCACGGTGCATGCAATTTGCAGACTACGACGAAAACAGAAGTAAATGTAAATGTAAATGTAGTTGAGCTTATATAGCGCACAGCTACCCGCTGTGGGTTTCCCGGCGCTTGCTTAGGGAACCCGTCCTGGTATTCCCCTGGGAGATAGCAGGGTATCCACAAGGTGAAAGTCAGGCATCCCGCCGCGAGGGGCCGTTATGGAGATTAAGCAAGCTATTGCCCAGAGTCGCAGAGTGTGAACCCGTGAGTCGAGGAGGCACCGGGGCGAGAATTATTGAGTCCGTGGAATTTTTAGCCCAAGACCTGCCGAGGCGGGGAATTGAACCTTGGTCCAGGGCCGATCTCAGCTTCCGGGTCTGCCGCCTCTAACCCCTGAGCCACACTTCGCCACTTCCAACAGTAGTTGGGTCGGCGGCCTGCCCTTCCTGCTGGGATGAAATACTTCCACCACTCGTGAATGCGTTAGTGCCGGTGCCTGAGATGCTAAGTCCTCTAGGTGGCATAAACTCAGACAGCTTGTCACCCACAGGAGCTGGGCCACCAGACAGTATTACTCCGTATTTGGCAATGATAGGCCTCCACTAGTTGTGGAGGGGTACATCTTGGCTAGAGACACTCTACTGCGTGACCCATTCCAAATGAATTTCCTCATGTCTAATTCCAGGCCCTTAAACTGCGCCAGTTTAAGAAAGGCCGGCAAATTCACAAAATGATGTAAGAGGCAGAGGACGACTACCATCTTCAGCAGTGCTATGCGTTCCATAACAGCCAATGGAATTGTGCCCCATAAGGACATCTGCACCGCAGTGATGGCCCACACCAAGTTACCCTCGAGGAGGTCCACGGGTCCCTATATATGAGTATTCCGAAATATCAGTATATGGACAGTTGCCAATGCACTAGGCTACCATTAATAGTCAGATGCAGATCTGGGGTGGACTACGTGAAGGGATACAGGCATGGCTTATCCCAATTTACACGAAGTCCTGAGACAGCAGCAAAGTCCAGTAGTGTTCTCTCTATTACTCCACAGGGCAGCCTGACGTCTTTAAGATATATCAGCAGGTCGTCTGCATATAATGAAGCTCCATGTAGCCCATCGCCCAACGGGATACCCCACAAGTCCTGTGTTTTTCGCAGCGCTTCACCCAGGGGTTCAATCTCCAGAGTGAACAGAAGCGGGTAAAGTAGGTAACTCTGCCTTGTGCCACGTTCGATAGGGATCTGGTCTGACACATATGGGCCTGTTTTGACGCTACTAACACAAAAAGGTTTTTAGATAGGAGGGTCTTAGGGAAGTTTAAAGACCTGCAAAGGGTTATATCCCCAGAAAATATCAGACAAAAACCACGTACTAAATCCTTGGGTCTATTTTGTGCAGAATATTGGTAAATACGAGAAAAGTAAGCCACAAACTATAACACACAGACCTAGCTGTTTTGACCCTAGCCACTGGCTGAGTATAAAGTAGCTGAACAAGATGTATGAAATCATCACCTAGGTTGTATCTGCTCAGTGAATAGAAAACTCCACTCCAGGGTGTCAAACATCTTTTCTAAGTCTAGCAATAAGCAACCTGACTGCTCCCAGACCGCCCTGGAGTAGTGCGTCACTCTGAAGAAGCGACACAGATTTAATGACGTGCTGCGATTAGGGACAAATCCTTTCTGATCTGAATGGATGAGCGTCGGCACCAGCAGGGCCAATCTGCATGCCAGAATTTTTGCCAGCACTTTATAATCTACATTTAGAAGTGCTAGCGGCCGATACAAGACGAGTAGTTCCACATTCCTATTCGGCTTCGGCAGCGACACCAGCAGTGATTCACGCAGCGTACCAGGCAGTATCCCTGATTCCTGTGCACTGTGATACACGGCGAAGAGTTGCGGAGCTAGGGCATGTTGATAGGCTTTGTAATATTTGGGAGGGAAGCGATCAGGTCCCGGTGCTTTGCCCATGGCCAGGGAATGTATCGCTGCATTCACCTCTTGCAATGTTATCAGCTTGTTCAATTCGGCTTGCTGTTCGGCAGTGGTTTGTGGAATAGTCAGCAAAGAGAGGAAGGAGTCTGGTTCAGCTGCCCCCTCCCGCCACGTGGATCCATAAACTTTGGCATAATGTAATGTAAATTTGGTGTGTATGTCGTACTACTTAGTGAGAACCCGTCCGGTGGTGGATTGCAGATGTAGTATGGGTGACTGCACTATGCTCCTGTCTAATCATACGTGCAAACAGCATGCCAGCCCTATCTGCTGCTGCATGAGTTCGCGATGCGTGAGACGCGTAATTTAAGCAGTGTAGCCTTTCCAAAATGTCTGAATGTTTTTGCTTTTGTTTGTCTATTGCGAGCAGAGTATCCCTGCCGCATGCTCGATCAGTCTCTAGAGCCGTTACGTTGTTCTCAATCCGCGTCACTTCGGACACACCAGCTCAAGCCTAAACACCGCCCCCAAACCACTGCCTTACCGGCGTTGCATAACAGTCCTACGTCAGTTACAGAGCCAGTGTTGTCTGCGAAGTACGTGTCAATCGCCGCGCCTACTGCCTCTCTGAATGGGGAATCTTCCAGTGCAAGGGGTTGCAACCTCCATATGTGTGTGGTAAGTCGCTCTGCTTCCCGTCGCAGCTGCATTACATGTTGGTTATGATCTGAGATTGTCTTGCCCAGATAATCTGCACTTGGACATTGCGTCAATAGCGATTGGCTCACAGCAAAGTGGTCAAATGCGGACATGTAGTCCATGAGGATAAGCGAAGTATGAGTATGAAGGCATCTGTGTGTTCAGGGCACTCCACACGTCAGTTAAGCCCCACCGGTGCATCCAGTCGCCCAGCCCACGGGTAATAGATGTTGCTGCTGCCTGTGCCAGTGTTGGGAAGGACCTATCTAACGTAGTGTCAAGCACAGCATTAAAGTCGCCACCTAGCAGCCATGGAATGTCGCACCAGCGTGAGAGTTGGCCGGAAAGCACCTGCCAGAATCCGCTTCGGTTGGTGTTAGGGCATACATTGAGCCTAGTACCAGGAGTTTCCCATTTAAGCGCCCCTTGGATAGGACATATCGGCCATATGGGTCAACCTCTGTCTCTTCTGGTGTGAATAGAGTCCCTGGTCTGACCCAAATCAATACTCCCCTGGCAAACAATGAAAACCCTGTGGCTAATATCTGCCCTCGCCACCTCTGTTGGAGTCTACAAATCTCTGGCTGGGCTAAGTGCGTCTCCTGCAATAGTGCTATTTGGGCTTTATGATACTTTAGGTATGCATAAATTTAAAATCTGTAGGCTGAGGTTAGTAATCCTCTAACATTCCATGTAATTATGTTGGTATGTGTCATGTAATAGGGAGATGAAATATTGCTGCATGCCTGTGGTGCAGTGTGTCTAGTATCAGGCGCATTAGTGGATGTAACTGGCACCTGTGGTGGCTTAGAATGCACATGTATGTCGTCTTGAGAAGTGTTTGAGTTGGGGAGCCATGCGTAACAAAACTGGGGAGGAGCAGAGGGACAACAGGTATCTGCCCAAACAGGAAACAAAGCCATGTGGCAACTAATGGCAGCATACTCCGATTGGAACATGTCAGGGGTGTGGAGGAAGCAAACTATAGTTAGTATAATGTGAATGTGATGTCAGTATGGGCCTGTGGTGCATGAGTGTAATCAGTGGGCATAGCTCAGTGGCCAGTCAATGCGCTGCACGTATTTGTGGGACTTGGCGCGGCCTTACTTTGCACAAATATACCTTACCAGGGCGTCTTGTGCAATACATACTCAGCTTTCCTGGGGCACCTGAACAGTCTGACACTGTTACATATGTGTGACTTCATAACTTGTGGCAGGTCATTACATTAAATCATCAGCAGTCTGTGGCGCTACCACTGGGAGCGATTGCAGATCTTCGCCAGCCAGCCACATTGCCAAGGAACTGCTCCCACTCAATGACCGTACCGACGAAGCATCAGTGTTACTGCTAGATCGTTGGGTTCACATGCTTGCCACTGCTCTCAGGAAGCCTCTCACAGTGTACCTGCTCAGGGTTAGGCGCAGCTGCTGATTGACTCACCGGTTCTTCTGCATGCGCTTTGTTCTTTCTGCACCGGCTTCTGCGACTTCTCATGTGCTGCTCCACATTGTTGCCTCTTTGACTCGGTGAAGTGTGATGACCTGCAGATTCGAGCCAATCCCATGTGTCATTTGCGTCATTGAAGAAGTGAGTGGTCCCATCTGCAACCACCCATAAGCGAGCTGGAAATATGAGGGAACACTTTATATTCAAGTCTCTCATGCGCCTCTTGACGAGGAGGAACGTGTTACATTGTCTCTGCACTCCCATAGCATAGCCTGGGAGGAAAAGGACCTGGGAATTTTCCAATTTTAATCAGTTCCACTTTACTGGTTTCACGAAGGATCATGTCCCTATCCTTGTAGTTTAAGAGACGGAATAGAAAGGAGCGAGGTTTGGCTCCCAGTAGTGGTCTACCTGAAGGCACCACGTGGACAGAGGCCCTGACAGCTCACCCGCGACCACTTCAGTAGCCTCTTGCGAAGCCGCAGCACACCTTTGTTTCACCCGCGGCCCATCTCCATTGTGTGGGCCATTGACTGTCGGCACTACACTCTTCCAAACAAGGGAAGAAACACATCCCCCGTACCCTGCCGGTATGATGCACTCAGTCAGGCGATCAGGACAATACAATAGCACTCGCTAGTGCAGGAGAAATGTAGGATTAACAGCCGATGGACAGAGCCTTTCAAAATGCGTCCGCCATCTTGGCTAGCTGTCCACGACCCCTTCAATCTTGACTGTTCTTATGCAGTCCTTCCTCATCAACGTCCTTTGCAGTGGCGTGTCTTCCATTGGTGCAGCACATGCTGTGGCAGTGGAGCCTGGAGGCCTTAGGGGCCCATTGAACCCTGATTATAGCTCTAGTTCAATCAATCAATCAATCAGGGGGTTTATAAAGCGTGCTACTCACCCGTGAGGGTCTCAAGGCACTGGGGGAGGTGCAGCTCAGAATCAGTCGAAGAGCCAGGTCTTGAGGCTCTTCCTGAACGTGTGCAGAGTGGGGGAGTGTCTGATGTTGGCTGGTAGCTCGTTCCAGGTCTTTGCTGAGACATAGGAGACGGTTCTTCCACCTGCTCTGGTTCCGCGGTTGCGTGGGGTGTCTGCCAGGGCGAGGTTGGCAGAGCAGAGGTTTCTTTTGGGTACGTGGAAAGAGACTCTTTCGTTGAGGTATTTGGATCCGATGTTGTGGAGGGATTTTTAGGCGTGGGTGAGTAGCTTGAAGGTTACTCTCTTCTCGATGGGGAGCCAGTGGAGGTCTCGTAGGTGCTGAGTCATGTGTTTGTGTCCTGGGGTTCCGAGGACGAGTCTGGCTGCGGTGTTCTGGATGGTTTGGAGCTTGTGTAGCAGGGTTTTGTTGATTCCGCGTAGAGGCGTTACCGTAGTCCAGTCTGCTGGTTATGAGTGTGGGGGTTCGGGTCTTTCTGCATTTGGGGGGATCCACTTGAAGGTCTTGGGGAGGATGCGGAGGAAGTTGAAGCAGGTGGAGGCGACGGCGTTGATCTGGTGGGTCAAGGTGAGGGAGGAGTCTATAATGATGCTGAGGTTCCAGGCATGGTCCGTCGGGGTGGGTGGGTTTCTGAGGGCAGGGGGCCACCAGGAGCTGTTCCACACAGTGGGGGAGGGTATAAGGACGAGGACCTCTGTCTTCTCCGAGTTCAGTTTTAGAAAGCTGTCGCTCATCCAGTCTGCAACGTCTTTCATTCCTTCTTTGAAGCTAAGTCTGGTTTCTTCGGGGTTCTTCGTGAGAGAGAGGATGAGCTGGGTGTCGTCCACGTAAGACACTATGCTGAGCCCATGCTGTCTGATGTTGGCAGTGAGGGGGGCCATGTAGATGTTGAAGAGCATTGGGCTGAGCGAGGATTCTTGGGGTATTTCACAGATGATTTCTGTAGGTTCGGCGAGGAAGAGAGGGAGTCTGATCCTTTGGGTTCTGCCAGAGAGAAAGGAGCAGATCCAGTCAAGGGCAGTTTCTTGTATCCCGGCGTCATGGAGTCTGGCTGCGAGAGTGCGGTGTGAGACGATGTCAAAGGCTGCGAAGAGGTCTAGTAAGATGAGGGTCGCAATGTGGCCCTGGTCGAGTAGCATGCGGATGTCATCAGTGGCGGCGAGGAGGGCAGTCTCTGTGCTGTGGTTGCTGTGAAATGCAGACTGGGAGGAGTCGAGTATGGCGTTCTCTTCATTGAAGGTGGTCAGCTGGGCGTTGAAGAGTCTCTCTTGACTTTGGCTGCGAAGGGAAGGAGAGAGATGGGCCGGTAGTTTTTCAGGTCCGTGGGGTCGGCCGAGGGTTTCTTGACCTCTGTCCGCTTCCTGTCATCAGGGAAGATTCCGGATTCGAGGGAGGCATTGATGGCCCAGCCTAGTCTGGGTGCTATGGCAGCAGGGGGCACTGTGGTAGATGTGCAGGGGTCCGTGGGGGCTCCTGAGTGGGTGTTCTTCATAGTCGTGGAGGTGTCTTCCGTGGTGGCAGGTTTCCACGTGGTGATGGTCGACTGGTTGTCGGTGGTGGAGAGGGAGGTGGTGTCACAGTTCAAACAGTAGCCAAGGACCCATTTCATTCCTTTGACTAGGGGCTATGACTAGGCCTTGTCGAAGTTTGGAACAAAATACTCTGGTGGGCTACGTGGAGTTCCGCAAGCAATGGAGTGCACTTGGTCACGCCGTTTGTGCTGATTTTTAGCGCCAGGTGTTTGCCCTGCGCAGAAAATCAGCAAGAATGGCACAATGCGCAGCTCAAGAGGGCACTGCTTCTTTCTGCCACTCCAAGTAGATTTTCTCCTTGCCACTCGAGTGGCAGCTTCCTCAACACGAAAGGATGGTTTCTGAACGCGAGCAGTCGCAACCATCATTGATTGCCCGCATTGAAGAATCTTGCTTGGAGGTGGTCTAGCGTTAGATTTTTCCCACTTGCGCTTGCCAACTTAACTTTGGTGAGCACGAGCAAGGAAAAAACTCTGCTCTGCAAGTTTTTCGGAACTCCGCCTGCTCCATGGAATGCAGAAAACGCAGCAAACTCCATGAACGAAGCAGAGTTCACCATCCAGGACTCCCTATGACACACTAATTACACCGCTGGTGCTTTATTCTTGTCCTTCCCCCTGTGAAGCCTAATATTGCTTGCCTGGTACCTACAGGATGTTCTGTTGTGTGATTGGATGTTACAGCGGATGAAAGATTGAGGGGTTTCTTAAAAACATTTGTATGAACAAGTGGCAAATGAACTGTAAGCCTCCAGGTTGAGTACTCAGCTTACATGTAAATACAATAACACGAAATTTGTTTGGAGATGTGCTTTGGATACCTTTCTCAGGAGAGAAGTAGGAAATATAATTTGCCCGTTTCCCTCCAGAGTGCCCTAAAATCTGGCAGAAAATGAAACTGGCCAGCCTTATTATTATTCCTGTATTTAGCAATACATAAGGTAAGATCAGGAAATTTATTTGAAACGGCAAGAGTATTTGTAATCAAGGGGTAAGGAGGCACGACAGCAGCATTTTATTACAATTTCGCTAATCATGCAATGTTTTGTTAGCCAATTTGTCCACATCAGTTTACAATTATGATCTTATTGTCCTGAAAATATTGGTTTTCAACATTTGGAAATGTTCTTATCACCAAGTTACAAGGGATGGCACGATTGTAGGGCATACTTTTAAGGGAACCTGGCAAGCCCTATTCAAATCCACAATCAGACCATTGCTCTGGATGGTCAGCCTTTGCCATCACTGTATAAACTGATGTCTTTCTCGTTTCGCTCAGGAAAACGTAAGTGCAGAAAAGCCACCTAAGATCTAGAGGAGAATTAAATCATCTGTCTGGTGACAAGTGGTATGTTAGAAAGACGAAATTAATGTAGTAGGGTTCTACAGGTGCACAACTCTATCATCAGTACTATCACTGCGAATGGAAACATCATATACTGTTAAGTTTCAATTAACTGAAATTGCCTATTCTCAAACTGGATTGCACACACAGAAGCTTGCTAATAATATCTGCTTGAATTTGATCTGGCCATATTCTAAACAAAATATGATGCAATACCCAGCTCTGTATGAAATCAGGGGCACACAGAAGTTATGTGCCCATCCTCCAGACACCGGTAACAGTTGGCATCACATGATGCCCTTTTGCCAATCCATCCATGGAGCAAAAGTTGCATAAGTCTTGGAGTCATCTGACCACCTTCCCTCCTTCTGTTGAGAGGACTTTCATGAGTGTCTGGCACTATGAATGTGTCCCGGACTCACTGTCCCACTGGAATGAAGAAAATTAATTGCAAAGGCAGTAGCAACTGTGCCATGGTTTGGGGCATGAAAGATGTCCCAGTATGATGGGTTTAGTGTACAACGTGCTGTTGGGGCTTGGCACGTCACCATTGAGCACGCAACGTTTAATTGGAAGGACTAAAAAATTTGATGTCAAATCGGTGTGCAACCCGCTCTCACATGATGTCCCACTGGAATTAAGCCATCCTGGCTGATAAGGGGTGAAACCCCGAACCGGTCATAGGATGCTTGTTGCTGGTCCAGGGAGGACCTGGCTTTGCAGTTTGGGACTGGACTGTTCCCATGAGGCACAGGGTCAAGACTGATTTGCATATGGCCAGGTCTAAACTGGGGTGGGATGGTGAGCAAAAGAATGATGGATTTACCCAGATCACTTGACTGGGGGTGAATGTTTTGGTTTGTTCTGCATTCCATCCATCAATTGTGTGTATTTTGCTTTCTCACCCTAAGTGCGCCGGGTCTGAGCAGGCATGGGTCCCGGGCTCACTGTGCCACTGGGATCAAGCTATCCTGGCTGATGAGGGGTGAAACCCCGAAGCTGCTCCTAGGATGCTTGTTTCTGGTCCAGGAAGGACCTGGCTTGGCAGTTTAGGCTGGACTGTTCCCATGAGGCACAGGGTCAAGACTGGTTTGCATATGGCCAGGCCTAAACTGTGGTGGCATGGTGAGCAAAAGAATGATGGATTTAACCCAGATCACTTGACTGGGGTGAATGTTTTGATTTGTTCTATATTCCGTCCGTCAATTGTGTGTCTTTTACTATGAATGTGTGGCAGACAGAATGCATTAGTTTAACCGAGTGACAATAACCCAATCACTTTATTATTATCCTTCATAAACAAAAGGCACAACATCCCTTTCGTCACTAGAATAGCAATTTCTAGAAACACTGATAGACATGACTGTTGTCAAAGACCTTTAGCAGCTAAAATCCTCCAGGCATCTGGAATTTAAAGTAATGTCATTTACACACCATACTGCTCTAGATGCTCTAGGTGTGTGAGGAGTTGCTAAGATAGCCAGTAAAGACCCTTGGGAGCATGAAGCCTCACAACCATAAATAGGGTATCCTTGCATTATTGAAGTGTAGTACAACTTTATGTTTTCTGTGTAATAAGTTTCTTGTCCATTATACAAAGAGAAGCACTGAGGTGACTGTTGATCTGATTGTGCTACTGGGGGAAAGTTGGGGCTGTGGTGTTGATTTCTGAGCCTGAGTACCCCCCACATGAACCTTCCTGAGAAGCCTGTGACCGCTCACATTTGCTATCACCGAGTGTCAAGTGCAGAAAGGACTGCACTTGGCCCACCTTGCAGAGCGATAGTAGAATAAGCCCTGGAACAGCAATAGTAAATGGCCTTAACCCCCATGACTGTGACCCTGTAGCCCCTGCCGGCCTGTGGCCTCCTAAATGGGGTCTGATATAACCCAAGCATCTTATGGAACATCTATCTGATGTAGGGATGTACAGTGTGAGATAAATTAATTGATTCTGCAACATATAGCACAGTATGGAGCCCACTGTTGGCATGTAAACCCTGGGTCTCTTTGGCATGGGTTTGGAATATGTCACCAACCAGTGCCCTAGACAGAAATTCACAGCTAAGGTTGGTTACTGCAACATATAGGACAGATGTTGGGTGAAAGGATGTAAAACCTGTAGCTACAAGGTGAGTTATTTTAATACAGAGGCTAGTCTGGAATCCAATATGCAAATGCACAATGTTAGCCTTAGTGGCTGAAATTGCAAAATATAGCACAGCCCTAGTATTGCATAGAGGTACTCTGCCTGGAACTACAAGCTATGAATCTGCTGCATATAGAACAGTTTAGGTCCAGGGTACAAGTATGAAGACTGAAAGTGAAGTTGTTTTAAGTGGTGCTCTAACATGCTGCACAAGCCAAGATCAGGGCCCTGCATAGGAAAATGCCACTGTTTGTGTGGCCACGCCCATTTTCTGACTGAACACCAGAGCACTACAAGCCAGGCCCCAGTGGATGTGCTCTGAACCCTAAAACATGTCAATATTGGAAACACTTCTCATTAGCATAATTACCTTACTGATAAGTCCCTAGTATATGGTACAAAAGTGTACCAAGTGCCTGCAAGATAAGTGTCACTAGCGGACTGCAGCACATCTGTATGCAACAACTAAAGTGACAATGTAAAACATTTCTCCAAGCCACCCTATGCAGCCAGTGTATGCAATATTAAAACTGCCAATATGACAAGGCAAAATCTTCCTTTTAGTGCTTATAAATAACCCCTACATGTCCATGGGGCAGGAAGCATCTTATTTAAAACGTAGGGCATGTATACTAAAGTTTTAAATGTCCTAGTAGTGAACAATCTCCAAAGTCGACTTTCACTGTGGCTCTCCCATTGGAAAACACTGGGTTACATTATAACAGTATAAAATCCTTAACTACTATTTGAGAATAGCTAAACAATGATTCAAGAGCTCATTTTAATGCAATAACCACAAGGAGAGGGGAGACCCAGTTTTTTTGTGAAAGTGTCTGTCTTGCCTGCATCCTAGAAAAGTGAGCGTAATGCACCCATGTAAATTGGTGCTTGCTTCACAATTTTTCAGACAGTAAACTTTCTCTAAGATGATGTGAAAAATGAAACTATTTATAAATATAAATATATATGTAGGGTCCTCCCCACAGGTACCAACTGTGGCATTCTACATCATTGTACCTTCACCCAGACACTGAACGTGAATGTGTGGGCTCGACATGTTTGTAAGTGGAGCTCTTCGAGTCGTGGCAGTGAGTGAAGGCAGGGTTGAGTGCATGCATTAAAATAGCCTTTAAATCCTTTGTAACAAATGTATTATTCTGGGATCTAGGGCTAGGTTAAAATAGATCAGTGTGATGCTTTTAGGAATTGATGTTCCCAGGCATCCGATATCCGAATAAATATTTTTTTGTTACTACATAATTTCTAAATAAAAACATTAATTTCTATGGAAAATATTTTTGTATTTTATTTATAATAATATTTATAGATATTTGGATATGTATTTAACATTGTAATATGATTTTATTTGTAATATTAAATTTATTTGTATTTTTTTAACAACCTATTTTTATTTTCCATTATTTACTTTGTTTTTTAAATAATTTTATTTTGTTCTAAATATTTTGTTTGCCTTTAATGTTGTTGTAGTGATTGGAGTGGGAATTTAAAATGTTACCCCTTCGCTATCCAACATTTTCCCTACTGTTGTACTGACTGGAGTGGGAATATTAAATTTGACCTCTCAGCAAGCCAACACTTTTCCTACCACTCATTGAAGTGGGAATAGTAAATTGTACCCATCCTCTCTCCAACAATTTCCCAACTGTTGTACTGGCTGGAATGGTAATAGTAAATATTACCTATCTGCAATCAAACACTTTCACTACTGTTGCATTTACTGGAGGGAGTAGTTGTGGGAATAGTGCATGTATTAAATGTTATATTTTATAATTTATTTTAATATTGTTATCATTTATATTATTATGTATTGGTTTATTTAAAATTATAAGTTGTTTACTTATTCTGTTTAGGGTTTAAAATAATTGTTGCAAAACTTTAAGTTGTTTACTTTCTAATATTTAAAAAAATAAACTGAAAATATAATGTAAATTAAAATTGTTAGTTTAATAATTGTTTTTTAAGTAGATATCTATAAATATATATTAATTACACGCCTCAGGACTCTTGCCAGCCAATGCCTCGCCGCAACAGCCTGAGAGGGTCTCCCTGTACCAGGATTCACTACCCCAGAAGGAGGGGCCAAGGGCAGCAGGTCAGCGCTTTCAAACGCATCATCACTCCCGCGAATGCGAACTTCGTGAAGGTTTTACCACATAATCAACGTAATGCCCACAGAATTCACGATGTAGATTTAAATCGGTAAATACCCACTCTTACAACTCCCGTGATAAACAGAAGTCCAACTCATTAAACTAGTTTCCCCCGCAAATGGGTTAACGACCCCCTCTAGCCCAGGTGTGACACCTGCTCTATAACCCCACCCATTCATGTTCCACCCATTCATGTTCCTCCAATGAACACCATTGGAGGAACATGAATGGGTGGGGTTATAGAGCAGGTGTTTAAAATTGCGTAACATAGCGAGGCACTCACAACAATTTAAAACTCGAACGAAAGCAGTCATCGAAACTTTTAAGGTACGCGTTTGTGTGTAAATGGTTAGGTAGACATCACACCTGGGCTAGAGGGGGTCGTTAACCCATTTGCGGGGGATTTGTATAACTAGTTTAATGAGTTGGACTGCTGTTTATCACGGGAGTTGTAAGAGTGGGTATTTACCGATTTAAATGTACATCGTGAATTCTGTGGGCATTACGTTGATTATGGGGTAAAACCTTCACAAAGTTCGCATTCTTCATCTTTTATGCATGCAAAGAGACAAACCAGAGTTGTTTAAAGACAGAAGTTAATTGATTTGTTTTAATTTGTAGATAACCCCTGACGAAGGGCCAAACTAGGCCCGAAATGCATTGGGTAACGAGAAACATTTGACAAGGAAGACCTATGTATCATTCCATGCTGCAGATCAAGGCCTGTATTGGCATGTCTACATGCATTAAGGATTTAATGTAATACATAGTGTCTAATATTCAACTGGATGAAAAGGACTTATCATGTACAAAGAGTGGTTTAAATGGAAATAAAACTTTTTGCTAAGACGGATTAACTTGTGGCATTTTTGATATGCCCACACGAACGCTGTGCGTCCGATGTGGGGTGGAGTTCCACCCCACATATCTCTCCATTTGATTCTCACGTGGCTGGGCAGTCCACGATTTCGGGCTTGCACGCATTTAACTATTTGAACGAATTAACCACGAAAAAAACCCGTGAGTAAAAAGGTGTGCACTCTGTCATTTTTCATGGTATCCTTGATGGTGAGACAGCTGTCCCTTCACATATATGCTCTCACCATCTCTCTCCAGGGAACACAATCCCTACCTATTCTCCCACAATCCCAGCAATGCTCAAAAAGTTGCCACCTAAGAGTATCCCCCGCCATAATCAGGAGGCTTTGCTCCATGTAGCGAGGGTTCATTCCCCCCTGTAACCCCTCCAGGAACCCCTAGTAGTCCTAAGTAATAGCCAGAATCCAACATCCCCTGCACAAATAGGTTTTCACCCCTCTTGGACCTTGCTGGAGGCCCTGAGGAAAATAGCCCCCAACAGCTTCTGTAGCACCAATGTGACCGCATCTGCATCTTACTTAGAATCCCAGAACACACATCAGCTCATTAGCACACTTAGGGCTGAAATAGGGAACATGCGATCGATGATTGAGAGTCTTACCACCTTAGTTGAGACCCTAGTGTGGAAAATACCCCCCTCCCAACTACACGTTAAATCTGTGTCAAAAACTCACACATGTTTTCTGGGCAATCAATGTAACCCGCACCAGGTCAGCAATGGGCCCATACAACTCAACATAGCAATCGCCCCATATACCGAAGGGCGGCAGGATCCTGCATCCAAATGACCTAGCCACCTTGCTAAGCCAGTGGCTGCTTATGACCCTCATAGTGGACTAGGGATTAGAAACTTACTTCCATCTCATGCCCCACCACCGCTGTGTTATGCTCGGCCTCAATCTTCTATTCCATATCCACAAGCCACGCAGAAAATGTATATGGTAAATGTACCGAAGCTTGCCAAGGGGAAAGGCTACGGGGAGGAAGATTCTTTGACTAATAAAGCAACACATTGGATTCGCCATGTCAGCGGATGCCGCTCGGTGATTCGTGACGACATTATTAGGGCACGTAGGTGTTTCTCTCCTGATCAGCCATTTGACTGTATTGAACTTACCATGAAAGGGCCAGATCTATTTGAAAACCTCCTTGCCCTTGAATTCCGAACCTGTTCCGCTGAAACTTCTTCAATCCAGTTTAAGCGCTTCAAACCCGTCGAATATAGCAAGCTCCCAGGCATTCAGCCATGTTTCCAAACAGTTAGCGGCTCCAGCTTAGAAGCCAGTGATTTACTTCCAAAGGAAGCTTACCAGCCTCCCAGGCCTTGTGCCCCTCCACCCCCTTGCATAGATAACTGCCCAGTTGTTGTGAATCACCAGTCGGTGCTTCATTCAAAGGAAGATAGATCCTCAGTAGAACTAGGCACGCGTCACACCTTTATCAGTAGCAGTAGGACTGCAGGTATAGAGCAATGCGCAAGCTATAGCTCTCAGGTTCCATCCCAGGTCCTGACTGGCCATTGTTATCGCCATTTTAATTCAAATGCAGTACAGTTCCCCATACCAGCCCTCCGCCACCAACTTAGGGTGATTTCTTGGAATGTCGCTGGGTTAAATAGCAAAACGGCTCTTCCTCACTGGCACAATCTAATTGAGGGCTACAACATCTGTATTTTCCAGGAGACCTGGAGCTTGGTTCCACTGTTGAAGTCAGGATTAACATGCTTTTGCTCACCTGCGATGACAATAGGGAGAGGGCGCCCGTCTGGGGGGTTGATAATTTGGGTGAGCATTAGGCCTGGGCGGTAAATTCCGTTCCGTTCGCGGAATTTGCGGAATTTGGGTAATTTCGCGTTCCGCGGAGAACGCGAAATTGCCCAAAAATCTGCGTTCCGCGACTTCGCGAAATTTTTTGCTTGTTCGCGTTCTCAATATGCGTGTTCGCGAGATATTTCACCCCGAGCACGCAAACAGCGATCGCGAACAGGAAAAAAGTATCGCGAACAAGCAATTCCGAATTTCTGCGTGTTCGCGGAGATTTTTTACCGCTTCGCGGAGATTTGCGTAACGCGATTGCGCAAATTCCGCCCACCCCTAGTGAGCATCACTTTGGGTTGCCAGATTACACTCCATCCAAGCTCAAGTGTGGATATTTTGGGGTTAGGCATTAAGGGAGCTAGGGGGGGAGCTCAAATTGACTTTTTAATATCTATGCTAGAGGGAGCAAAGGCGGTAGGACTTCACCCACTATCACCTTGTTGGAAGAAAGTCAAGCTAGATGTTCACACCATTCCAGTGTAATAGTTGTGGATGATTTTAACAGCACTTTTGAACCGCTTGACAAAGAGGACCTATTAGGCACCTAGGTTGTCGACGATAAATGGGCTGTCCCTCCTTTACTCTTACCATCAGTTAAATAATGGACACAGACAGCACTTCACCTTAATGCTCTAAGCATGGAGTTTGGTCTAAGAGCAGTAAATGGCAGAACTCCTTCGGACAGGCAGGATGCCAACACATATAATAGAGTTAGCTGCCCCTCTTGCATCGATTATATTCTTTTAGATGTAAGGCTATAGGGAGATTTAGTCGATATTAGCATCAGCAATACCAAAAAGAGTGACCATAACCCTCTCTGTTTAACTATGAACCCCCTGTGGGAAGCCCCTTATTACCCCATGAAGTACTCAGCACCAACACTTACCAGGGATGTTCTACCTACGAATAACAAGAGATCACTAAAATGGCAGATGGTGGAATTGCAAAGAGAAAAGATCCTAGCAAGTGAGGCAAAGGACGCTAACCTATTTTGGTCTTTAGTCACTTGGGGTAGTAAATTTGGCACGCTCAATTACATCTCCGCCCAAGTATGGCATGACCATTTACGAAAGCTCTACTCAGTCGCGGAGGGCTGGCACTTGGAGGAGTCGATAGACCTTGTAGGACATCATGCAGATGACAATCTCTTCACCATAGGTGAAATTAGGCCGCAATGGGCAGAATAGTGCCCTCCAAGGCAGCAGGCCCAGACGGTATACCGGGTGATCTGTTCTTATTTGATATCCCCAACTGGGCCCGCTATAATATTCTCTTGGCAAATGCAATAGCCAAAGGTGCCCCAGTCCCTGGGTCCTGGAAAGGAGCAGAGGTGGTTCCAATTTATAAAAAGGGAGCCAAAGATGACCCTTCATATATAGGCCCATAAGCCTGATCGATGCCTTCTAGAAGGTGTTTAGTAGTCTTGCTGCAGAGGATCCAGAAGTGGACAGACAATCACGCTATTTTACCACAGTTTCAGGCCGGCTTTAGGACTAGGCGGGTACTATTGACCAGGTCTTTTGGCTTCAACTCATCTCCTGGAAGCAGGTGGTGATTAGCAAAGTCAGTCTTTACTTAGCGTGTATTGACTTAAAAACTGCCTTTGACCTAGTTCCAAGGAGACAATTATGGCTAGTGCTCAAAGATCTGGGGATCCATTTGTTTATCCTCGACTTATATTTAGGCTACATGAAGATACTTATGCACAGATCAGGTGGGGGACACAGGGCCAGTTAACTGACCATGTCCCTGTGAACAGGGGTGTCCGTCAGGGCTGTGTACTGGCCCCCACCCTATTTTCACTTTACGTGAATGGAGTGGTAAGCCTTCTGCAAGATGACCCCGCAGATACACCGAGTTTGGGGTGGATTAAGGTACCGACCCTCTTGTTCGCAGACGACACCTTGTTGGAGTCAAAGACCCCAATGGGGTTACAATGCCTTTTGAACTGGTTCCAACCTTTCTGCAATACAAGAGGGCTGGTGATTAAGACTGCAAAAACAAAACTCATGGCCTTTAATCCCCATACGTTGTTTCGAGGCAGTCTTCTGCTTGGTGGAAAACCCCTCGAAAGAGTAAGCACTTTCGATTACCTTGGTATCCGCCTCGCACATAATATGTCTTGGAAAAATCATGACACAAAGATGCTAATGAAGCACAAAAAGTGTAACGGGATCACTTGGGAAGGAACACCGCTCATCGCACAGCAGAGCGGTAGCGCCAGTCCTCCAGGTCTACGAAGCAAAGGCTGTAAGCACAGCATTGTATGGGGCCGAGCTGTGGGGATTCGAGAAGACCTATCATCTTTGCAGATCAGAACATAAATTTCTTAGGGAATTAGTGATGCTGCCAAAATATGCTCCCCTCACCCCCCTCATGCTTGATATGAGCAGACGATCCATAGGTGACATAGCAAGGCTATGACCTTTGCTCTTCTGGGCTCACAATAGGCGAACTGAAGAGCTTCTGCCTTATGCGGAAGCCCTTTCTGAGGTCATCCGACTAGACACAAGTAGCAAAGTGGGTTGGATTGCCAATATCAAGAAAATGATGGCAGCCATTGGGCTCAAAGCCCATTGGTACAAACAAGATCCACCAAGGAAAGAAGAGCTCAAGCGCCTCTACTGGGATTGGGTGGACTAACAAGAATTCAGAAGCCCAAACCTGGGGAGACTCACTGCAGAAATGTATCTCCATAAGTAGGAAAGATATTTAGAGCCTTTTCTAGATATAATCCAGGTCCCGCAGGACAGGCTCCTATATGTCAATTTTAGTTTTGGCACACTTTCCGTCAACGAAACCACAGCCAAATGGCACACATGCAACCCAGTGTCTAAGGACTATCCGTGCTGTAAGGCCCCTGTAGAAGTGTTGCTCATTTTATGTTTGTATGCCAGGCATACTCCACACCTAGGGCAAATTGGCTAAAACCGATTTGCCGGCAACTGGGCACACAGGAGCATCGCGTTGCCCTGTGCATCCTTAGATCTGTTGCAAGACCACTTTTTGCCTGCAGTGTGCCTAAGTTCCTAAGCCATGCATGGTTAATTAGAAGGAAGGTCATGACAGGAACGCGGCAGCCCACAGCCGTATAAGGCTTACCTGTAGCTGTCAGTGGGCTCCAAAGAAACCAAGGGCTATTTACATACCTTGCATGTGCCTCTTATTGCTCTTAGCTTCCTGATAACACTTCCAGGAGGGGTGTTTGCAAGTCGGGTCTAGCTGAAATTGCACAATAAAAAGGACGTTTTTAGTGCCATGACCCAATTCTCTTTTTTTAAATGTAAACAATGCATATTTAATCTCATGACGTGCACTATTGCTAGCTTTACCCTTGACGCGATGATAGCATGATACTCTCTGGTTTTAGCATGACACAAGAGTGGCCTGGCTGTACACACTTGTTGTAACATGTTCTTGACAATGCAACTATTTTACAATGTTGTATATATAAAAAATTGCGTTTTTATTGCTTTTATCATGTGAGCCAGGCATACTCCACACCTAGGGCAAAGTGGCTAAAACCGATTTACCAGCAACTGGCCACATGGGAGCATCATGTTGCCCTGCGCATCCTTAGATCGGTCCCAAGACCCCTTTTTCCCTGAGGTGTGGCTAAGTTCCTAAGCCATGCATGGTTAATTAGAAGGAAGGTCCAGACAGGAACGCGGCAGCCCAAAGCCGTATGAGGCTTACATGTAGCTGTCGGTGGGCTCAAAGATAACAAACCAAGGCCTATTTACATACCTTGCATGTGCATCTTATTGCTCTTAGCTTTCTGATAATGTTTCCAGGAGCGGTGTTTGCAAGTTAGGTCTAACTGAAATTGCACGATATAAAGGACATTTTTAGTGCCATGACCCAATTCTCTTTTTTAAAATCTAAACAATGTATATTTAATCTCATTACGTGCACTATTGATAGCTTTACTCTTGACGCGATTATAGCATGACACGCTCTGGTTTTAGCATGACACTAGAGTGGCCTGGTTGTACACACTTGTTGTAACATGTTCTTGACGATGCAACTATTTTACACTGTTTTATATATAACAAATTGCGTTTTTATTGCTTTTACGATGTGAGCCGTCGTAATAAAGCTTATATAATGACAATAATTTTACAGTGGGATATTAAACGCACTCAAACAGGGCTTTCGTGTTGGCTATATGAATTCTTATCTATTTTAGCTGTTATTTTGATTCCCTTTTCATCTGATTGATACCATTTTTACTAAAGATTTTAGAAATGTATCGAGTGGGTTTTTGTCATGTATTCAAACTTGGAGATTTGTATTGTATGCACTTGCACGTTTATGATTGTAGCACATTTAAAGTATTATTCCCATGAACTCCGTCTTCCAACGCTGTACTGTATGCATTTGCACTTTTATGGTAGTAAAGACCGAAATAAAGTTTGAATAATAATTAATTAATAATATTAATTATTATATATGTGGGTTTAACTTTTTAAAATTGAGCTAATTTGTTATATTTGTTAAAATATATATTAAATCTATTTTAGTGTTTTAAATAATATTACTATTTAATATATTCAATATTTATTATTTTATTTTATATGCATTTAAAAATGCTATTTAATTTTAATACAACAATATTAATGACCGATATTTTACTTGAGATAATTTTGTACAGGTTAACAATATTTTGACCTCAATATTTTTGAAATCCATATTATGTCATTGAACCGTTCACACCTAGGCCTGCCCCCTCTATTGTCCTGCTAGACAGACAAACAGGCATCAATCCCAGTGGGACAGGAGCTGCCCCGCAAATTGGATTTGAGTGATCACAAGGGAAGGTTTTCACATTATCGCAGCCACACCTCTGGATGGGCGCAGGAAGATGTGCTTGGGGAGGGAGCTTCTGCCACATTGGTTTTAGGGAGAGAGCACTGTGGGATAGTTGTGCATAACAATACACAGGAAATACTGCAAAAGTGGGTAGGGCCACCACTGAGAACTTTTACCCTATTTGTTATGGAGTGTCCAGGAGTTTACCACACCTAAAAACACCTGGCATAACTAGCACCCCGAGTACGCTCTCGGGAACACCTTTGTAGCTGTGGAAGACAGAAGAATCACAGCACATGCTGTTGTGACCTGTGAGGTGATCCCCAAGGGCTGGACCTTCTCCCACTTGTACTCAAGACTGAAAAGTGGAGTGTAATCATTTGTTGACTGACCTCCTGTTAATTTTTACAGAAATGCCTCAAGAATTCCACTCTCCTGAAGACCCCAGCTGACTAGTTCCAACTGGGTGTGGATAAGACCCTGCTAGTGGCTTCTTTTGGTGGATAAGACCCTGCTAGTGGCCTCTTTTGGAGTGAGTCCTGACCTCTAAGTGGTGTCCCGGAGATCCTGGTGCCCTTAGAAAAGTGTCAGTGTACTCCTCCCACATAACCCTAAAAGCTGGGACTTTACAACTTTTTCAAGGATTTTTGCCAGGAGAGCTGTCAGAATACTGGGGGAAGCTGCTGAGTCAATCAGACAAAGGTGTGTTGCTGCTGGGCCAAAGATTTGGTCTGATCCCTCACTAAGCTTTTCCGAAGCAGCAAAGCAATTTCAAATGGATGTCGCCGAGAAGGTATCTGGCCTTGTGGAGCCCTCTTCAGCTACAGTTTGTAGACTGGTCCCACTGGAGGATTGGAGCTTTAAAAAGGTGACTAAGTTTGAAGGCAGACATCTTCTCTGGGCAATGGTTCCAAAAGCATCTGGCCACTCAGGAACCTTCCCTGGGCACCAAGTTTTATATTTCTCCTACTCAGAACTTTCCCACTAAAAGTCAATTAATTCCCTGAGACTTCGCCCAATAGCCATCTGGCCCTACATCGTGATTCTTTGGCCCGTTGAGGTTGTTTGACTTCCATTTCAGAGACTAAGGGCCCAATTTAAATATTAGCGGAGAGGGAACTCCCCGCCAACATAATTGTGTGGCCACTGGCGTTTGATTCAAATAGACAATAGTTTGACAACAGTGGAGACTACTTCGTCTCCAACATGGTCAAACTTCTGACAGTCCAATCAAACAGGTGTTGTTTTTTAGCGCTGTAACATTAATCAAGTTGAATTATTTTTAAATGTAATTTATACTAAAGTGGACTATTCGGCTTAATTTTTTAGTGTAAAGGGAATCTTTTGAATTAGTTTTTTTGTTTTTACAGGAGAGGTCCCACAGGCATTGAGGCTACTGAACACGGTATCATCTTTCTCTTCCTGCCCTGAAGACATCTCCCTGTTCTTTGTTATGCCCTTTGTCATTTTGTATTTTGATTATGTATGGAAAACCTTTCTTTTTCTGCAGTCTCTGCTGCATAATTCACTGGATTTTTTACATTGTTTTAAAAAATAAAATAAAATGAAGTAGGTGCAGTACTTTGCATAATGTTTTATAGTTGAAGAAGGGCATTTACTATCATTTTTGGATTTCTTACACTTTGTTGATGAATGGCTCGGAGTTTTGACTACACGGTGCAGGGCAGGCCAATGTGGCGAATAGGTATAGCACTGTAAAGCCAATAGACATTTTGAAATGGTTTGAGGCCAAAAGCTATGGATATATATAAATAAATACATATATATAAATATACATATATTATTTTTTTGTTGTTCAAAAAAACAAATATTAACTTAATGTTTTAGGCACCCAACATATTGGGGGCCACAGCCCCAGCCAGCTTCCCGCACGCTGCGGGAGCTGGTATTGCTCTCACCTGAGGGAGCAGATGTTTTTGCTTGCTTCGTCTGGCGGGAGCATGTTTAAATCTTCTGCAGGCTGGGAGCAGACATGCCTCCCCTGCCCGCACTTTTATAAGCAGAGAAAGCATGTATGCTCTCGCCTGCTGGGAGATTTAAAAATGCTCCTTCCAAGCAGGAGCAAACATCTGTTTCTCTGCCTGTGCTGGTGAGGGCAGGGTAACTACTATGTCCCAGGGGTGGGCTTCCTGGGTAACAGTAACTGAGCCAGCTAGGGAGATGGAGTTCCTGGGCTTTTGGAGGCTCGAGGAGGGGTACTGCGAGGCCTCAAAACCTTTTTTTAAGAATTCATCCCCAGGGGATGGGGTCTCCAGGGCCTTTTATATCAAGAGATCTCAGGGGTTCATTGATTCCACATTAAAAATGGAATTTTGTCTCATGATGCTTTTTAAAATCCAGCAGTGTCAGCTGTGCAGCCACTGAGCAAACAACCTTGTAGTACCTGAGAAAGGTAGAAGTTGAAAAACATCGTAGTGCAAATATATATTATTGCAGAGTATGTAAGGGTGAAGAGGGCTATATGTGCACTGCAGTGGTTTCTAAACAGGGCCGGAAGAGGAAGCAGTCTCTCTATGTTGAAAAATCACTGAAGTGGTTTTTAAACATATAGGGACTGCTCCCTCTTCCAGTCCTGTTTGGGAACAAACCAACCACTGCACATTAATTCAACCGAGGAGCGGAGGAATTTATAACTAATGACACACTACAAGAGTAACGTGGAATTACCAAAGTCCTCCGATTTAGCTGGCAGTATAAAAATTCCGCTCAGGCCTAGTAACACCATTACAAAAGTTGCAAGCATTAAAGAAAACTGACGGTGTTACTTAAGAGGGCCAACTCAGGCATTTCTGGATACAGTTTCAGTAGTATCAACGAATAGTATTGTCAAGGGTGATCCTGTTGATTGCATTGATCCTTATGTTGACATCAGGGGTGCTGATAAGTGTCTACATTTGTTGGTATAATTCAGAGTGTGGATAACTACAATTACCTCAAAACTGTTCCATGTGAAATGGGGTGATAGGAAATTATTCTCACTAGAGAGATGCCCTGATTCATAGGAGGGGAAGTCAATCAAGTTAGAGGTGTTCATTAAGGACATTTTAGAATTCACGGTTCTAAAGATTCAGGCAAAAATGTACTTTGCTACGTTGCTGCCAAAGATCTCCATATAGCTCTATAGCTGGTTATAACAAGGGTTGTCTGGTATGGTACTTAGACCAAGTGGATGTTGTTGAGGCAAAGGATCAGACAGTTTTAGATGATTTAAGATTGACATTTCTATCAATTTTTGCTGATACTTTGGGAATGATTAAAGGTTTTTGACATACAATTAAAGTGAAAGAAGGAGCAATACCAGTAAAACATAAAGTATGTACTGTCCCTTTTAGTCAAAGGGATGATTTGGAAAAGAAACTAAAACAGTTACTAGATATAGGAATCATTGAGCCTGTAGAGTCGTGGGTTTTTGACTTTAGTGGTTGCCTGATAAAGTGGTGGATATTTAATAGTGTGTGTGGATTTACACAGCATGAATAAAGACATTTGTCCCCTTCTAAATATTGATGAACTATTGGGAAATGTGGGAGGGGCTGAATGGTTCTCGAAAATTGACCTAACCTCAGCCAAATATCAGGACCAATCAGCTCAATCATCAGAACAATTCTCTACATTAAATTCACCACTAGGAATGTTTCAGTACTGCTGCACACCATGTGGGCTTGTGTCTGAAGCTTCTGTTTGCCAAACAATTATGGTCCAACTGTTGGGAGAAGTTGATGGTGAAGTTGTTTTTCAAGATTACATTTTGATTTAGGCCAAGAGTCTTCGGGACCATTACAAAATTTTGGACAGAGTACTAAAACATTTAGCAAAACACGGCATTGCTGTCAAGAAAGAGAAATGTGAGTTTTGTTTGAAACAAGTTGAGTTTGAGTCATGTTTTATCTGATGAGGGTATTGTTCAGAGATCTGGTTTGGTGAAGGCTTTAGTGGATTATCCTAGTCCAAAGAATAAAGATGCATTACGCTCTTTTATTGGCCTTTGTAAATTCTCTACAAAGTTCATTCCTGTTTATGGGTACAAAATTAAGAATTTAATCAATATGCTTAAGAAGTCTGTTTTATTCCAATGGGATGATATGTGCCAAGAAGGTTTTGGATGTTTAAAAGAAGACATGAGAAATGCCAAAACTCTTAACACCCATGACCCAAGTTTCCCTGCATCAATATGGTGGATATCACTGTTTGTTATGCATCCAGGGCTCTTAGAAAGGCAGAATTGAATGACTCTATCATTGAAAAGGAGCATCTAGCATGATTTGGGGCAATTGAGAATTTTAGCTGTTATGTTTGGGGAAGAAAATGTGCATTGCAAACCAATCACAAGCCTTTAGTATACATTTTAAATGGTAATTTTGTATGCCACTCCGTGAATACTTCAATGTAACTTTGTGGTAAGACACATTTTGGGAAAAAGTAATCCCAGGGCAATTTTTTTATCTAGATTATCTTTGATTGGCAAAGAGTTTTTAGGCACAGAAGATGATCTTGAGAATTGCTTTGCCTTTGCTATAGATCCATGTCACTTGACTGTGTGCTCTGTAAAGGTTTTGAAGGAAGACCATCAGAATGATGAAATAAAAATATAAATCCAAGATTATGTTCGAGAAGGTTGACCTAATGAGAAAGGTGTACATTCTAACATTCAACCCTCTATCCATAACCCTTTTAGATTAAATATCTGTGGAAGATGGTGTTTTGGTAATAGGTGAGATATTAGTACTACCCTCTGATGTCTGTAAGAATGAGATTCTTAGTACTCATGATGGATATTTGGGTTACATGAAAACCAAACAAGTGTGAAATCTGTATTTTGATAGCCTTACATAAATAGAAAGATAGATGCTTTGGCCACAGGTTGGTAAACATCCATTACAACGCAGTTATTACAACGCAACTGTTGCAATGCAATTGCCTTTACATCGCATGCCATTACAATGCATACCATTACAACACATTATTAGTTAAGTAATGGATTTATTTTTTTATTTTTGGGGTGGGTATGGGTTTTGGGTACATGGGAATAGTAATTTTCACCCCTACACTATCCAACACTGTTCCTACTGTTGCACTCACTGGAGTGGGAATAGTAATTTTTACCCCTGCACTATCCAACACTTACCCTACTGTTACCCTGAAAGTATTATGCATTGTAATGGTATGCGTTGTGATGGTATGCATTGTAATGGATTGCGTTGTAACGGTAGTTTTAAAAAATGCATTGTAATGGCATGCGTTGTAAAATCATGCAATGTAGTGGTAGTTGCGATGTAACAACTGCATTGTAAAAGCATTCGTTGTAATTGTTTGCATTGTAATGTCATATATTCCACAGGTTGTACCATATATAATAATTCTGAGAAAGCAATGAGTGAGCAATCCTCTTCTTAAACCTAGTGAGTTTCTGACTAGACCTTGGAGCACGGTTGGTACAGAAATGGTTGGTCCTTTTAATTTTTTGTCACCACAACATCACTATGTTTTCGTTTTAATGGTTTTTTATAGTAAATTTCCAGAAATAGGATTTGTTGCTGAGTCTACTGCTAGGAAAGCATTTGGATTTTTGAGAGACATTTTTATGAGGAAAAGGTTCCCAGAGTTCTTAGTCTCAGATAACAGTGTTCAGTTTGTAGGCTCAGACATGTCAAATTTCTTGACAGAATCTCATATTAAGAAAGTCAACAGTGCTCACTGTCTTCCACAACAAATGGCCTTGTTGAATCATAAATCAAGTGCTGAATGACTGCGTTATATGAGCTGGAAAAATACATATGTTATTGAAGAATCAGTCAGATCCATGTTGTGGTTTCATCTCACAATACCTCATTTAGAAGTAAAGATATGACCACTTGAGTTATTAAGAGGTAATAAACCCACATCTATTCTTTTTCCAGTATGGATGGCTAGATGGCTGCAAGAGAGTGCTTGAAGCTCAGGATATTCATAGATCTGATTATGATATCAGAAAACACGTTAAGCAAATAATAAGCCATGTGGGAGATGTTGTATGTCTAAAAAAACCTGGCTTTATAAATAAAACAAAAGGGGGGGGAAAATTATGTATGCCTGCTGTAGTTGATACCGTATGTGGTAATGCAGTCAGAGTCCAAGTGGACGAGTGGCTGAATGTTGAGAGAGTCGTGGAAACTGGGTCTAATAAGAAAGATTGTACTGATACCAATTATATGGGAGTCCAGGGTCCCTCCCTTGAGGGAACACTCCAGAGATCTTCCCGAACCACATGCTTATATTGGAGATATAGATGTATTTGAATAATTGTGGTGTGATGGTGTCTATTTAATTCTATTGTTATTCTAATTGATGGTATTTTTTGATCAACTTCTTTTAGTTATAGATTTTAGTTTGTTAGGGTAGTATGTTTTTTATGCTAAGCTAACAAACAAAGAGACAATATTGTAATATAAATTGAGTTAATATCTATGCATAAATGTATTGAGGAATTAAAAAATGTTACAAAGTCTGAACTTCTGAGATTAGAGCTCGAGGTAACAACGAACATGATGTAAGAAGGGCCATTGTGTTCAGTTACTGCGAAGCTGTGCAGTGGAGACTTAGTCTGATCTTACCAAGTAAACAAGCCTTATTTTCTTACCTGGAATTTCTCGTTGATTTCTAGAGTCTGCTACACCTCACCTTCGATAAGCACAGCAGGATATTAGTTGAAATATCAGTTTCACTATCTCCAAGGAAATGTATGGCCACTCCTCCATCTTCTCAAAGCACCCCTTCAGATGAAGGTGATGTGCAGTGGACCTCTGAGTCCAGCCCAGACAACAAAGCAAACAAGAGGTCCCAGGAAGCTAATAGTGAGGGAGATGAACCAGGGATTGTTCATGTTGAGAGTGACCCGGAGGAAGTACAGAACATTTTTATCTACCTGCTCATGTACCACACACACTTGTTTCCATATTCTCAAAAATATTACAACGAACACTAACAAAACCTAGCACATTTGCAGTCTAAAAGCAAATACACCCTAGCCCCAGCACAATGTTTATTGTTGACTATATAATGTTCCCCTTCTTGATTTGAGACTTCTTTGTACTTGGGTAATAAGGACTACTTTGAAGCCTTCATTGGTTGCCATAAGCCAGTGAATTGAGGGGAGCCAGGTAGGTATTATGGGTCCAGGAGCGTATTGGCCTATATGAAAAACCAACATAGAATCATGTGGCAACAGCACCTATAATGATAGCTGTTGTTGAGAGAGAACCTGAATAGATATAGAAGGATATGCTGATGATGGAAATGTAGTAGTCATGAAGAGCAGCCTGTTGCTCATAGTGTGTACTCATTACCAGAGCAACCTTCCGTTGTTGTAACAAAAATGGTGATGTCACACAGTATCAGAGTAGCCCACATCCAGAATAATCACTTGAGATTGGAATATTTGAAGAAAAAAAAACAAACACAAGCAATTATCTAGGATATGTTCAGCAAGGATGTAGCATACCACCAAACCAATGGTCCATTTATAAAATGGGAAACAGTTCAAAATATTAGTGCTTGACTTTCTCCCTTTTTATACAGTCAAAGGAGAGGGGGTATGGAATTTTTGCTGACCCAGTGAAGGGCATATGGACCAGTTGTCGCCTACAGACTATCTATGCATCAATGCACACTAGGCCTCCCTTATGGGTGCTAAGCAAAGGCAAGCCTATGGCGTCACCACTGCTGATGTTGTTCAAGGCATTCGTCCGCACGCCACATTTGGAATGATCTTAATACAGAAAGCACATGCAGCTGCCAACATCCTGAAAGTATTAAATACCAAAGTCTACAAATGGCATCAACCCAGAGGTCTAAATATTAGATGTCTTCTCACAGACAGTAGCAGCAATATTGTGAAAGCAGTATCAGATGGAACTTACGTAAAGTACCATGTTTAGATCATTACATCAACCTAATGGTGCAAAACATCATCAGAAAAGACAGTGTAATCAACACTATCCTGCTCACTTGTCGTAGGATGTGTAGACGTTCCACGGGATGCCATTGTGGGTCGTAACCTAGGCGAAATAGCCGGTGCTTGGTCTTCACACAATAGTGCATTACACCAGCACCTCGACCCGGCATCCATGAGGCTCGCGATTTTGCGTTCTAAATCAATCTCTTTCAAGAATTGAGAAAGGGAACACCTAACTGTGAGTAGACAGTTGGGCCCTACTGTGACCAAGGGTTGGGTACACATTAGCGTGTGTAGACCGCCCTGGTCACTCTCCCTGGTCCTGACGAAAACCTGGAATTCTCCACCTAGAGGTTGAAACATGTAGACCGTTTTTTAATCCACCCTTTTTTCACTTAGAGATACCGAAGGTCAATCATACCAGAATTCATTTTTAATACTGTTCAGTTGCTCCAGAATAAACATTTCCCATCAAGAAGTTAAAACTGGCCAATGTTTAATTCACTCAACTCATTCACTCAATCACAAAAATACTAGGCCTGGGCTAAAATTCCGTTCCGCTCACGGAAATTGCGATAATTTGACATTTTCGCCTTCCGCGGAGAGCGCGAAAATGTCAAAATTTCCGCAATCTGCATTTTACCGGAAATGTTTTGCTTGCTCGCGCTGTAAAATAATACATTCTCGCGTGCGCGCGATAGCCTTACCTGAATCCCGGCGTTTGCCGACAAGTTTTCCCGATCCGGTCGCGTTCTCCATGAGATGTTGGATTGTTGGTAGCCATTTGCGCTGTCTCGCGACAGTTCGCGCCCGTAGTAACGTCATTCGTCGCACGATCACGTCTTTCTTCTCGCGATCATGCACCGCGAGACAAGTGAAAACAAGATGGCCGCGCCCACGAGCAACCGCATGGGTAAGTTGGCGAGTCGCGACCACGCAGAAAATACCGCGAACAGGCTGGAAAAAAACTTCTGCATCTTCGCGATATTTCCGCGTGTTTGCGGAGATTTTTAACATTTTCGCGATAATTTGCGAAAGTGAACTTCGCAAATTCCGCCCACCCCTAAAAAATACCCACTCCACTGTAATCGGGTGTCGCAGCACACCCGAACGGCACTCGGCTGTTTGAGTGGGACCCCCATGATGAAGCATGTCACCAACTAGGTTGGTGAGTGAGGGGTCTTCTTAAAAATTGAGAACTTTTACTTTTTTCGTGTGCACCTCCTGTCTGACTTCAGAGACATTGCCATGTCTTTAGGGTGTACCCCTTCTATTGTTTTGGCTAGACATTTAGCCATTTCTTAGCAGCTGAGGATCATGCAGCATGCTAATAAAATCCCCTCAAAAACCTTCATAGAGGAGATCCCAACACAATGGAACTTCACCTTTTGCATGCTGCAACACCAGTTTGAGCAGTGCATGTCTATAAATGATTATGTGCTACAAATGAAAGTGCATGCAACTGCGAAAGCAATGACAATGGAGGTTGTCAAATGGGGGCTATTGGAGTACCTGATCCAAATGATTGTGCCTTTTGAGAAATTGACTTGGGAAGTCAGCAATTAGGATTGTACCATCAGCCAAGACATGACAATGTTGCACATATTGCATTACTGTAAGAAAGTGGAGCATTAGTTGAGAGAGGTGAAAATCCCTCCTCAAATATAAATCTTTATCCTTGTCATGGTAAACCACTGAAGTCATTAAATAGAGCTGTGCTTAACCCTCTGGTAGATTGGCAAAAAACATCAAGGTTAACTTAAAGCCAATGTTAAAACTATGTATGCAATACCCAATAGTAATAAAGTGAAAACATAACACAAGAAAACTCCCAAATCAAGTGAGAAAAATATTAATTATATAACTACATAAAATGGTACTAAAGAAACAGGAAGTAGACCCAGAGATCTGTTTTTAAACTATTGAATTGAAACATAGCCCCAAAATGCCCAAGGCACCAACTGCAGTTATTTGGTTGATTTAGATCTTGTTCAATGAAGACCTGTCCACCTTCCTCATGGAGGGCGATATCCTGGATCAGTCACAATTTGGCTTCCGCACCCACCACAGTAGGGAACTGGCCCTGATCACATCCACGGAGGAACTCAGACTGACCCTTGATAAAGGTGGGAGTGCTGCCCTCATACTTTAAGATCTCTCAGCGGCATTCAATACCATTAACCACGATGCGCTGGTCGATCGTCTTGCCTCACTGGGAATCAGGGATAAATCACTCCTCCTACTCAGATCATTTCTGTCAAACAGGATACAATCCGTAGCGCTTGACCCATTTGTCTTCCCAGACCTCACACTCCCTTGTGGAGTGCCGCAGGGCTCATCGCTGAGCCCCACTCTTTTTAATCTCTACGTCACCCCGCTGGCCAAACTGATAGAAACCTTTTGATTCACGCTGGTGTCTTATGCGGACGACATGCAAATCATAGTGTCTATCAACAGCTCATCCGTAGACACGACGTCCCGATTTAAAAGCTTCAAAAGTCAGGTTGAGATGTGGATGCAGACAAACTGTCTTAAGCTCAACACTTCAAAAAAAGAAGTAATGCTTTTTGGTAATACACCTAATGTTTGGTCAGACAACTGGTGGCCAAGTCACATGGGCCCTCCCCCTATACCAGCTGATAAGGTTACGAATCTGGGAGTCTTGTTTGATACCAGGCCCTCCTTCGAACCCCAGCCCAGATCAAACACACTACAGCAACATGCTTCTTCATTCTTAAAAACTTGAAGAAAATACTTCCTTTCATCCCACTTGAGCTCAGGAAAATAGTGGTCACAGCCTTGATTAGTTCAAGACTAGACTATTGCAAGCAAACGCAGTCTACAAAAATTGCAGTCTACTCAAAATGCCGCTGCCAAAGTTCTGCTCGGGCTCTCTCGATGCGACTCAGCCTCCAAGGCCCTCGCAGAGTTACATTGGCTGCCAATCGGCAAGCGCATCCAATTTAAAGCCCTGTGTATTGCGTTCAAGGCCATACATGGTAAGGGCCCTCGACAATTATCGCAACTCCTCAGACCCTACATCCCAGGCAGGTCACTTAGATCGTCCAACAGTGGCAACCTCACCATCCCCAAGATGTCAAAAGCATAATGGGTAGGTAAAAGTTTCTCATACACCACTACTAAACTGGAACTCCCTGCCCACCAGCCTGAAAAATGAACACAACCTGCTCAAATTTAGGAAGCGCTTAAAGACCTGGCTATACCAGTAACATCATTTAGGAAAGAACTGTCTCCTGGTGTCTCCAGCGCCTAGATACCTTCGGGTCATGTCACACTTTATAAACTCTTCATTTCATTTCATTTCATTTCATTAAAGTCAAAAGGTAAGGCTGACCACGATGGAGCGCGAGTTGGATACAGGGGAAAATTTTAACTTATGACTTTGAAAATTTTATGGAGAAAAAGTGGTCATCAATGAGTCATCAGTGGTGCAAGCTGAATCTGAAGTTGAGCTCAACAATCGTGGGTTGTTGAAGAGTGGGGTCCCTGTGGGGTTCTTCACGAGGGCGGGAAAGCTCAGAGTGAGTGAAGTTTGGAATCTGTGCCTAGGAAGGCATTGACAGTGATCTGCTTTGGCTTGGCGTTAGTCTCAGTGAACTCCTCTATATTGGGACTTTGAAACTTGTCTGGAAGTTGTATTCCCTTCAGCAGGGTAAACAAGCAAATTGAGGCGGACCAGCAATTTCAAGTCGCCAACTAAGGCTTTTATGGTGACCCCAGTATCTATAGGTTATACAGGCAGAAAATTGCAAAAAGTTTCGAAGTCCCTTTACTTGCAGATTGGGGACAGGAGGTGTACATTATAACACTAGCCAAGGGTCTAAGCCCTGAGGGCACCACTTGGGGGTTAGGGCACACTGCAACAGAGGCAGTAGCAGTCCTGAGGGCAGGTCCAGTTATAGCTAGTTAGCTGGGCAGTTGAAGGGAGAGAGAGCTCTGGAAGCTTGTTGTACCCATGTAGGTAAAACAGGAAGTCAGTCAACTGACCTTTGGAGTCACATTGGAGGTCCTGCTTTCAAAACAAGCAGGTCAATACTTCCTTCTTTTGCAGTACTTCCAGTATATTTTACTGTAAACTATCCCACAATACCCCTCTTTCCCTAAATCCAATTTGGCAGAACCTTTCCTTCCCTGGTCAGAGCGCCCTGTGCCCACACAGAGGTGTGGCATTGATAATGGGCAAACACTCCAAGCCATTTTTGTGGCAGCTCTCCCTCTATTTGGGTTTGGGGCCAAGTTGTCTAGGAAGACTAAATAGAGACAGGACTGAGCGCCCTATTAAGATGTCAGGTGGATGAGTGCCCGACCAACACCGTAGCTGGATGGAGTCCGCCCGACTATTAGTCGGGCTTTCCACCCGCAGTATTAGGATGCAACCACCCTATGGGCAGTATGAAACATCAATTTTCCTATTGCAGCTTGTGCGCAACCAGAAAAGGACTGCAGCACAAGCTTCAATAGAAAAATTGATGTTTTCAAACCTCCCTACACCGTGTGGCAGGCACCAAGTGGTGCTTGCCACGTGGTGCAGGGATGTTTAGGGGGTACCACAGGTGCCCTCCCTGGCTCCATAGCGGAGGGCTAGAGGGAAAGCTGATGGCGGAGCCGAAGAGCCAGTAACATAATATGGGGGTTGGATGAAAACCTATGATGTTGGCAGAAAGCCTCTGGCGAGCTGTCGGATGGCTTTCCGCCTGACATTATAATGAGCGCCTATGTGTGAGCTATATCTGCCAGTGACAGGGTAGGCATCCTTTAAAGCTTCAGGATGGGCTTGACACAGCCCCAGGCTGTCCTGCTAAAGGTAAACAACACTTCTCCACACCTAAGCCCTTTCTCCAAAGTCTAGGAGCAATCCACATTTCACCACAGGGGAGCCAACAGCAGTCATGTGAAACTGGACACTAGCAGGCTCTTTTGGATTTAGCAGGAAATTACAATTTTCTAAAAGTGGAATTCCCAAAAACAGTAATAAAACACAATCTGAATTGACCATAAAAGTGGATTTTAAATTGCTATTATGAGTCCTTGAATAATTTTTTCTATCTCCTCCTAAACTGAAATTAAGCACCAAACATTGTTATGGTGTAACCCAGCGTTTTCATATAGAAGAACCAGCCTTGCCACAATGACAAGCAACTTGAGAGGTTTTTTCCCTGCCAGGAAGTGTAAACCAATACATATACATGCCATACTGTTTAAATACATTGTACCATGCCCTATGGGCATTTAGGGCCTAGCTTAGGAGTGACTAATAAATATTAGAAATAAAAGGTTGGTTTGCTAGGTCAAAATTTAATGTTACAATTACATACCAAGGCTGCAGTGGTAGACCTGAAGGCATGTTTTATGGTGCTACATTAGTGGGTGGCACAATGAGGGCTGTAGCCCACTATTAGCAGTTCATTTACAAGCCCTGGGCACATGTGGTACCCAAACCTAGGTGTGCTAATTGGGGTATGCCAATTCTAACATGTTTAATGATGAGAACACAAGCACTTTCATTTGCACAGTGGTGCATATACGTCATTACACCTAAGTATACCTCCTATACCTCCTATATTTACCCCATGGCAATCTTTTAATCAACCAAGGTTACCACCAAATCAAAGGATACTTTAGTGGATCATCCCATGTTTTTTTAAAGCCATAAACTGGACATAAATCATTGTCCTGAGAGAAGAAATATTGAAGAACTCCCTCAGGAAAGCCCCATTCAGAGGTTGAGTTTGTCCTGGTAGTAACATCTTACCAGGGTGGGACGAGGTGGCAAATGTCGAAGCATGCCACATTACGTAAGTTAGCCATCCGTTTCCAATTCTTGGAATTGCCTTGAATTTAGGTAACAAACAACTAGCAGCACAAAGAGGTCTCTGGTACTAAGCTGTGACTTATTAAGCAAACAGCATGTCTCTGAGGGCATCAAACCAATAATTGTGTTTTAAAGCACAAGCGCTTTACCAATGATTAGCAGGAGTAAAGTGTGCAGTCCAATGGCCAGCAAAAATGGATTCCACTGATGCAAAACTCTGGGGGTATACCATGCAAAGATAGTCATTTCCAACAATAGCCATTTGCGTAAGGTGGAAAAAACATATACCAATGTCAGTGAAGAATCTGGTTTGGTTAACAGCTTGACCATTCACCTGGTTACAAATCGCAGGCTGCAATTAGAGATTGCATCCGTGTCCTCTTAATAGTACATCTATGTCACTTTACTGGATTCATAGTACAAAGATGACTATTTTCTTTTGCTTCTTTCTCAACACTGTGTGTAATGCAAATGGCAATACTAATGATTATTATTAATTTACAAATAAACAATATTAATATAATAATGAAAATAAAAATGTATATTAATAAACATGTATTACAAAGATGAATTTTTAATGTTTATGTGATAATCACTGAGAGCACAAATCAAAGTGTCTTTTGGAGTGTGTTTTCAAGGGCTTTTCATTACCTGCAAGACAACATCTTTTAGCTCTTCTGCTACATCTCAATTTACCTTTATTCTAGGTCTCAATTTTGTTTCCTTTTTTTGTTCAACAGGTCTGTCTTTTATTGAAGAAAATAAAATCCGCAAATCCCATCAACAACAACCAGGATGCATTTTTCTCTATTTTTATGGGAAGAGACGGCTCAAAGAGGTATGCCCCTAAGGACTGGCAAAAATTATTTGTGAATAATGCTACAAAAATACTTTGAGGACCAAACATAATTCTACTTGGATCAAACTCCATTAATCTATTGGGATGGGAAAAGGGAACAGTGGCCAGACCTGTGATGACTGGCAATAAAATATGTGTACTTTAAAAAAAATAATCTATAACGCACAGAGAATCTAGTTGCTGACAAAAACCAATCCTGTTTCCTGACTTGTATGTGCCGGAGTATATCAAACTTTGTTATATGTAACAAATGTAATAGATTCTTTTTGTGTATTGTGTTTCTTTTTTAAACACATCTTTAATTGAGGTTTGTTGTTGGTTCAAACAGAAGAACTTTATACATCAGGATAAAGTTATAATGGCACAAATATTCAATGGTGGTGGACAAATAAATGTTTAAGCAAGAGAAACATAAATAAGCCATGGAGCAAATATGGGAGACCAGTTCTTGTACCAGGCTAACCAAACCATACCCCCTCAAAAAAATGTAAGCAATAAGGGAATGAGGAGTGGGTCAGACTCAGCACCCGGGGGGAGGAGAGCTAGGGGGGGCCTAGTAAGGGGCAAAGCTGTAAAAAGAGAATATAAGTATCTGTTAGGGTGAAGCAGGGATAAACACCCTTACAGGGGGAGGGCAACAGTGATAAGCAAATGCCCTTAAGTGGACAGGGCATCACAGTCTGAGGGGGACCCCAATTGTGGTGAATCACTTTGAATTTTGTATTGCATGTTGATTTATGCTGACCTCCGGTTTGGGTTTACCATTGTCTCTCTCTTGTTTTACGTTGAAGTATATTTATTGCTGGTTCACGTACTTCAAATAAGAAAGCTAATATCATGAGGCCTGTTCCCTGTTGGGTCTGCTAGTGCTGTCAGTAGGCAGTCCCACTGGAGAAAACACCTGCTTCAATGGCTTCTCAGAGGAAAACTGAGTTGATTGCTTTCCATGCTCAGGTGAAGAGGGGGAGATTTGGTTTGGAGCCATTTTGCAATGTAACATCTATGCTATGCTTATTACAACTTAGTGATAATTTCATAGGGGAGAACCACAGTTCTCAATAATGGAAGGTAGCTCAATTTACAAAAAGTAACAGTGGAGGAATGGGAATGATCAGATTTCCAAATTTGATTGCAGGATGTCAGGTTACTGAATTGGGAGTGGCCTGGCAAGGAAGCTCATGTAGAGAAAGTTAGAGAGAGAATGATTGAACCTCTTTTTCTTTTTGGAGTACTTGGTGTGCATCTCTGTCATTAGGCAGATTGACTCTCTCTGGTTTACACTGATTAACAAATAGTAAAGCAAACCTATCAAGTAACATAGAAAGATAATATTTGGTGAAAAATAACAATATTTATTTGAAAAAAAAAACAAAGAAAATGTCACTCCCAAAACCCTGAAAATACTACCCTCCCTAAATCCTAAACAGCTACACACTATCCTATGCTCTTCTCCTACTTACTCATCAAGCCATAGCACAACAACAGATTCACCTACTTCCTAAACCATGAACAAGAACACATTATCTTGAATTTCAAAACACACTATCGTATCTCTTCCTCAGCTCATCACACTTGCATCACTAGTCGTGACTTGCCACTGGTGCTCACCGCCATTCCCATCCACCTCTGGGCCTCAGCATTGTTAGCCACTCCCCTTCCATACCTTGCTTAGGTTCATTGCAACTCTTTATTTCATGCTGTTGTAACAGGAATCATACCACCCACAATTTTGGCTGATGCATATTGCCCAGATATGACCCTTGCATCACCAGCACAGTCATTCTGTCCCTAAGTGGGGACAACAAAAGGGTGTGACAGTATACCCTATATGAGATTACCCTATGTTGTTGAGAGGAAGCCTCTGCTCGAGTCTGTGTCATCAGTTGTGTTCCTGGCTCTCCCGGTGAAACAACCTTCTAGTCCTATCCAAGTTCATCTGTTCCAACATTTTCGGCTTGTGGAGCACTCCAAATAATTTTCTTGCATCCTTGCAACTCTTCGTTAAGTATGGGACCTCTGCCTCACCTTCTAAGTGTGTTATAAACATTGTCTCTTGGGCCTTCATAGAACTTCTTTCAAATCCTAGGAGAACCTTTGTTTCTGTTTGGTGCCTCAAGTTGTGGAGCACCACAACTGAGTAAAGGGCAGACTCATGATGATTCCCTTGGCTCTAGTAAGATAAGGATACTAGGTCACAAATATTTTGAGGGTTTACTATACTGAATCTGTTGCTAGAGTGATTTGTAGATACTTTTATAGTTTCCATAGAATGTAATGGTTTTTGTGAACTTAACGTAAAAGAAAAACCTTGCAGGAAATTGAAACTGGTGTGTGAGCAGAAATCAGCAGTAGCCTTGTGTTCTGTTTAGTACAAAAGATTCAATTATTTTGCGAAAGATTGCAGAACACCAGAGAGAGCTTCCTTTTGATGAAATGTCTTGTGTGCCCACTCTTTTTATTCCTCTTCCCTGTTCTTCACTGCCAGTATCAAGTGCAGTTTTGAATGTATACGGCAGAGTTTGAGACTGACAGGTCCCACATTCTTCCTGCAGCACTATTTGGATCTACAGGTTATTGGTAACTTGACTGACGCCACCACAATAGATCCCCCTCTTTCCTGAACGACAACAATTTATCCTACTTCTTCACAAACTTCTTCCTATCAAAACATTGACACCACCTGCAACATCCCCACTGTTTAAATACATTGTACCATCCCCCACCTTTACACTGTCCAAACAACTTTGACTCACCTGATGTTCTCCGGACCCCCTCAGATTCTGCAGGCTCTTGAGCACCTTCTGGAGAAGAGCCTAATTGTGTGATGGGGAGCCGGGCGACTGACAGCTGAGGGGGTGGGCAAAGGTAATGTGGCTTGACTGTGTTTGGTAATGGTTTTGCTTATAATTTGACTGAAAGGTTTATGGAAATGCAGTCTCCTCCTCTTCTAGCTCCAACAGCCATTAGGAGGCCCCCACAATCGCCCCAATTTTTGACTAGGGTATCTGAGCACCTAACTCCTGCTGGGACTTCCAATGTGGGTATTCCTCCTATGGCTGGCCTCCAGTGCGAGCAGTACGTTTTTCTAAACAAAAAAAGTAATAGGAAATCTAGTCACTGCAAGCAGGGTCATAATTAGGACCCCACTTTAGCATCCTGAGTGGTGTCAGTGGGCAATTCTGTGTAACTTGAAACATTGATGTTTTCATTTATGGCTCCTTTTACTTTGATCAGACACTCTGTTCTCCCAGAAGCTCATAAAAATAATCTCTTGTAGTCAAGGGAGGTATGGGGTGAAGATAAGGAGATGAAGAGAAGGATGGAAAGAGATGGATGGACAAACAGTAGGATGGAGACTTGGATGGATGGATGGATGAGGGTTTGATGAAGAGAAGGACAGCTGGTGGATTAATGGAGAAAGAATGAATGTAGGCAAAAATTATTAAATGGAAATAACATACAGAGTAATAAATGAAAAGAAAGAGATGGATGCATGGTGGATCATAAAGGAAGAAAATAAAAGCACAAATGATGAAGAGACAGGATGATGGATAAAAATGAAGAACGATGGATGGAAAAAATGATAGGTGGATGGAATGGACTGATACATAGCTGGAAACATAACATCACAAAAAGAATATAAATGTAGAAAAGCAAGATAGAGCAAGAGAAGGAAGAACAAAAGAATAACTTAAGTATGGAGAGAAGGAAGGAAAATTAAGAATTTCAGATTCTCTCCAAATTGATGGCTGTACTCCGGTTCCTCACCTCTTTTCTCACAGCTATTTGGGACATGGTACATAGTAGGCGTATTTCATTTTTCAGGTTCCTCCCTTGACTGCAAGCTCAAAGTCTCACAGAGATGCGGGGCAGCAAAAATTATGTAATACCACCTCCCTGATACTTTTTGCTTGCCATTCTTTTATTACCACCAGCATAATTAAGAAGAACAAAGTTTCTTTGCACAAACAGCTAGAAACAGATAAAAAAAAGAATTCACTTATAATAGATGCCATTACTGTTTGTAAATCAGTAACTTGCAACGTTACACTGCCACAGAAAATATGGCACAATAATTTAGAAAAAAACTATTCACTGGACTTTTCATTACGTATGGGCAAAGTTTTGATTATGCTGGCATAATCTTGTGTAATATCTCGCCTTTTGTATTAAGCTTGTTCCATTAAACGTCCCATATCATGCCAAAATACCAAGGGGATATTTACAAGAAAATGCCAGAGCGCGGTGTTAGGCCAAATTTGGCAACGCTGCACTCTGACATTTCAAAATCCTGGGATGCATGATATTCACAAAAATACGGCGCCCCCTGGGTTTCCCGCAGGCCTGGTGCTAAAAAAGCTGCCTAGCAATGGGTCAAAAAGCAATGGGTGTTGTGGTGGAACGCCCACTACAACACCCATTGCCAGCCTCTTTGCCGCCGCAGTCTGCGGCGGAAAGGGGCATATTTACAAGGTTAAGCTTAGCGCCCACTTGAAAATGTTAGGAATGATGCAACGTCACCGGAGCATCAGAAAAAGCAATGCTCCTGTGGCGATAGGAGCTTGTAAATATGCCCCCATGTGGCATAATCGAGATTCCATTCCATGCAGGTAAACATTCTATCATGGAATCATGGGAAATTCTGTACTATTTCCTTTATAAGGAAATTATGTATTTCATGCTATAAAATATCACAAAATGCCAATTTAGCAATTCAATTATTTTGCTTAAGTATTCCACAATTTGCATAATCTTTTGAAGGGAAATAATACACATTTTACTCAGACCTACTTTTCATGCAGAAAAAAATATAGCTAACCAGGTTGCATTCTTTTTTTTTTTACTACATTTGGCACATAAAAGTAATTTCAGTGACTCTGGTCTTCCCCAACCCACAGCACATTCTGGGGCATATTTACAAGGGCACTGTGCCACTTTTTATGATGCTTTTGTGGCGCAATGCCCTGCTCCATATTTACGAAGTGGCTTTAAGACAGTTTGCATGGCTTAATGCTGCTTTGAAAATATCGTACCCTTTCACGCAGGTATCTGCATGAAAGGAGCATGCAATGGATATTGCTATGGGCGTTCAACCGCAACACCCATTGCTTTTTGACACTACCCCAATTTACAAGGAGGTGTAAATCTGAGGCAGCGCCAAAAACTAATGCCACTGAAAAGCAGATGTTAGAATGGCACAACTAGGAGAAATACGTTTATTTTTTATTGCTTTTCCTCTTTCTATGTGTTCTGCATTCTACAGCATATATAGAAGGAGCAAATCACTTTTAATGAATATTCATGTGCAGGAAGGTGTCTCTTCCTCAGCATAAAGAATAAACCCTGCAAAGCATGCACCCTTGCACCATAGTGTAAGGCCGCCTGTGTTGCCGCCAGGCAGCTTGTTTTAGCGCCGGCGCAACGGAAAACACAGGGGTGCGCCGTATTCTTGTGAATACGACACATCCCCGCGTTTATTTTTAAATGACGCTGCACTGCTAAATTGCTTGCAATGCCGGACTATGTACAATAATAAATGACTAATCAATACAGATTAAAAAAAGGTAAATAATACAATGATATTAATCAATTTTTACCTCAAAGATATTCTTTCAGCCTTCATTGAAACAAGATAAACATGGAAATATGACAAAGTTCAAAAGTTAATGTATTGTACAGTGCTCCCACAATTATATCCTGCTACCACAGTTTCTGTTCTTCCATCTAGTTGGCAGAACAATTAAATAAGATGTTGAGTTTGAAACTTTGGGATGTTTAATAATTTCAAAACATGTTATCAGGTATTTTGGGACAATCCATCTCAGTGATTTCCGAATAAAACTGAAACTCTGACATGGACCATTTCTCTAATTGACACTCAGCCAAGAGTTTTTCGATGTTCAGATAGAGGGTACATTTTTCCGAGATGGCACACTATTCGCACAATTTTGGATAGCTTGGAGCTTATTCAGATTGCATTTGTTGTCATTGAAATATATAGCTGAATAATATAATGATCTGAAAAAATGCACAAATTAGCAAAATTAAATAAGAGGGAATAAAAAAATGTGCTACTTTTGATGGATTCAAGAAATGATGTGGAGCAGCATTAGTCACAGTCTAATTTACTTATTAAAGGACAAGAAGGTGTTCAATGACACTCTTACAGTCCTACTGATTGAGAACGTAATGGACCATCAACTAATTATTAATAAAAATTCGAAATTAGCCTGATTAGGGCCAACCAGTAAGATGTAATTATAGCCGGTGTTTAGGCATAGGTGCTTTGCAGCTGTCCAGTGCCTAATCACTATAAAGCAAGAGATTTCAGCTGAAGTGCACACATATTCTGCATAAAAGGTCCATAGAAAGCTGAGTATGATCTGCACATGTTGCTTAGACACCAGCAATGCCCGCAGCCACCAGCAGCTTTGCGAAACTAGTACCTCATTCAATGTGTCTATGTGTCAATGTCATAGCATGGTGGCTATCTAGGATGGGGGACATTCTTCATATGGATGGAGTTACCACGACCAGCCAAAGTGGAGCACAGAGCTAGAAAATGCACTGTCCCTATTTAATCAATTATTGAGAAACTCGTCATCACCCCACAATATGCATTGAACAAATACCGAATGTGCCATGGGCTGGTCCCAAATCCCAAAGAACAACACTGTGAGCCAATAATGAAGGATGCTTGCCCAAACAAGCCACTGGCTCTAGATAACTGTGTTATACACTCGCTCTTTAGGCATAAGATAGGTTGTATATTAAGTTGTATATTTCTGCTGATAAGAGTACATGGTAGATCACGAAATCTGAAAGTAAGTAGACCTAAAATGTATAAAATCAAATGGGAAGAGTGGCGACCAGTCCTTAAGGGCATAGGGGCACCACTGCTCCACCTTTTTGCAGACATGCCTGTCAGGTTGAGCAAAGGTCAGCCTGACAGGCACTCTTTATGTTCAGATCAGACAGACCAGCAATATACATGCACTAAATGTGGGCGGGACCTCAGCTAAGTAAAGTGCCATGAGGTTCAGCCCCTTATGATGAGGGGGAGCATCACTGATAGCCTTAGATCTGGGTGCTTCAGTCTTAAGCCCTCAAGTGCCCAGTGCTGAGTGTTATTCAGTGACACCTCATCACATAGTCGGTGGAATCAACATCTCTCTCTGACCCCCATCCCACTCTGTGGTGAACAAAGGACTGCCTCTGTTAGAACTAGCACATTCTGGTTGGCTGAGGCGAGGCCCTAGCCAGGCAGAAGCTACCACTCCTGTCAGGGGAGGGTGAATATACTCACTGTATAACCTACACTCACACTTGAGTAGCTTGGCACTGAGCAGTCAAGTTATCACAGAGGCAATGTGTAAAGCATTTCATGCACTCTCACTCAATAAAGAAACTGAGCATCACAAAAAAGACTTCACACATGGTGTATGTAAATGCAGTTTGTATTCAACACACACATTAATTAACACAACAGGAACATCATGCATATCTGGGCATAAAACACATTTGGAAATATCACTAGCAGTACTCGGCCCAACTGTATTAAAATGAAATCAGTAATATGAACACTTATATGAACACTTGGGAAAGATCCTTCTTTAGCCCCCAGCACCCTTATGTGGTGCAAAATTGTCAGAATGAGGCCCATCCTGGCGATTATTATAAGTCAGTATCACACAGTTATAGGGTGCACCTCAGATCACAATGATTTCAGAAATGCACACACACAGACAGACAATTACAACACCTTTAAACAGCACAGTGGGCCAAGACCGCACAGGTGAAAAATAATGTAGTATCCTTTTGGCAAGGAATCAACGTGTAAAGCAACACTGCAGTGTGGTGAAACTAAGAACAGGCAGTCACTCCCACACACTCACTCATCACCAATAGGCAGTGCCACAAATATCAGGCAGGTCCGTAAGGAGTGCGCACCTCACATATGCATACAGCACCGTAATGCGGTGCAACTGATATCCGGCAGGTCAGTCTATCATACACATGCAGACCCTGTGGCCAAAGCCCTCTTCCACCATTCAGTTAACCCTTATTACCCTACACCTACAGGCTTGAAATAAAGAAAACCCTCCCCCGATACTAGGCTGATCTCAGCCAGAGTCACACTCAGTCAGAGTCCCAGGGAAGGTGGGGGTAGGTAGCAGGGCCAATTAGGCTGAAGTAAACTAATGGGGGTTTGGCCACTACTTCCGGCACCAGGCCAGTTCTGCAAGGCACAGGGGGAGTCACATAGTCTCTTGATCCGCTTATGAGCGCTCTTGGAAGTGTTCCATAGCCCAGTCAATTATTTTCACCACCCAGGCCCTATCTGCGAAATACTACCTGACAACACAAAGTCATCAGGGCTGGGTGGGGAGAGGGCCATTGGTCCATCACACTGAGGGCACAAAGAAACAATCGATGAATGTGGGATGAGAAAGGGGAGCCTCTGGAATAAGGACGCACCTCGTAAGACACACGCCAATCAAAGTATCACCCAGGTAATCCGTGCACCAGGTAACACAAATCCGCTTCTCCACACCTCCCTTCATATGAGGCACAATGTCTGGTGTGCTTTGATAAGCATCGCACCAGATAGTACTGGTCACACACAATGAAGAGTCGCAAACTCAGCACCTCCCTGGAAATGAGGCACGTCTGTTGCATGTTAATACTGATCACACCAGACAATTCTGGTCACACACTCATGTGCAGGTTCAGCAGTGCCACGCAAGGTAGAATGAGTCTCTACTATGGGTACACCCTCATCCCTGGGGCTCGCAACCTGTAAATCTGACACCTCACGCAATGAGCATGCAGTTGGCGTGTCACATGAGAGAGATGTGGCACGATTGACGAAGTAGGCCATGCTGGATCCCGCAACCCATGAATCCGCTCACCACCGACAAGACGCGTATGCTTGTTGAGGTCCCACAATGAAGAAGCCACACTCCTTAGATGAGGGCAATACTTTTGAGGGTCCACTCCAGGCAATCCGGTCTCAAATCACAATACTTAGTTCGACTGTCATGCCGCGCTACCAGTTGGGATCCAGCAGATGATAGGGGCACTTAAGAAGGTACCACTCTCCAGATGTCACAAGTAGACAATGTTGGTCCCTCAAGGGAGGTCTTTGATGTCCCTGAGACATCCACAAAAGACCTGGGGGCAAACCAAGAAGCGCTTGGAGAGCAAACTTCAGGATGCCACACAGCAGCAGCTAGTCAGCCCAGGCCAGCCACTATTCAGGAAGGATGCATGGTCCCTTCAATGGCAGTTATCCTCCTTGTACACAACAGATTCCTCTGGCAGTGTGCACCGAGTAGTTGCAGCATCTCCGGTCCCACATCCCCACAAGTTTATCTCTACCCTGCTGAATTAAACTGCAGTGTGCCTTTGAAGTTAGGGGGGCTCTGAGGGTTTCCCTTTGAACCACAGATGTCTCCCCTAAATTTCAGTCCTGTCTGCCACAGGGCCGTGGAATGCAGATCTTAATCTTTAGTGGGGCCATGATCTGGATTCCCAGAGGCCAAGTGTCAAAAAATCTACCTCCAATCTATCCAGCCAGACCCTCAATTGGCAGAGGTCTGTTATTCCAGTTGTATGCAAAATGTTTATAGCTGTCTTTGGGGAATCCACAGATATGCTCCCCCAGCCACCAGGTTGGACAGGAGTAAAACTAAAAGGCACACAAAGGGTTTTAGAGCAGATAAATGCCCACTTTCTAGAAGTGACATTTCTAAGCTATTAATGACAAATCCCTCTTTACCACAGGACAGGGTTTGTCATTGTAAATCCTATGATAGGAAACATTATGAGGCTCTTACACTGTGAGCCACTATTGCAGTTTGAAGTAATTTAAACCGTTCCCTCATGTTAACTTATCAGAAGAGCAAACCTCATAGGTATGGAAAACACACATGGGTATTCTTCACTACGTGGGCAGAAAACACAGATGTGTACCTGCCCTGGCTTTCATGTGAATGCATGGGTGTGAGTATGAGCATGTGTGTGTGTGTGTGGCCCACCTTCCCCTCTTCCTGATTAAATTACCGGCAACCATTGACTTTGAGTGTAGCTGTAGGGCCTGGTGGAGTACAATTTGCATGATATACAAATGGGAACTCAATAAGCAGAAGAAATATAATTTTATAAGAGCAAGAATGAAATTAACTTGCTAGAAACATTCTTCATTTTTTCCATATATTGGAGCAACAAACTCTTGAACGAATAGCAGTGGGTTGGGTGATGGAGATTACACTGTGGGCTCATGGATACTGAAGCTAAAGCTGTACTTTGAACATATATATCTGAGACTGTGTAATTGGAGTATCAAGTGGATACACATGCTTGTGTCATGTACTTTGACTATTTGACCGAAGACTTCATGTAGAGAAGATTTGTCAGTTTGTGTAGCTAAGATTTATTTAACACCGTTGCACGTTTCAGTGTGTAAAATCAATTGATTTTTACACCTCCATTTTGTTACCTGGGATAACAATATTTTGTGAACTTTCCCTTGACTTATTTCAGTAGGAAAGATATTATTAGACTAGTGCCTAGGATTTGTCTTAAGTAAGGCAATACGAATATTCAGATCTTTAAAATCTACTTTTCAAATCGCTTTTCTTTCTCACGTCAGAGCTAGGAATGGAAAATGTTTCAAATTGTATGCACAATATATCTGTGTGGTTCTTGAGGATGTGATTAACATATATTCCACCCAATGGAAAAGGAGCAAGTGGTGTTGCAGGTGGTGAAAATAGCATACATCATTTGAACAGGTCTGTGAAAGAGGTACTAAAAGAAAATATAATTTCCTTGTGGAAAAAATGATACAACTTTCCTAACCAATCACATCATACATAAAATCTTCAATGTAAAAACATACAGATACTGGTTCATTCTAAATCCTACTTTATTTAGGCACAAATGGATATCCAGGTTTCATCATCAAATATTTTACCTCCAGGCTTTGTCCTACACGGTTTTTGCACAGCAAGAGCTGTCAGAATTGGTTCCCTTTCTGCTTTTTCTTTATTATGATTGCGGATTACACTAAGAATTAAAGTTTATATAGGAACTTAACCCTCCTAATATGTTAGTGACCAGCTCTTGTTATATATTCCAAACACACAGGTATCTTCAGGGGTCCGTGGTCTGTTTCTGGGCTGCTGGTAGTGATGTGTTTGGCCTATATACAAAACTGAGCAAATTTCCAATGTTTGACCTGGTATCCATGGTGTGGTTTTCCCCTAACTTTTGGTCTTCAGACCTCCTATTTTTGCTGACTTCATTTTTGGTGACCTTAGGATTGAGCGCTCTCCTTAAAACATGTTAGATTGGCTTATACCTAATTGGAATATGTAATTTACTTTTAAGTCCCTTGTAAAGTGGCACTGCCTGTTCACAGGGCCTGTAAATTAAATGCTTCTAACGGGCCTGCAGCACTGATTGTGCCTCCCACCTAAGTAGCATTTGAAACATTTCTCAGGCTTGCCATTGCAGCCTATATGCGTGCAGTTTTAAACTACCATGTCGACCAGGAAAAGTAAACCATTTGCCAGGTCCAAAACCTCCTTTTTAATATATATAGGTCACCCCAAGGCCAGGCCATAGACAGTCAAGAGTGCAGGGTGCAACATATTTAAAAAGTAGCACAAGTACTTTCAAGTTTTACATGTCCTGGTAGTGAATTTGTTTTTTACTACTGCAAGGCCTGCTTCGCCCATAGAACATTGGAGTTACCTTATTACATTTTATAAGTGTAATTTACAAATAGGACCAGATAGGCATTTCATGTTTGATTTCTATGGAATTTTAATGAAAAATTCAATCTTATGGTGAATCAGATTATAATTTATAATATTGAAAGTGCCACAATTAGAAAGTTCAACAAGAGAGGGGTTTGGCCCTTAATCAGCAAGCCTAGGCCAATTATATCAATAACAAAACAGTAGAGATGCAAATACTGATGTTAGATCGAAATTCACCCTATAAGATCACACGTGAAACTCATTGTGATCTGATCATCAATGTTCTTTTTTTTCAGATTATAAATTATAATTTTGAAAGTGCCACAATTAGAAAGTTCAACAAGAGAGGGGTTTGGCCCTTAATCAGCAAGCCTAGGCCAATGATATCAATAACAAAACAGAAGAGATGCCAATGCCAATACTGATGTTCAATCGAAATTCACTCTATAAGATCACACGTGAAACTCATTGTGATCTGATCATCAATGTTCTTTTTTTTCAGATTATAAATTATAATTTTGAAAGTGCCACAATTAGACAGTTCAACAAGAGAGAGGTTTGGCCCTTAATCAGCAAGCCTAGGCCAATCATATCAATAACAAAACAGAAGAGATGCCAATACTGATGTTCAATCGAAATTCACTCTATAAGATCACACATGAAGCTCATTGTGATCTGATCATCAATGTTCTTTTACTTTTTTCATTTCAATAGAAACATGGTCAGTCCATTATCTGCGACAATTTTTCAACGGTCAACACAAAACATAATTTTTCAAATGTTTACATGAACCACATTACACTACATCTGATCAAGAAACAGTTATTTACACATATTTAGACATCACACTTAATTGACAACAAAAGACAAAACATAGACCACAATTAATAGATATTTAAGCAAGTAAGCAAACTCAAGTTCCAAAAACATGAAAAGAATAAAAACTTTAACAAAGCAGTGAGAAAGGAAAAACAAGGCTGAAAACTGATTTTTTTTTTAAACATTGAAAACCCTAGTCTTTGGGCCAAGACCAGAGAGTGTACAGTCTAGGGCAACTTAATGATTTTTATCAATTTTTTGGGAGTAATTCCTTAAAAGGCTGTAAAAGAAGGTTGGCCTGACAGCCTGTTTATTCACTTGAAAGATCATTGTATGGTCAACGCGTTTCAAACCTGGAAACTCGTTTGTGGGTTTTCATCAGGACCTAGAACTAGAGCTTAGTCTGAGGTCAGCCAATCTCAGAATATATTATTTAAAAAGGAAAAGGCAATCCTAATTGCGGTGTTATACACCCTGTTTGTAAGAGGAATTTTGAAACTCCAAGAATGGTGAAGTGTGGAAGGGCAGTGCTTAAATTTCACAGCAGTAGTTAATCTTAATTTGAAGCGGAACGCTAAAAATTAGAAGACGCTGTACAGTCAAACAACTTTTTCATTTTTTGAAGGATAGTTAATTTGATTTATAGAACGCAAGGTTGAAATTCCATCATAGTGTAGACCTTTTTGTACTGTTTTAAAGTGTCCAGCGTCTTCTTTCTCTGCATCTTTCAGCATTAAGAAAGTTGGCATTTTCTTGTCTTAGCCATTTGGTGCCTGCAGCCTGTCTCTGTGTCACAGGACTGGGTGTTGCTGGCAGTTGGCCTTTGTGAGTTCCTACTAGACAGCCACACACAATGGGAAGCTTAGGTTTGACTAGATGGGCCGTCACTGGCAGGATGGGAGGGAGGAGCTGGGCCCAGCCCCACTTACACTTGAATACTCTGTGTCCCATTTCCACACAAAAGACTGTATATACTCTATAGTTAGTCTGGAGCCATGAACAGGAAGGCATGGCACCTGAGCACTTCCAAGGCATACCTCTAGAAGCATCTCCCCACTTCAAAGGCACAACTGGGTATAAATACTGGACTTCAGACATGATCTCTTCAGTACACTTCTGGACTTGTGGATACTCTGCCAGGATGAAGGACTGCTGTGCTACTGAAAGGACTGCCACTCTGCTGGACTGATGCTCTGCAAGAATGCTGCCCTGCGGACCTGCTGTCCTCTTGCCTGGGTGAGAAGGACAAGACCTGCATTGCTTGAACCAAGAATGCAGAGTGACTACAAGGCCTAGTTGGTTTACCAGCTGATCTGAAGTCTTATGCAATCTGTGAGTTGACCTTGCCAAGTCATGCTACCCCAGTCCTCGACCCTTGTAAGCAGGCTTAAGATGATCTGCCAGCCTCTGTGGATCCACGGATACCCTAACATCTCCACTGCTGCTTGGATTAAAGCGTTGCAAAGAACTGCATTACTGCCGCAGTCCTCAATGCCTTCAGAACCACTGCTGCATGATGCTTCCTTGGCACAAGCCCTCACATCCCTCAGTGACGCCAGCCTTAATGACAGACTTTGCCTTTCGGCCTCACAGCTCCCCATAACCGATGCATTGTCCTGACTATGCAGTGTGTACTCTGCTTTGAACTTCGCATCACAAGCCCTGTCAACGGGATCCTCTGAACCAACACTTCTCTTTGGATTCAAGGTACTTTGCTCAGAGGGCCTAACTGGGTCCCTGTAGCCAGCCTGCACCCCATCACTGTTGGCCTGAACTTGTGGATTAGTCTCAGTTCGGCTTGACCAGATACCTACAGATGGTGCTTTGTGCTATTTAACACTATTTTCACTAACACCTTCAAAATTGAATATCTCCTTTTCTACTGATTGGATTTTTGATACTTTGGTCTTGTCCTATTTACTAAAGAACGTTTTATGTTTTTTCACTTGGCGTGCGATACTTTGTGTGTGGTGTTTTCACTTTATCACTGTTTGAATTTTTGGACAAATAGTTTACACAGTGCCTCTAAATTAAGCCTGACTGCTCTATGCCAAGCAACCAGAGGGTTGAGCACAGGTTATATTTAGGGTGGGCTTGTGCCTCGCCCTGACAAGAATTGTGGTTGCTTCTTGACCAGGGATCACACACCACTCACCCAACTATCCAATTTCTCAATCCAGTAAATGTAAGATGCTCATTTTGTACAACATTTCAAAGCATTTATAGTGCATTAGAGTGAAATACCTTTCCATCCATGTGGCAGTTACTGTGTTGGTCTAAGGTAAACACAGTTATAGATTGTGATGTCCTGTATAAAGATAACCTCGTGTATGATTAAAGTAACACATTAGTAACTTTCTATCTCTGGCTGTTGTCACTACAAAATCTTCATTGTTTATCTAATTTGCCTTAAATCAAATGAACCTCATAAACAATTCAACCCCCACTTCCAAAATTAGATTTTTGATATGAAATGAGAAACACCACCTTTGAAATAGGATCTACTTCTAATAAATGAAAATTATCACAAGCTACTAACAAATATTAGCGGTAGGCACTTCAAATTTGACTACATTAGTGTTCACCATAATCAGGATTGGTAGTAGTAACTGCTTATGGGCCGATGGTAGGATTATCGGAAACACTGTCATAAAAAGCTTTTTCAGTATGGCATGCCGCTACATCAGTTAATAGCTATATCAGTAAGTCCACTCCGGCAACAAATAAATAACATCAGCAAAAATGTTCCCCAATTTAGCCTAATTTAGCATTCAACTATCTGCTATATATTTTGAAAATGCAGTTACCCTGCTTCAAAATTCAGCTTATAAATGTCGCAGAAAATAAACATCTTGCTATGGCCTGATTGTTTTGCATATTTAGTAAAGATTTTCTGAAGCAGAATTTTCGTTTTGTCTCAAACTAACACCTTTTATTTTAAGTCACTATGGATCAGATACTAAAACTCACAAAATTAGGTTGCAAATCATGCATCAACTGTTGGCAACCAGTGTTTAGTTGTGCGATACGATGTATGCACTAATTTCAAAATCTCTCACAATTACCTGCCTAGTGAATAGTGTTTTTAGGAAGGTTGTTATTTACAACCTGCTTACATTGGCTACACAAAGGCGGAAGGTTGCTAGTAAAGGAACAACTTACACCCGCTCCTTTATTAGATTTTTCTTTTTAATAAGCCAATGTTCCATAGAGGAGCTGATGCTGCTTTAAAAATTAGTTTATGTTTTGGGATAATATCTGGGGAACTAGACAGTGGTACAATATACCAAGGATAGCCACAACAATGCCAGATGTGGACACAATTTTTCCCTATACAGCCACAATTAAGTGAGGAATTGCCACATTATTCCAAGGGTGGTTATGAGTATGCCAGAGCTGGAAACTCATATTGTGTAAAATCTAGAAAGAATAGTCATCAATATGCCAGGAGTGGCCACAAGGAGGCCACCAATATGGCAGTCAAGGTCAGGAATACTCAAAATATGATTTGGGGTAACACTATTTTAGGGTTCACCATTGCAAATGATCACCATTCTGTCAGGGATTACCGACTGCTGGTCTTCAAATGCAAATGGTGAACTTTGATGCCAGGGATTGCCAACAGGGAGAACTTGTGTCTGCCAGGCAGTGTCAGTACAACCGGTATACACACACACACACATGCACACACTAATACACATAGTGTGCACATACACATCTCGCAGCCATCTCCCAGAGTTGTTTAGCCACTTATAAGTCTTGCTCCTTCATCAGCCCCTGTTATCGTTGGTTTGGGTTGCCTCCACACTTGGCCAACACACCAGCTCCCTTGTTCCAGTAGATCTGCACATAAACCACTCCAGCTGGAAGCGTAATTGTTCATTCCTAACCCTGTACTCACAGCCACATAGTTTAACTGCAAGGTGGGGCCTGCAACAGTACCAATCTCCTTGCAGCCTTCACCATTGGAGGTCTGTCATGTTGCACATCCATGATGCGAGTCACACTGTGTGAGTAGTTTTCTATTGCTGTTCCTCTGAGGATTTGGAGCTGAGCAGTACTGTCACCTTCATGTTGTCTGAAGGTTAGTGCTGCTTATTTCCAGACTATCTAACTGAAATACTGCACTTGTCTCCATAAATGTGAGTTACATTTTAGCAGCTGAAGAGCCAACGGTAGCCCAGAGCTATTCACAGGAGACAGATGGGTTAATAGGATGTTGAGTATAGGGAGCCCCCAACCTGTATACAAACCAATCTCTTTAACTAGAAAGGGGGGGTATTCTAAATTATAATGGTCTTCTTAAGAAATGAACACTATATCATTTAACTGCCAACTCCCAAGGAGTAATTATCACTAAAAAGAGGCTTGAACTGATATAACTGGAGCAAGAATACACCAGTGCCTTATCACAAGCTGGAAGAGACCTGATTCTCTTCCATAATCAAAGACTTTCATGAATGTATTGATATCCGGCTATGCCCCAACCTCATATCATTCAGGAAATCCCTAAAGACCTGGCTTTATCAACAAGCCTACTACTAACTCCGCTGGCTTCCAACTCTGACTGTCCCCTGTCTCTACAGCGCCAGGAAACCAACCAGTGTCAGTGCGCTATACAAATCATTGTTAACATAACATAATATAACATAACATATACATCAGTTTATAATCATTAACACTCATGTGCAACTCCCCTTTGTGTAATATCGACCATAATGTTTGTGTTCAACTGTGTTAAAAAAAGAATATTAGTAAAATTCAATTTTTTAAAACGTAATTTTAGCTAAGGAAATCAAGGAATTATCATTACTTCAAAAATCATTTTTCTCCCCAAAAAATTTTCTCAAAGTTCTAAACTCCTCTCTACTTTACTACATGTGTTTGTATTTTACATTTTGATTACTAACTGAACTGTTGTGAACTTTCTCCATCTGTTCACCCCTCCATTAAAACACGTCCTAAGAGGAAACTCGCAACCTCATTTCAATCTACCAAAATGGAAATTATTGGTCATTCGTCTGCAATTTGTGGCTTGCCATATCATGGTCGTGGCTAAAGGATTATTTAAGTCATTTTTGCAAAATACTGTGGTAGTACCTAGAGGCGATAATACCCTTACCACAAGGTATTACTGCAACATTTAGAAGGTTTGCAGAAATATAAAGAGTACATTGTGCTGAAATTGTAACTTTTCACAAGTGTTTTTTCTACAGTAGGTAGTGGGGCATCTTTACTGTTCTGACTCCAAACTGCCTACTTGTAAACGTGGGGACAGATTCCATTTTTTTTTTTTTTTAATACATTTTATTGATCATCACGAGGAAAACAAAATATAAACATTAATTTACTTTAACATATATATCTAATACAACAGAAATCCTTCAATTTAGGCTTAGTCTCTTAAAGTAAACAACAAGATGCAAAACATAATTTGTATATAATTTCCGAAAAAAAGAAATGGTGAAAGATCTTGAGAAGGAGACATAAAAATAAAGACACATATAAATAATGGTCAGACAATTTCAACACCGCCAACTATAATCCTATCTGAATGAACATGTGCCTACCCCCTCTTGAGTTAGCCATCTAATTTAAGTTTCCATTTTTCAACTGGGGCCCATATCCGTTTCCCAAGCTGCCTTGCATTCACACCTTTTTTTTTATATAAAGCTTTCTCTAGAGAGTAAATAGCTAATAATTTTATGAGCCATTGTTGGAACGAAGGAGGATTAGAATCTTTCCATACCGTTGCAATACAAAGCCGGCTCAAAGTCATTGCGATAAACAAAAATTCTTGATGGGGTACATCCTGCCCCTCCTTTACCACCCCAAGAACCATGATCTCATTAGTTAAATTAATAAAGATCCCCAATTCGTCTTTAAAGAAGTTTTCCATAGCTTGTTTAAAGGGATCTAAATTAGGGCAGGCTGCAAACATGTGTATCGTGTCTGCCTCCGAACTCTGACATCTTGGACAGGAGATCCCACTCGTACCCCCCAGCGGGCTATTCTATGCGGAGTATAATATAATTCATGCAAAGTCTTATAATATTGTGCCTGCAAATTTGCGACCTTTAAGACAGTGTTTCCAAATCTAAGTGATTTTTCACCCTCATTCCTGACTAAGTTTAGTTTAGTTCTCCATTTATCAAATACCTTTTCTCTATCATCCTCATTATATTGGCATAATGCACCATAAAGTTGAGAGATTGAACATCCCTCCTCATCTCGAACAAATTCCATCAGGTCTATCCTAGTAAACTTACAGTTACCTGCTTGTTTTCTCTGCAACACTGATCTTATCTGAAAGTATTTAAAAAAATCTCTCCGATCCAGATTATATAGTTGTTGCGCCCTTTCAAATGTTATTAATCCTGACTGATCCGTAATATCTCCAATCGTACCAACCCCAAGATTATCCCACCGCCTCATCACTTCATTATGGAATACATCTGGGAGGAGTTCATTCATATATAAAGGGGTATAAAAATTCATTCTCCCTAATTTAATTTTCTTCCGGATAATTGACCAAACTGAGATGGCCGCCCCCAACAACTTGAACTTCAGCTCCTTATATGTAAGAAGTCCCTTGTTGGAATCCAAAACCAGCAGATCATAAATATCCGGAATACCTGTGCTACCCTTCCAGATATCTTTCGTATTCCCACCGAGGAGTCCTTTACAATACTGAAGGACTGAAGCAAAGTAATATGCCTTAAAATCAGGTACTGCAAGTCCCCCCCGATCTTTAGGGAGTGCCAACATCTTTATAGCTCTTCGAGTTCTACCCTTAGCCCAAATGAAGCGATTACACATCCCCTCTATTTCCTTGAACCAATTATTAATAAATAATAAAGGAATTGTACGGAATAGATACAAAATCTTGGGCAAAAACAGCATCTTTATAACATTACAGCGCCCTATAATTGTTAGGTGTAAATTGTCCATCCTATCTAAGTCTAGTTTTGCCTTTTTAATTATTGGGATCAAATTATCCTCCACAGCCTTAGATAAATCGGATGTTATAGTAACCCCCAAGTAGACCGCAGACTCTATAACTCTATCATCAGTGATTGCAGCAAATTGATTTACGACTATTTGTGTTTTCCCTTGGTTCAGTTTGTATCCTGACAATAATCCGTACTTTTTAGCCTCCTTCTCAATTTCCCCTATTGCTATAATTGGTGATGATGATGTAATTGCTAAATCATCTGCGTATCCCAAGATTTTGGTCTCATATCCATTCAACACAATTGGGCTGATGTTTTTATTTTTTTCTATATGTCTAATAAATGAATCTATATAGCAGGCGAAAAGTAGAGGGGAGCAGGGGCATCCTTGCCTAGTCCCACGCTCAATTTTTATTGCCTCACTCAGTTCCCCCCCACTCTCAGTCTGATGCTTGAGCTTTTATAAAGAGCTTTTAATGCTCCTATACATATTTTCCCAAAATTATATTTATTCAATGTTGCCCACAGGAAACCCCACGAGACCCTATCGAAAGCTTTTTCAGCGTCGAGCAATATTAAGGACATAGGGTCTCGTGAGGCAGTCGTACCGTCCAACAGCGCAAATACCCTTCTAATATGATCAGCAGTCCCCCTCCCCGGTATGAACCCATGCTGCCAGGGTGAAACTATCTTCCCAATTACCATGCTCAGCCTGTTTGCCAAGATTTTGGAATAGGCCTTAGTATCACTATTCATTAGACTGATTGGCCTGTATGACCCAGGATCCATAGAGTTTTTGTTCTTTTTTAAAAACACCACCATTGAAGCTTCTCCCCAAGACCCCGGAGGGGCAGCACCGTTTTGTATTAAACCCATAAGTCTGTTAATGTCTACTTCTAGGGTTAAAAAAAACTTCTTATAAAATTCTAGTGGTATTAGATCAGGTCCCACTGCTTTCCCTGACGGGAGATCCTTGAAAACTCTTTGTACTTCTTCTGGGGTAAAGTTAATCTCCAGGGAGTTCTTATCCTCCTCTGTAAGCTTATCTAGGGTGGCAGACTCCAAATATCCCTTAATTTCCACTGCATCTGGTTCTCCATTATCCTTACTATACAGTTTCTTATAAAAGTTCTGAAATACAGAGCAGATTTCCTTTGGTGTTTTTGCTAATCCTCCTGCCTCAGTAATCATTTCTGTTATCTGCCCCTGAGTAGCTGCCAGCCGGGTTCTTATCGCCAGGATTCGTCCTACCTGTTCGCTATATTCATGTTGCTCTTCCCTTCTAGCTAGGTATTTACCAGCTGCCTTTGCGGCATATACTTCGCCCACTGCTGCTTTGGCCAGAGCGAATTTTTGCGTTACTTTTGTCACATCCTCCTTCTCTCTTATACTTCTTACCAGATCTTCCTCTAGCTTTGCTACTAGATTTATCTTCTTCTCCATAGCTTCTTTTTCCTGTTTGCTCCGTCTAAGAGAATAACTTAAAGTTTTCCCCCTAATACTTGCCTTCATAACATCCCATACTATTTGAGGTGACGCTGTGTCCCTATTATTTTCCAGAAATTCTCTTAACCAAATTTCCATATGTGTAACATAATCTGTATCCTGTAGCAAAGCTCTCTCAAAAGTCCAACTATTTATACTTTTCTGTGAATATGGTATAGAGATCTCCATAAAAAGCGGATTATGGTCTGACATCAATCTAGGCATTTTTTTAACTTTCACCATCGGTATTATCGTAGGAGAAATCAGAAAATAGTCTAGCCGAGCTAGGGTTTTGTGGGGGGCAGAATAGTATGTACTGCCTCCTCCTCCATTTATATGTTCCCAAATATTGATTAGACCATATCCTGCATGAGCTGTATCAGCGCTCTGTGGGTTTTCTTCTTTTTGCCAATAAACCTTGCAGGATCGTCTTTCCACAACCCATTAATGCCATTTATATTTAAATCGCCACAAAGTATAATGGGGAGAGGCCAGTTGGGTAGTTGAGAATTTATATGGATAAGGGTTTCTGGGTCATCAACTGTTGGTGCGTAAATAGAGCATAGCGTGAAATTAAAATTTTGAATTTGGCACTCCGCTAAGACCCAGCAGCCATGTCTATCTACCTGTTGTTTTTTTAATATAATTCCGTTCCCCCGTCCTAGTATTGCAACCCCACGTGTTCTGGTGCCCTGAGTCGTACAAGTCAAAACTTTATACCCCAGTTGTTCCAGTAGAGATTTCTGCGAAATCTCTATATGCGTCTCCTGAACGCAAATTAGATCAGCTTGCAGTGTTCTAAAATATTCTTTCACATCCCTTCTTTTTCTTACATCATTTAAACCACACACATTAATTGTGACTATGCGCATCATTTTTCTTTTTTTCCACCCATTTCTGGTTACTTTCCTTTTCTGATGATGGTTTTTTTCTCCCCTTTACTCCCACAACGACCCCCCCACCCCCCCTTACCTCCCCTTGAAGCATCCTGGGTCCAGCCGGATCCAGGTGTGGGCGCCAGAAGATCAGTATGCCTCAGTGCACCCCCCCACCCTGCGTGAGTGTTATATTTAGATAGAAAAAAAAAGAAGTCTTTAAGGACCAGGGTTTTACTCCTACTGAGCATGTTTTCAAGTATTACTTCCTATGTGATTAGCGATTAATATTGATCTCCCATTATTTTTCACAGAAGAGATATTCTTATAAAAAATGCTTATTGTCCAATACATGTTATAAGACAGAAATTAGTTCTTACTCATTTTCCAGTGCTATTTTTTACAGTCTCTGAAATTTCTTTGAGGTAACTTTCTGCTTGTATTTCACTGGTAAAGCTACGGGTTGCCCCCCTAAATATTATTTTCAGTCGAGCAGGGTTTTGTAAATATACTTTAGCTCCAATCTGTTCAAATGGAGTGAATAACTGCCTCAGTCTCCATCTTCTTTCAACGGTTGCGTGGGCAAAGTCTGGCCTGACAAAGTATGTGCTGCCATTGTATTCTCTCTTACTTGTAGGACGAGCTAGATCATATATAGAAGTAGTTTCCAAAAAATACCAACATTGCCCTTGGATATTTTGATTGGTTCTGTGTTTTCTTTGACTGAGTAAGGGGAAAACGATGGGCTCTTTGAACTTCTCTCTCTAGTTCCCAAGTTTGGAATTCGGGAATAGATGATTTTAAGAGTCTAATTACATACCCCCTTGGATCGTTGTCTTCAACACCTTCTGGGATCCCCAGGAATCGCAGATTATTTCGCCTTGCTCTATTTTCCTGTTCCTCGACCTTTATCATTAAGTCCTGTATAATACGTTCTTGATTTTTTTCCTGTTTTTGCACGTAAGTATCATCCTTTTCTAGATGGTCAGTTCGTGTTTCAACTGACGTCATCCTTTCAGAGATTGCCAGACAGGTGCTGCCCACCTTATTAACAGCCCCTTTTAACTTTTGAATAGCTACATGATGTTTTTGAGTGTCCATTTTGATATCTGTATGCAATTTCTTTATTGAAGTCAATATTTCTTTCAAGGACGGTTCGTCTACTTCTCCTGCCTCATCGTCTTCAGAGATGTCCACTGTAGATCCCTCCCTACTTTCTCGAAGCACTACTGTTTCCTTTGGTTTTTTAGATTTTAAGTTTTTACGAGGATTGGTAGGCTCTGGGTTACTTCCTTGATCAGTGGTTTCATCATAGGTAGATTTATTTAGTCTCTTATTCCTTATTTTTCTTTTCTCCAATTTTTTCCTGGGCGTGCTTCCTTGCCCCGGATCACTCTCTTTCCCTATACCAGAGCAGCCTGATATTTCCTGGGTTGATGGATCTTGGTCTTGACCTTTGCTAACACCGCTTGCCTCGCTAGAAGTAGAGGTTCCAGTCTCATATATGTCTACATCAGATTCATCTGAGTGTGAATCAATTTGTAACAAGGGTAATTTATCAGTTGGGGGATTCAGGGTTACATATCCATCAATCACCGGGTTGAATCTTTCATTTGCCCCGCCCAATTTTGTTGACTCCTGGACTGTTACTTCATGACTTATCCCTTTGTTTGCCCCCATTTTGGACAGTGGGCTAAAGATATTTAATATACTGGGTTGCGATGCAGTTGACTTGTCTGTCGCAGTCGCCTTTGCATTTGCTTTCAAGTCTTTAATGGTTTGTAACCGTTTTGCTTTTTTTAACATTAATTCCGTCTCTGCGGTCTCTTCAGGGTCTTTCACCTTCTCCTTACATTTCTCTTTGACTTTTTCCTTCTTGTTATCCAGTTCTGTGCCATCACCTTTAGCTGCCTGTCTATCGCCCTTCTTGTCCTTTTTAAGTTTTTCATTGTCCCCGTTGCCCTCTGCGATTCATAGTTTTTGTTTTGTCCTTGTCTTTATCTTTGTCTTTATCTTTTTCTGGGCCCTTTCTACTGCCTCTCTCCTTTTCCTTCTCCTTTTCTTTTGGTCTGTCTTTCCCTCCATCATTATCGTGCTCCTTGTTTTTTAAGTCCTTGGCTTTAGTGCCTCTAGTTTCTCGTTTTTGAGGCATTGGTTTCAGGGTATGACCATTATCCACTTCTTGTGTCTCTTGTGCTTTCTCGTTAGGCTCAAGTTCTTCATTCCATTGTGCTCCCAGGATGTTTGGTTGAGGCATGAGCTGATCAGCGACCAAGTTTTGATCGTCTAATTCCGCTAGCTCCTCCTGGACACTCTCCTGGAGATTCTCATTCCTTTCTGTATCCGTTTCATTCATTTTCCCTGTCTCTACTTGCCTTGTAGTCTGTCCGTTATTCTCTATTTCGTCACAATGCTCATTTGGTTTTATCTGGGCTGGTTGCGGAAGGGCTGATTCCTGCTCTAAGTTTGCCAAGTTTAATGCATTTGATACAGTCTAGATATCCAATATTATATGCCGATCATGTACTTTTACTTGGCAGTTAAGTTGACACAGAGGATCTAATCTACTTGTATCGCCTCCAAGATTTTTTTTATTTTGTTTTCTTTGTTCCTGTATCCTGTCACTTTGTGGATCCTTGACGCATGCCTGAGTCGCTATCACTGTTATTGCCACATCTATATTCTTCTTAGTGCGTGCTGAGTCAAATTTGGTTTCTCTCCCCAGCCTCTTTCATACAGCAGTGCTTAGATGTCTATAATGGTATTCCTGGATTTTCCACCGAGGTTCCTCTCGCATTATGTAGTATTGTAGTACTGTGCTATTGTGGATGTAGCACTTTAAGAGCTAGGTCCTTTTTTTTTTTCTTGAGTCTCCAGGGCACAATTAGCCACTGACAGCCTCCAGACAAGTGATTGGTAAACGAGATCAAGACAGAGACAAAGACCAGACCCCCTCCTGGCTGACTTGAAAGAAGCAGTGCTGGGTGGTGCGGAGGTAACGGTTCCTTTTAGCATTTAATATTTGTTTTTTTTTTAGAAGTAGCTTAGTGTGGGTTTGTTACTAGCAGCTCGGTGTCTATTTTAGTTAATTCAACTCCACCCGATTCACAGCTCACACAACTCCCGCTTCTGCCTCCATAAACATCCCCAGCGCTGTGCTCAAGGGCCGGTTTCCCTCCACAGCGCTGATACCTTTGACAATAAGTGGGGACAGATTCCTAGGACAGATTGGCCTTGGTCTTTGGCCTCTGCCTGCCTTTCTCATTCTTCTGATATGGATTTTTATCATACACAAATCCCCATATAGTTTTGCACAATAAACACACATATATATATATATATATGTGTGTGTGAATATTTCATATGTTGAACAGAAATCAAAGATTTTCATTACTTACTGATAAGCGTCCTTAAGACTTTTTGTTGCTTTTCCCTTTCATCTGTATCCAGTGCTCCACTCCTGCTAGGATAGTAGTGCTTAAGACACCTGAAAAATAGATTTGTTTGTAATTATGAAACCAGATACACAAAGTAACATAATTCATATAACCATTTCATGATTTCACCACAGAAAATACCAATACTGGTCGAGTTACAAAGTAGCAATGTTGCTACTCCTGCTATGATAATAGTTCTGAAGTCACCAGAAAAATGTGTTTTGTGTCGTGTAACCATTTCATGATTTCACCAGAGAAATTATGAATACTGGCCGAGTTGCACAGTAAAAATGTTGCTATATTTGGTTTTATAACTCTTTGTTGAAAATGTCAGTATGAGAAAAACAAGAACATTATTCACAAATAGATTCACGTGATCGTCATACAATGTTGTGTTGATGCAATGTATTGCAGGTGACCTGATCAGTCATGATCTGAGTAATGTGCGATTTGGATGCAAGATTTCGGGATAAGGCAAAGGTAAGAATACATTTCATTGAATTACATTCTTCAACCTGGATTTCGAAATGTATATCAAAATTCACTCTTCTAGATTGTAGTTTTTACTTTCATAGACAAAATTCATGGGCAACTCTGTGATGATACACAACATAAAAAGAGAAAGGGCCATTAAAAGTAAAACCACCTAAAAGGAATTCATGATACAGAGACCATAAATTCCTCTGGAGCTACATTATCCCCTTCACACATTCGTTGACTTTTTCACGTTAATTAATTTGTTCCACAATGGCACTGATTCAGATAAGATCAATGAGGAATAGGGCCCACAAGAAGGAAAGGTATGCCCAAAAACATAGATTTAAACATTGAATGAATCCACAGATCTGCAGACCGAAGTATGATTTAATTAAAAGAGGCATTGATAGAACAAAATAAGAAATAAGTCTAAACATAAGAGGGCTACTTCATGCAAGACGTCTGTCACTTGATCAAGTTCTCAATTGCTAAAGAGGAGAAAGAATAGTGGTTTATGCTACAGTGAAAGAAATGATGCCCGTTCCCAAAGGTAAAGCACAAAGGGCACTTAAAACACTGCAGGACAACACAATGTTTTAGAAAGGAAGAGCTGGAGAAAGAGAAATCTTTCAATTTAATGCAGCTCGAGGAGAGCTCTTGTTATATGGCCCTTACGGACATTGTCGACATTGCTAAGTTAGCATAAGCTTTGCTGCCATGATGCTGCTTTTGCACACGTTACTACATAACTTTATTTTTGCAAGACTCTGTTTATGCCTTTCATATGAGAACCATCTGCTTTTCACGTTCTCTGCTGCGTTCTTGGAGTTTAGTCTGAACACGTTGTACAAGGTTGATAAACAATGCCCCTTGTTATTCTGTTCTGGTCAGTCCCTAGCACCTAGACATAATATGCTAAACAGAGCTGCAAGGCTGGAGACCTGTGCTTTGATATTACGGGGATGCATGTTGTTTTAACACACGCTTGGAGAAAGCCTTTCCATGAAGAGGAGCTATGCTGTTCCTATGATGTAAACATTACATCCAGGCTTTAAGGTATGGGATCTGCTGTCAAAGCCCAGAGAACTTCTTTTATGTAAACAAACTTCTTCCAGCCAAGGGGAGGGTTGTTAGGCCTGATAGTCCTTTTTTCCACTGCCTTTATATAAAATGACTTCCCCCTTTGTATTCTATTGAATTGTAACAATGCTAATCATTCTGAGTTTATGCATTTTGCTGCCTGGTACTAGCTCGTATACTGTATTGTAGAGCACGATAGTTAAAATAAAAATGTTGAACTATTACATTGACTCTGTCAATTCTTATTGTGGACAAGTATGAGTGAGCGAGCAAAAGGGTATGTCTTGCCACCGCGATTCCTGGGAGAGTCAGGAGTGTTTTGTTCTGGGTTGTCTAATCATTTGTAGCTTTGTGATTTTTGGAGGAAAACGAATGAGACACTATAGCTAGTCGGTTTTGAGATTTTGGGTGCTAAGGTGATGGGTTGGTACACCCCTATCCACCGAGGTCCTGTTTTCCTGCGCATAGTTCTGTGTAGGTACAGAATCCCCGAAACACTCTATCTTCCCCTCTTAGGTATTGGATGGAATGTGCGTTGAGAAATGGGATCCTGGCACAAAACAGAAGATACTTAATACATGATAAGAATTTAAAGGGGGTGTGACCTGCAGCTTTGCACTCACTGACTAACATCCACTTTGTAAACACTGAGCAACAGTACTCTAACTGTACCTCATTTACTGGCAACTGCTGCAGAGGTTGCAGGTTATATTGGTATGGTATCTTTAAAACCTTTACTGTAGAAGAGGACACTAATATAACATGCTGTGAACCCATGGAATATGAAGGGCATCAGTGCCACTGTACTTTGAAAAGAGGGCCCTTACATATTAAAACATTGTTTGCTTAGCAGCAATCACTTAAGATGCTGCAAAATAGACATAGTAGAGCAGGCATCTCCAGCTTCTGAGCTGGCAGTAGCTCTCCAGCAGCTTGTGAGTAGCTCTCCTGTGTGCAGCCCAGCCTCCTACAATAGAAACCTTTGCTTGGTTGAATTATTGTTTGTATGAAAACATTAAAAAGCATACATCCAAGATTCAAATATGTGTATTTTCAGAACTCATAAGCTGTTGTTTGTAGAAAGATATTAGAATTTTCAAGATTCATAACTCCCATTACTACCTTGGTGCCAGGGGGTGCAGCTATGTATTAACTATGTAGAGAGGAAGTTATGTATAACCCTGCTTGATGTATTGATGTGATCACTGCTGACAGTCTTGTTAGGGGTGGCCATTCCTGCATCATTAATATTAGGAGCTCTGGATGATTTTTATTGAACATAAGTAGCTCTTGTATCAGAAAATGTTGGAGACCCCTATACTGGAGGTACATGCTGTTTTCACAATGAGAAGCTCTGGAGGACAAAAGAAAGGTTGCCTTCTCTCAGCATGAGGACATAGCATGCATACTATTGAAAGGCCAGGGGTTGGTTCCACTCCTATGATAGTGGGACTGCTTGCTCACTGGCATTGCAGACTCACGCCTAACTTAACTGCTGTGCATTGTACAAGCAGCAGCTTGAATCATTAAAGGGTTGCATAAGCATGACAAGGTTATCTCCACACTGAAATAACATTACTGTCTTCCTCTGCCATTCTACATCACCTTCAAGACCTGTGGTATCATCTATAAAGCAGCTAACTCCAACATGTGTGATTTAGTTAACATTAGCCAACAAAAAGAAAAAAACAGTGACCTGCTCTTTTCTAGGAAACAGGCACACTTCTCTGACCCTTCAAGGAGCCATACACTGCTTTGATGTTTCTTGACCTAAGAAAAAATGTATGGTCCTTGCTGTGGTACACACAAACACACAGTTTCTTCCTCTCACAGCGCGCCTTGTCCAGGAGAACCATTGTGAGGAGAGATAGGGGCCATGGCCCATGTGAAATACAGTCCAAAATTGTGATCCCAAATTGAGAATCCGTAGAAATCGCTAATTGGGAATTGCAAACTGGAATGTATGTAACCTGCGATTTCCTAATAGCAATATCTATGGATTCACATTCGGTATTAAGACATCGCTAAATAGGAGGTAAATTGCAATTTTGGAAACATAGCATCCCCGAAGCTCCTGTTTGCTGCATAGATACTACCAGCCCTGATCCAATTTTGAAATGGATTCAAGTCATGCCCAGTGACATCAAAAGCACCTCGCTGCAAGTGATTCCACTGAGATTATTACATCCCAATATTGGTGATCATTCATGTCTGGTGCCATTGAAAATCATAACTGTCTTGTCAGGGCCGGCCTTAGCATTGGTGATGCCCAGTGTGGCAAATCTTTATTGCCACCCCTAAAATGACCTCCTTCTCAATGAATTCCATTACACCTTCCAACAGTGCCTGGCATCTTCCCATAGCCCCTTCTAAAATGTATTCAGTTTTTTTTCACACACAACTCATCCCAATGTAGGGTGTCAAAGCATTTTTTTATGACACACACCTTATACAAGAAGAATGAAGGGCACATCTATGGGAACTCTTTGTCACCTATCTTCATTCTCTTTACATTAAAAATTGCAAAGAAGTAGTATGGTAAAGCACTATACTCATATTATGTGTATCTTGCAAAGAGGAGATGTATGGCTTTACACAAATTAAACTGCAGTGGAAGTCATCGTTCTGTGCAAGCTCCCACACCAGCAATCTCACTTAGCACAAGTATACAGCCATGCACAGAGGCCTGTTCACATGCCCCCCAGCCTACTCTTTGTGATTCTCTTATCAGCTCCATCTCCTTCCTCATATGTGCCTAGGCCCCTTCCTTGTGAGCTCTCACTGAATCAAAGAGCACCCTTTGAATTGTATAGGCAAGCCTGGCTCTTCTCAGTGTGCGTCCCAACCAGCTTAGAGGAATACAGCAATATACAAATGTTTTTCAGATGATTTGTCTACTTTCTCTCCATGTTTCACCATGTAGGTGGCCTGGGTCTCCCAAAATTAAACCCAGGGCCCTCCATGTATTGTACCATCCACAGGCACACATACTACCAGTGCATGTAGCCATCCGGCAGATGCATTTAACACACATGCACTGCCCAGCACTGGATCCTTCTTGTACTGTCCCACTCATAGGCACATATACATCCAGCACATGCATTCACCATTCAATCAGTACAGAATTATCCCTTTCCCAGGCACAGATACACCCAGCACAGATATACCATTTCTGCAGGGAGCAGCACTTCAGACCATACAGATTTAGGCCAAGGGTGGCTGAAGCACACAGCAGCACAACTTTTAAAGTGAGTGAGCCTGTCAGTGTCACTCCACTGACACATTAAAAAAGACCTTCTCACTCCACTGATCACTACACGGTATGCTGCCACCACTATGCTTCTGCTGAATAACTCCTGGTGAAGGCAGAATACTTGCACCACAATGAGGGTACCAATTTGGGCACCCCTTTAAGTCCAATAGGACCACAATTATGAGATAGCAAATATGTCATGGTGCACAGGCATTTTCTGTGTTTGCCTATGACAACAAAAATCCGCATAAGGAGGTCCAGACATCAGTACAGTTGGGAACTCGGAGCAGAGTTCACGTCCATTACTATACATGTGACTTTTCCATCCCAACATTGCATATCTCTGATTCTACTGATTGGATTTTCATTGTTTTGGTGTCAAATAATTAATTACATTTTACTAAATTTTTGTAAATTGGTGTGTGATTTTCCTTGTACTGTTTTTCCCTTTATTACAGTTTGTGTGCTGCATAATTACTTTACACATTGTATCTAAGTTAAGCCTGATTGCTTTTGTGCCAAGCTACCAGAGTGTTAAGCACAGGTTAGTTTATTAGCTTTTTGTGCTTCACCCTGACAGGGAATGTGGTTGTTGCTTGAGTAGGGGTTCACTCCCCCTTAACCAATAACCCAATTTCTCACAATGTGTTTAAACACAATATCTGGTTTAAAAAAAAACAAAAAAAGCTCTGGAACAGAAGTGTGCAATCAGTCAGGCAGTAAAATAATTTAAAGTCAAATTTCAAAGGGCACATTTTGGATTATTCGACTCCTTGCTATGGGGGGATTTTCTGGCACAGTGCAGGGCCAGTTTTATGTATCAGCTGAGAGTAAAATTGTAGTAAGTTCCCTTTGGGGCCTGCTTTGGTTCTCCCTTACTTTAGCCTAACTGGTGTAGGCCGCTTTGCTTTGCATAGCCACACATAAGACATTCATTTTAGTGCCATGATATTTTTGGGGAAATATAGTGTACATGTTATTATTGTTACGTTCTTTTTCTTGGGATTCAGCCTGAAAATTTCATACCAGGTCGCACAACATAGTGCCCTGTTTTTCTGTGCTCGGTAAAGCAAAATCTTCAAATGTTTAGACACAACACAGAGGTGCAGCTGCTGTTTTCCAACCAGTTCTTATCATATGAACTGGGACTTGCCTTTGGGAAACAAAAGGGAGGATTCCAGCAGAGGGGAAAGGTCTTGTAACAGGTGCACCAGCCTTGCGCAACCTGAGATATGGACCACCTAACTACACATGCCAGGTATGGGGTCTGCTGCTAATCCCAGAGATCAGTGATATATCCCTGTTCTCAGGTAGTGAAGGTAGGCATAGGCAGATATATCATTTCCCATATTTGGGCTTTCATTTTATACAGTTTGCTCATAATGCTGATTACTTTGCTCAGTTGTATATTTTTTCTAATCGCAGCACAGTTAAATCATAGTAGATAACAATAGTTTTAATAAATATTGAAAACTTTCCTCGTGTCTTTTGTTTATTATGGACATGCATAAGTGAGGAAATAAAGGTAATGATCTGTTTCATCGGTTTCCCTGGGGACGAGAAAGTTGTGTTCTAAGTTGCCAATTCACCTGTTACTCTGGAAAGGTCAGAAGGACAGGTAAGGCATTGTGAGCGAGTCCAATGTGGGCCTATAGGTACTGATTTGGAACAGTGACTTCGTCCCTCTATTCTGATGTTCTGTCATCCCAGGCACAGTTCTGTTTCCAAACAGATTCCCTGCAACAAAGTGAATTTATTTAACCAAATATTTCTTTCAGTTACTGATTGTATGGAGCGGAAACAGTGGGCAAAGGAGTTCTGACCTAAGTTACCCTTTTAGTGTGAAACACATACATGCCATTATCCCACCCTTCCTCACCACAGTCTGGGAATTAACTTGCCTCCTGAAGCTGTGCTGTCCACTCTCAATTCAAGAGTGGAGAGCTGGTATTGTGCTGCCAGCAGCTCTGTCAGAACACCTGCAGTGCATCCTGAATTCCCCTTTCATTTGCGGGTCTCAGATGAAAAAACGTTGGAGAGGGCGGTACACACACTCCCCCTACATTACCCCGACTTATTTAGATTTGCAGAGGCTCCAGAAAAGTAAGAGAAGGTGTGTGAGGTGTCAGACAATCAACATCCGTTTTACTGCCTTTCTCTAACTGGGGGATCGGGGGATAAATTCACCTTCAGAGCCTGTTTTGTGAGAGCCCGATCAAGGGCACAATGCATAACGGATGATTTTAATTCCGACATTCTGAATAAAGATTTCCAGCGGCAGCCATACACTACAACAGTGTGAAAGGGATACAGTGTTCCATTGCTCAGAAGCTACTGTGATTGACAGGTTGTCTTTGAACCTGTATTCTTGCATCTACTCCAGCTTTTTGTTTATCAGTCATATTCAAGTAGAACGTATGGTACTAAAAGTATCATATAAAAAAGTAGCATGTGAAATGTACAGAGTTGTATCTATTATGTAAGACTTGCCATTTACTATGATTAATTTGTGATTTCTTATATTCCTATTTACATGTGTAACCTACCTAGGTACCGGACACCCAATTAAAAGCCTGAACCCTAACCTGTAGTTCCCTCTCTCTTTAATACTCATTTCCCTATCTGTGCCTCTTTGTCTGTGGAGTCCAATGAGTTTATTATACTGTACTTTCTTGGTTTGCTGCACTTAGCTCATTTTGCACTTTACGAATTCTAAGCATTCATACAAACATTGTTGTAAAATATAAAAGATTTACCCATTATAGTTACAATATTTCTATCAAGATGGAAGAATATGTGTATGTGTTCACTAGTTAAACTATTTTGTTTACAAGCTATAAAAACAAATGTATGTGTTATCAAAGATTTAAAATTAATCAAAACAAATATCAGGAGAAACCTCTATTCTTATGCAAAAAAAAAGGTACGCTGTCGGATACATGGTTCAGAACACTGACAAAATGTATGTCCTCTTTAAAGACTACCAAAGTTTAGGTTTGGTGACCGGGGGGTCAAGCCTGCTATTGTAAACTTACTAATGACCCTCCATTCCCACACCACAGCCTCAGTCAGATACTCTCATGGTGCAGGCCTTATAGATCATTTTAATTGTACTGGGGGTTCGCCAAGGGTGTATTTTAGCCCCTTATTTATTTACAATATACATCAATGGTCAAGAATCCGCCCTGGCAACACTAAAGACTGACAGCCCTAGAGTGGGCAGGAAATCAGTGCCAGTTTCATTATTTGTGGACGACGCAGTACTGATGGCACGCACTTTTGATGGGCCTACAGGCCTTGATCGATTTGTTTCTTTCATGAATAAGCTGGACTTATTGGCCAACTTCACAAAATTGTATTTCATGGAAGGTGGTACCCGGTTGACTTGAGCTAAGACTTTTAAGGCAGGAGCCCATTTTTTAGCTAAGGTCCTGGCCTTCTCCTATCCGAGAACTTTTTTTATGCAAAACTAAATTGGAAGTACCTGATGTAGAGGAAGTTAGGAGACATGAACAATTCAATGAGAGCTATCGCAAATTATTCTCACAGACTAGGAACCTAGTCTCCGGGGGTGATCTTAACACTCTACCAGTCCTTCTGCATCTCTAAGGCCTTGTATGGAAGCGAGGTTTGGGGGCACATGGAGGTTATCAAACTACAGACTGCACAAAATAAGTATTTGAGATGAATTCTGAAGGTCCTCCATGGTACCCCGTCGTTCTCCATACCCAAAGAACTGGGAGTTAAGCACATAACTGACCTGGTGGCATTAAGAACTTTGATGTGTTGGGCAAAGATTTGGTTGAATGATGAGGTGGAATTTAATCGTTCAGTCATTTCAGACTGTTTATTACTGGACCATGCACTCAAAATCCCTTGGTTACGGCATGTAAAAAAAAAATTTTCAGAGCTCTAGGAAGAGCAGACAACTTTCTCTCACACAACACTGTTAAGCCCCGGGACTTGACATTAGAAAAATAATTGTTTTTTAAACATGCCTCAGCTTTCCGTGAAGGCAATGAGGTGAGTAAACCAGCAGTGAGAGGGAACACTCTTCTAAAAGCTGTCCAGGGCATGGAAAATTATCTCTCAGTTTTAACGAGCGCCTCTGACAGATTTTTAATAACCCATTTTAGATTTAACCAGCTTCATCACCTCTTGGCATCCCCATTTGGCTTTGTTTTACATGCTATTGAGAGAGGTCCCTGTGGCTGTGACCAAATGTCTCCACAGGATACCCTGAATTTTGTTTCTTAAACCCCTTTTTTAAGACCTGAGTTTTAGACAAGCCTGTGTTGCTTTAATGCACTTGCAGCTCTTGCCTAATGTTTACACGCTTTTTGCAGCATTCAGATCTAGAAATTCTAGATGTGATTGAGGACTGTTTTGATTTTGCGACTTTACACTAAATCACCAAATGTATTTTAATTGTACTGCTGCTGTGTTTTACACTTTGTTTTCTCATCTTTTATGGTTGTGATCACTTCCGAATAAAAATTATTATTATTATTATTATTATTATTATTATTATTATTATTATTATTATTATCTAAACACATGTTTTGTCACTCTAGAATCTATATTGACTGAAGATATACAAAAATATGTTTGCATTTCCTGGCTCACATTTTACATGTAGGAGCATGAATTGTAGATTTTATTCCAAGTAAGAATGCTTATACCATTGATCTGGATAAAATGTGAACTGGGAATGGGATTCACTGGAGGGGGTTGTAGTTGGCAGTAGACACACAAGTACTCCTCAGAATGGATGGGCAGCTTTAGGTATTCCAGAAGGTAGTGCTGGATCTAGTTGAGGACCGGGCACAGAACATGCAGACAGATTTGTATCTGTCATTTGTGTGCTGCACACATCTGCTACATATATGTGCTGCAGCCCTTATGTTAAATACTACTCAGAGCTCCGAAGCAGAGTGCAGAGCCTTGTCACCACAGAGACCGAGCACCAGTGTCAAGCAAAGAAGCACTAAAAAGGGGGCCACAACAACTATGATTGGCTACCCCAATCTAATCTTGATAAAATCCCCCTTTCATCAGCGAAGGATGCTGGTCATTCTGGAAAATGCAATATAAAACTCAACATCAATCCGTGGTTCTCTGAGACAATCAGGTTGCTGATACCATGGGCTGGAAAAAAACTGTTTTCGGTAGCACTGTAACATGACTGTAGTTGTAAATAATTAGCAATTAGTGCCATCATCTAATTGTTTAGATGTGATAATGTGTTGCTGGATAGGCAAGGATAGGAAACCGTGGCCCGGAGACTGTGTGGTGGTTAATTTTAATAATGCCTGGATAGTTGGCGTATTACTTGCCTTCTCCCCTTGACTGACCTTAGGTCCACCCAGGATTGTCACCTTGCCCCAGGGATTTTTTTATAGACCAGGCTTACTGCTTTACATTCTCACTCCTCTGGTAAAAGCCCTGGTTTAGCTAACAATCAACCTGCTTTTAGGCCACCTCCCCCAATACCGACTGTTAATAGATTTCTTCCTCTGAACAGATTGGAGTCCTGCCATTGACTGGATCCAATTTGATCTTCCCAGGCTCATAGAATCCTGGATGCCCCCCCAGATTTTCTCACCCCAGCAACTCAAGGGACTTATGGTGTTGTCCTGGAATATTGCAGGTCTTGATTCCAAGTTTAATGACCCTAAGTGGGTCTCTTGTGTTAGACCCTTCCACATAATTTGTCTCCCAAAAACTTGGGCAATTGAAAATAGTTTTTGTCTAGAGGGATACACATCTTATTTTGTACCCGCGGTGCCTTCAATGGTGGTAGGGCCAGGGGGTTTAATTATGTTTGTTAAAATTGAGTTGAGCCGGTTTACCTCGGATCTTAAGTGGCATGCTCACACACTGCAGGGTGTATGACTTAGATTGCTTGGCTATTCTCCAATGGTCTAATTTATTATTATAATAATAATAATGGTAGATGATCTGAGCCCCCCAGAATCCCTTGTCAGGACCGCGCATTGAGGTCTATTTCAGTGACGAGCGATGGTCAACTGCTAATTGTCCTTGCCGGCGATTTTAATTGTCATCTCTGCAATTTCTCACCAGAGGGTGGTGCTACCAATGGTAGTTGTTGGTTGAATAAAGGCTCACAATTTGCTCACTCACAGAATGGGCGGGAGTTAAATGAGCTTTAAGACACTTACAATCTGGCCTTCATAATGGAGAAAGTGGCATACTCCCTGAATTATTCAATTTGTCCATCATATAAAGGATGGGGTAGTGGCTCACTTATTGATTTCACATTTGTTTCAGCACCACTATATCTCCTCATTTCTCATTTTAAAATCTTTTTCAGCCCTTTGGTCGAACCTAATCCATTATCATTAACCCAGGACATTGCCGTGGGTCAAAAAACACAGTCAAGTGGTGCCCTCATGAGTTTGTACGTTGTGGACCAAGGGAGAAGGCTGAATTGGGCTCAGGTGGACCCTCAGCATCTACAAATGTCTCTTATTACTTCCTGTCTGCATGATATTATTAATTGTTTGGACAGTGGTGTGGGGAGAGGTTTTGAAAGTATATGAAGGCATAGTTTGGGGGGATGGTAATCTTTTGACGGCCGCACCCACTAGCACCTGGGAGTCACAAATCCCAAAATGGTTTGACTGGGATTGCCCAAGAACTCTGCGCCATCTGAAGGCAGCCTTGAGGCAATCCCCGAGGGATGCGCAATTGATCAGAAATTGCAGGTGAGCCTACAAGTTGGCTCAAAAGGGGTGTAGACACAATTTACAGGAGTCGGTCTGGGACGAGCTATGTCCAGCCTGTGAAACGGGGGATAGTGGTCTTTTCTGGAGTGTTGTAAACAGGCTATGTTTTTCTTAGGGTCCTGGCTTGCTTCTATGCTATCATATCCCGGAGCAAAAGTGGGTGGCTCATTTTGAGAGTATTTATAATCATAGGGATGGGATGGGAGATAAAATCACAGGGGCATTTGTTAAAACTGGCGACCGAGTGGTGTTCACATTAAATGAAATCCAACAAGGAACTCTTGCTTTGTCCAGAAATAAGGTTCTGGGCCCAGATAATATACCTCCAGATCTGTTTAAAGCTAATATTGATTTTTGGAACCCGCTTTTAACTCAGGTCTTAAGTGCGGCTGCACAGAGTTGCTACCCTCCTTGTCTACCACTGTGATTGCTCCCATATTTAAGAAGTGGGACAAAGAGAACCCACAATGCTATCGGACAATCTCACTATTGGATGCTAAGGTTAAGGGCCTGGGGAGGGGGAGGGGGTTGTAAATAGGCTGCTGACTAGGCAGAAGAGAATCACATCTTGAGCCATGTCCAGTATGGATTCAGGGCAGGAAGGTCGACAGCAGACCAATGCCTCAACCTCCATCTAATTATCAATAAATATACGGTGGCACGACTGTGGGGATCCCAGAGCCCGCCCACCCTGGATGCATGGAAGGACAACATGGACTGGAGCATGTTTCGGGAGAAAACGGTGTATAGTGCACGGGGGAGGCCTAAGAAATGGCATAAGGTATGGGGAAGTTGGAACCAATATAGGGGAGGCATATGTCTGCCTCCTGCCACTGAACCGCCAGAGGAGCAACTTTCCCCCTAGCCTCACTTCCGACTTGGGTTTTTCTGATGCACCTCCGTTAGAATGTAAGTGCCTCTGCTTTCCCTCATCCTCCCGATCGGTGCTTTGATTTGATGTTGGAAATGGGGCCGCGCCCCCGCTGGAAACTGGCATGACTTTGTGGTGTATACTGCCTTGCTTGTTGTGTTTATTGTAGGTAGTTTTCAAAAATGAGACCTTTGTCATTCTCCTGTACTAGAGCTATGGAGGACTTCACGTGTTGATTGTTTAGCTGCCGAACCTCCGGGATGTCGGCTGAATAGCTGTGTATCTGATTTATGCGAATAAAGGTTTATAAAAAAAAAAATAATAATAAATAAATAAATATACGGTGGCTCGGCCTGAATCCCTACATTCTGCATTTATGGATTTCACGCCTGCTTTTGACAATGTCAATCAAGCTAAACTCTGCTTAGTGAGCTGGGGGTCGATTCTAGTATTGTGGCATTATTGTCTGATCTGCACTCAACGACCACAGCTTTGGTGTCTTTTCTCAGAGAGCAGCATGCACATGTCCATTTTTCACAAGCTGTGGGGTTTGCCAGGGGTACATACTTGCACCTTTTTTTGTTCACTGTGTATCTGAACGAGTTAGAGTTCGGGCTCCTATCGGTGTAGCCGATTGTCCTAAAATGAGGAATAGATTCACCATTCTGCTATATGCGGACGATGCAATCCTTATGGCCCGGACCGCACAGGGGCTGGACTTGTTGTTGGCCAAGTATGTGTCTTTTATGGAACTTCTGCATCTCTAGGTCAATTTTTCAAAGTCCTATGTAATGGTAGCGGGCCCCAGATCTACCCGCAGTAAGACCTTTATGGTATCTAATTTTACTCTGTCCAAAGTTAATGCCTTCCCTTATTTGGGAGTTGTATTTGTTGCCAAAAATTGTTGGAAACCCCTGGTGGAGGCCAAAAGATCAGAGGCCGTAAAAACTAAGGGGATGGTTTTTATTTTTGCATGTAGGCTTGGTTCTAGGACACCAAGGGACCTTCTAAAAAATCTATCAAGCCAAGTGCATTGCACTGCTGTGATATGGTATCTAGGTTTAGGTGGAAAACGAAGGTGGATTGGATTCAGACAATAGAAAACAACTTCCTGTGTAAGCTGGCCCAGGTCCCCCAGTCCACCCTGGCATTTTCTGTGCATGCTGAATGAGGGCTCGACTGTGTCTCGGATCAAGTCGCCCTAAGTCTATTATTGTGCTGGATAAATATTTGGATTAGGGAGGAGCTGAACTTAAGTTGGTTGATTATTGAGGACTGTCTGTCTCTGGACTGGGCACTGAGTATTCCATCGTTTGCTAATGTCAAGGCATGCTTTTTTTCCTTAGGCAGGCCTGACATTTTTTTTAATCCAACTGATCTCTCCGCCAACAAGCTGGGGAGTGTTAAAAGATTGTTTCTGGAATGCTACCGATTGGAGAGAAAAAGCTTAGAACTTCAGATGCCAGTAGTTAGGGGCCATATGCTTCTAAAGACTGTACAGGAGTTGTAGCCATACCTGGGCTTGGTTCACTCACAGCATGACAGGTTCTTACTGGGAAGGTTTAGATTTAACCAATTACATACTTTTTTTACTTCCCCATGTGGATGGGTTCGGCCTTAGGAAAAGGCAGCCTGTGACTGCGAAAATGCTTCATTTACAATGTTTTGCTCTTATTTCAGCTTGCAGAAGAAGTGCTTTTTAATCTCTTTATTAAAACCATTGCACTTTAAACAAGTTAGGCCCACCTTGATGTACTTACCGATGTTACCCATGGTCCATGTGATTTTTACTGTTTTATCCTTTTTACTGGCTGTCTGGACTTCCAGGGTGAGACCTGATTAACTCTTTTATGTGTTCCCTGTTTAATAATTAATTGTATTGCTTGTTTTTATTGTTATTTCATGAATTTGATTTTATCTTCATGGATTTGTATTCTTTTATGGTGATTTTACTTACTGAACAAAGATTTATTGATAATGTGTTACAAGAATGTGTGTCCATATTTGTTGTTTGCATTTTGTAATGATGAGGATATGTTGTGATGCTAAACTTGGTGTTGTTTTCGGCTGCATTCTATGATTGTGTTGTGATATCCTGAGATTGTTGTGTTGCATCTGCGTTGTTCTGCCCTTACATTTTTCTAGTTTTTTTGTCATTGTGCTTTGTGTTATCTTGTTGTGTTATGTTGCTTTCTTTAAATATGTTAACAAATGCTGCTACATTTCCCGCCTATAGCATCACATTCCTTTAAAGTTTCAATGACAAACAACCATTTGCCACTGCCTAAAGTTGTAAACTATTGCTGCAGTAGTAGCTCTTCAACTACTTAAAACACCAGCAGACATATCACAAAAGGCGTGTACTGAAAATACTAATTTAAGATGGATCTTTGCTTCCTATCTGAAGCAGATCAAGTGTGATGTTATAGTAGAAAGTGAATTATGGTAAATTTAAATCCTTGTGCTGCATTGAGCTGGAAAAGGCAACATAATGTAGACAATAAATACACAAAGCTATAAAACAACAGAAGTAATTAAAGTAGGGCACAACACAACAAAACATTGAAATCTTGAACACAGCAACCCTTAGTAAAACCCTACAACTTCACAATGCATTTATGATGTACAAAAAAAGCAAAGAAATTGCAACCACAACATAATGTCACACATCAGATATCTGCAGACATTCTTGATACACATTGCCACTGCCAAAAATGTGCTTAAATAATATGGTGGTAAAATGTATTTGCACCAAGCACTGCCTAAGGTCAAGAAATAATGGTTGTCAATAATGTTTTGTGATCTGGTCACAGTTAGCGTAATCCTGTGGTGCAGAGTGGTGGTTGGTTTGAGCTGGTAGGTTTTAGTGGACCCCACCAGCACTCACTTTTTGGGATCATGAGATATCCTGCCCCTCTCCAAAGGGGAACCAATCCAGCTGGTCTACAAGCCATAAAGCACAAATCAAATGTAGGCTTTAACTTACTGAAGTATAATGCTGCCACTATCTTGTAGCTGGCTGGATGCCTACTGCTGCCCGCCAGTGCTGCACCCAACCCATCCCTGCCCAAGAGCTCGTTTGTAAGGCATGGCCAAAAATGATATGTCACAGCATTGGCCCTGAGAGCATTGCTCCACTAGGACAGGTTTGCACCTGTATAGTACATTTTAATTGTGTATGTGCAGGCAATTTTCTGTTGTTGTCGTCAGTCTGTATGTCACTATTTGGTCAGGCATAGACTGCAACAGCCAGAAGTAATGAATGTGAGCCAACTCAGACTGCTGGACCAGCTGCCCTGAGTAAAGTGCAGTCCAGACAATGAGGCAGCAGGGATGCTGCCAAGCCTCTGCCCAATAAGTGAAGGAAGTGAAGAGGAGCAGGTCCTTAAGTGGGATGATAGGTGACTGTGCTTATTACTGACAATAATAAAAAATAAAAAACACAGGATCATGAAAACGGTCCTTGTAGTAATTATTTATCTGAGTCACCTAACAAGCATTATTAAAGCTAATCGCTTGATGCATTTATTCATTTTTGTGTAATATTCCTGAAAGCAATACTAGAAAACTCATAAAGAAAGAACTAAGATGCTAGTCAGGGTGCCTGGTGTGTAAAATATAGGATTCTATTTCATATGTTTTAAGAAAAGTCCTTTATTACATAGGCCATTCCTCTTTAAAACTATTCCTGTAGCAAATCCATCTTTTCTGCATGGTCAACCCATATCTTTCACCTTTTTGGATCAGAACTCTCCTCTATTGACATAGCTAAGCTGCCCTATCACTGATTGGCATATTCAACATGTCTGGAAAATTCCCTTCGGTCTAGAAGTTAATGCTCCCTGTGGACTGCAGCACATATTAAGCCAAACACAAAATTTTGTGGTAAAACATGGTTTAAGGCCTGTCAGGACTAGCCTTACTGAAGCATCCTAAAACCCTGCTGTCAAACCTGTCAAAATAACCCATTCTACCAGGTGGGAAACACTACTTTTAAATATTATTAGATCATCCCTGGGTATACCTTGTTGCCCAAAAGGTAGGCTGCCAGATATTTAAATGTGGATCATGCAAGAAACTAAAGAAAGGAAAGCTGTCTTGTTCCTCAATTGACTGGCCCCCAAAAGCTTTTTCCATTGGTAAGACTGTGGCTGGATACAAGAAAATGCTGAAGAACAGATTGTACATTTTGATCTGTAACTTTTGATAGGAAACAGATAGAATATGAAACAAAGCCTACTTTTCATGTTTAGTAAAAGTCTAATCAATTGGTGGAATTAGATTTGAAAAAATATGCAGGAAAAGTAACTTTTAGAATGTCACCTTTTCCCTGCCTGAAGTATCTTGTGGCTAATTTGCATCAACCTGCCAGCAGCTGCCCAGACAGTGCTTGACCTTAATGAGATGTGAGAACTGACCCCAAAGTGCACAATAGCTGAGGCCTGAAGACAGAATGGGCTGGGTGTGGGGCAGGTGATTCCTATTGGCTCATGAAGGACAGATTGGGAGAGTCCAGGAACTTGAAAAAGGAAGAGGTGTGACCTTCCCATTCATAGTTTAGTGTAAGGAGAGACCTTGGAGTGGGAAAGCATTTGTTCTCCACACCCACGCTAGGCAGGTAGGCTCAGAAACCAGTAAGAGGGAAGCTACCCACAGATTCTGTATTTAGTAAACACATTGGATGACATGGTCTTGGTGGACCAGACGTGTTTTGGGATGAGGAGGGCCCTGGATATTTTAACACAACGCCCTCCACGCAAATACCAGAAAAACAAAAGTCCTGATTTTCAGCCAATGTCTCAAAAACACCAACACAAATGGCAACTCGGCACACTAAAGGTTGACATGGACTCAAAGTACAATTACCTTGGAGTTTGCTTGACAGACACAGGGAAACAAACAATGCAGACAAAGGCAAAAGCAACTAAAGCAGCAAAAAACACGTTTGATCTATCTACGCTCCACCATAAACTAAATAGCCACTCGGCTGAGGCAATTCAGAAAGTCATCAGGGCTAAAATTGTACCAACAGTAAGCTAAGGCCACCTTGCCTATCCTGGAAGGCTAACCAAGACACTGTAGCAGAACCACACACTCTCATACAAGAAGATATTTGGCTTGCCAAAGAACACTCGGAGCACTTTATCTGACTGCAATTCAATCTAGTAAACATGCATGTAGCATGCAAAAAATACATTATCAACAATTATCTTCAGGTGAGTTGGGCAGATCCTGAGTCCCTGCGGAGCGCCCTCATGACAGTGTTCCTGGACAAGGAAAGCGACTGGGCGAAGTACCAGGAATTTACTGGATCAACGTTAAACCTTGATCCAGCACTCGTATTAGCTCTCCCAATCAGCAAAGTACAACTAAAAATCAAACTAAAGGCACAAGCCAGAAAGGCCTTGAGGGATCTGGACTCAAATGAGGCAGGAAGCATCACAGGTGTGGAGGAGCTTGAAGATTCCCACAAAGCCTCTCTCTGCCAACCATACCTGAGAGCAGCAATTGGAAAGCACGCATTCAAGAATATTCTATCAGTCAGGCTGCTAACAACACCCATTTGGGAGTACGCCCTGTACACATTGGAAAAACTGGGCTCTGGGGCAGGAGCAATGCAGGCTGTGTAAATATATTTATGTGTCAGTTGCCCATAATGCATGCTGCTGCACAAGTTTACTACAACAGAGACGCAGGTATCTAAGGCCTATCTTCATACAATATAAGATAAGATCATGTAAGGAAGCACTGTTACTCCAAAGGTCCTAGCACAGTTTGGCAAATTCTTCACGGAAGCAGGTAGATTACTACGAGAGTCTGGACCAACAATGATGCTAGGGGGAACTGACAATCCCATAACCATCTAATGCAGTCCCACCCGCCTGCACGTCTGAACTCAATAAAATTGCAGGACTTTGAGCTGCCACTCCCATAAGCTTGTCCATTACAAGTTTGTACATGCAGTTCTGACACTCATTTAAACACTTGGGCATTTACTTTTCTAAACATTTACACAGTTGTACAGATTTTAAATTTCTATTTATTCATGTCTGTAACATCCTTTCTTGCACCAGCTGTTCTAATGGATGGAATGGCCTAGACTAGTCAATCAAATAAACACAACCATTTTAATATAAAATGTCATACTAGGTTCTGCAAAAGAGTAACTCAAAGACCGCAGACAGCTAATAAACCTCAGATGAAATTTTTATTTTGTTTTATCCAAGAATGAAGTTTGCGCTCAAAGCTACGATCAGCCACAAGTCAGATAACCTACTTAAATAATGCACAATGTTCTGGTCTAATTCCACACAAAGAACTAACACTTGTATACCTCTTTCAACAATGGATTCTGTTGTATTATTTTTTTTTGTGATAAAAAAATTATATGGTTTTAACTAACTAAACAAAAAAAATGTATTTTTGGAAATAACCCGTTTGAGGGGATTGCTCTTTTCCCTGGCCACAACTCTGGGTGGACACAATGCCTCTGCACTAGGGATGAAAGGTTCCCCAGTATTGGATTTTAGGAGTAAGGTCCACTCTGGGAATGCTTGCAGTAGGGAAAACAGAAATGCTGTCAAAGTGGGAAGGGTTACCCCTGGGAACTTTTACCTCATCGGATATAGATACCCATAAGTCACCCACACCCACTGGCTATTGTAAACCCTTAAATATGGCACCCCAATGAACGTTCCTCAGAATACTTTCTGGACCAGCAGAAGATCAGAATAGGACTGGACCTTCTGTTTATGACCTTCGTAGAGACCTGAAGGGCTAAACCTCATCCAATTTGTATCAGAGACTCAGAAATAGAAGCATCAGTTGGCTGATATTCTATGTGGCTACAGGGACACAACATAGTACTTGTGGCTTTTATACTGAAGTGACCAGTAACCAATGGACCTAGATAGGAACCTGCTGGTAGCCTCTGCGGGAGTGAGTTTTAGTTCCTAATTACAGTCACTAAGGTCCTGAGAGCCTTAGAAGTGACCCAGAAGAGCGCCTCCAGAAACATTTACCTTGAAAAGTTGGGACCTTGAAACATTTTTGGATTTCCAACACCACCTGAATGTTAGCTACATCTCACGAGAAATGTGCCCAATTTCGATTCAATTTTGTTGCATAAAGATTCTGTCTTGCTGCACAAGAGGATTTTGAGCTCCATAAAACATACTAAGTCAAAATGTAAAATATTTGGCTGGAACAAACCCCACCTTGGTGTATCAGACACATGCTCCATTAAGGTCAGCCTGAAATCACACTTAGGTCCTGGTCTACTACTTTCATAGACTGTTATATTGATGCTTAGCGTTTTTGGCACTAAAAATCTATATCTCAGATTCCCCTTCTTGGATATTTGTCATGTTGGTGTCATTCTTTTTATTAAAATGTATTCTTTGTTTCTAATTCATTTTTACATTTTTATTGTTTGGTGTTGTGACTCTATGACTGTTTTGAAACTGCTTAAATACTTTACAGATTGTGTTAAATTAAGCCTGTCTGCTTTATGTCATTACTACCAGGGGGTTGAGATTAGATTAATCTAGCAACTAATGGAATTCACCTCAGCAAGCTACAGTTATCATTGTTTGAGGTGGGTAACGGGCTAACCCAAATAATAATCCGCTTTTTAAAATTCCTAGTAGTGCTTCTTTGGCCACATCCCTCTAAGAGATCCGGTACCCTTTTCACCACACTTAAAGGACTGGAAGACTGAAGGCTGAGCTGGCCTCTTTTATTCTGAAGTTTGGGAGTGCTGTCTGCCTCAGTGTTGTTCATAGTTACTGGCAATATACCACTGCGCTGGCAAGACCTACCATGAGCTTCCTCATTCCTGTATCATATGTAGGGTGACCAGACATCCCTGTTTTTCAGGGCAGTAATTGGTGCTCTGAAAAAATCTCAGGACACATTATTATCCCAGTTTTAACTCTGCTGCAGGGCACATGTGATTAGATTACAGCTCCTGGAGGTATTGGCCCATGCCTGCCCTGCCAGCCTCAGCGAAGACAAGTTAGAAGCAATCTGCTCCCTAGCTTGCTTAGTAATGAGTGAAAGGCATTGACATTGTCACTCTCCCAGTGTTGAAGCTTTACATCACTTTTGATTGCTGAGCGGCAGGCAGTGAAATGTACAGGTAGGCCCATCGAGTTTACGTACTGCAAGCCCCCTGCCCAAGCACCCTGCTCTGTACATAGTCATTCAGAGGGCATATCACACTGTATCTGCTCTGTCATCTTGCAGCTGCAGTGCACACAGCACAGACACACCTCTGCTGTAGACAGTGAGAACATCTGGTATTGTAATATGGCAGGAAGAGAGTGCTGTTCAATATGGCATTCCAAACACAGTTGCATGAATGAGCGGGCCCTTGCAGGAAGAACTCACAAAAGGATAAGTAAGGATGAGAGGCAAGCATCTCGCTAGCTGACTGGATCTCAGCTCTGTCTTGCTGTTTAGAGAGCTGCATAACTGAGGTGGTCTTATTTTCCTGTCATGTGTGACCAGCCATGGAATTCTATTGGCTCACTCCAACTCATTTCAAATCCTACCCAGGAGGGTGGGCATACTGTTAATTTACTTTTTTTTTTTACCATTCCCTTACCCACTTTGTCTCCATGAAAGACGTAATATGAATTAATCACAATGTCAGTCTATTCACTGTTACTCTTCCTTTCTTTCCTACCCATATGCAAATATGCCTTGACCTTGCTCCATTGGGAACAGTCCATTCCGAACTGCCAGGCCAGGTCCTCACTGAACCAGAACACAAGCAACCTAGGACCAGTTTTGTCCTAGTTAGGACTCATAAGCCTAGAATAGCTTAGTTCCAGTGACACAGTATACACAGGACCCACATCTGGATAGATCTGTCCCAATTAGGGCAAAACACTAAAATACACAAACATAAGTGATGGATGGAATACTTCAATTAATCTCAGCCACTGGTAGTGACTAGGTCCAATCTGAGGTGACATGGTGTGCAAACTAACTATGGATTGGCATGCAGCCCAAGTAATTACCATTGGCTAAGATTAATTCAAGCATTCCGTCAATCACTTTTTAGTATACCATATTGGGCAACATGCAGTCACATTAACATGCAGCCACTCAAAGTGAAATTATTCAGTGGCTGAAGTGGGCTGACCCCCTTCCCCATTCTGTATGCTGTAGTAGGTAGATGCTAAATGTGCATAACACACCAACAAGTCAATGAATTAAGACTGCTGGCTGAAATCCCCTTAAAAAAAACAAATATCTATATGAGACCAAGAGATGGACAGCTCGAAACACGTCTTGTCTTTGCCTTAAAAAGAATAAAATACCTTTTGCCCAACTTGGATCGGTGTGGCTCATGCTTGTGGGAATCGGTGAGCTTGTTGGTGGATATATATATATATATATTAACTGAAAAAACCATAGGTTTCAGGAACGTTATAGTTAGTTGGACATTTCACTCGTACAAAACCATAGAAATTCTGGCGTTATAGTTAGTTCAGCTAACTATAACTCGTGTCCCCGCAATGCACTGCTGATGACGTCACATATTACATCATTCATGACATGGTCAGTGACATCACTGATGACATCTCAAATGACATCACTGATGACATCATCCAGTGACTGTGTGTTTCTGTAAAGTTTAAATTTGTTTTATATATATGCCAAGCTGTATTGAGGAATGAGTGGGTGCATATGTGTCTGTATGGAGGATTTAGTAGGTATAAGACTGACTGTATAAGTGAGTGATTAAATGTGTCTTACTGAATGCATGGGTTAGTGACTTAACTGTGTGAAAGTCTGTATCAGTCTGTCTGTTGTTGTGTAAGATGCTGCATGGGTTGGTGTGTAGCTGCATGAGTGTCTATATGGGTTATTGATTGCTTGCCTGAGTTTTTGTATGTCTACATGAATGTGTGTGTGGGTGGGAGGTGTGTGACTGTGCCCAGATGTGTGAGTGGTTGATTCACTGGGTGTATGGGTTCAAGAGTGCATGTGTAAACAGCTGTATGGGTGGGTGAGTGTGTGTATGGGTGTGTTGGTGAGTGAATGGATGTCTCAGTGGTACATGCGCAAGTAACTACATATGTAAAAGGCAGTATATGTGAGAGATGGTGTATATAAATAACTATATGTGAGAGTAATTGTGAGTGTGTATTTGTATCAGTGATTCTATAAAAGAGTAATTATGTGTTAGTATCTGTATGAATAAGTGAGGTGGTGTCTGTATAACTGTATAGGTGAGTAAATGGAAGTATGATTGATTATTTGCATGACTGACTAAGTGTGTGAGTAGCTCTGGATATGTGGCAGTGTGTGAGTATCTGTATAGGTGTATGAGTGCATATGATAGTGTTGTATTGATGATTGACTGCATGTATGAGTGACTGTATGGGTAAATGAGTGAATGTGTGTGTAGACCTAGGAATCAGTCAGTGCGTATTTAGTAACTGGTATTGATTTGTCTATTTTTTCAGGTGTGAGGAGGTGCATCAGATTTTTACGTGGATGATGTCATCAGTGATGTCATTTGAGATGTCATCAGTCATGTCATCAGTGATGTCATCAGTGATGTTACTGACCATGTCATGAATGATGTAATATGTGACATCATCAGCAGTGAATTGCGGGGGTGCGAGTTATAGTTAGCTGAACTAACTATAATGCCGGAATTTCTATGGTTTCGTATGAGTGAAATGTCCAACTAACTATAACGTTCCTGAAACCTATGGTTTTTTCATTGAATTTCTATGGTTTTTTAAATGCTAATTTCTAACTATAACGTGCCTGAAACCTATGATTTTTCCAGTGAATTTCAAAGGTTTTTTAAATGAAAATTTGTAAGTCTAATGTACCTCAATCCTATGTTTTTTTGATTTTCTATATATATATATATATATATATATATATATCGCTCCTGAGTTAGGCACCAGCCCAGCGCACACATGAACGGTGCTTGTCACGGCGGGGGTGCTCCCGCCATCAAATTACAGCTCCACACTGCCAATCGGTAATCATACCAGAACACAGACGACAGCACTCACGGGGGGAGAGTTCCAAGTAGTGATTTATTAGGAACCCTGGGCGCTCATAACAGACGCGTTTCGGCAACTCGCCTTTCTCGATGTTAAGCTCGGAACGCCGACATCGCCATTGTTTTAAATTCGTAATTCGCGCTCACATTAACAATCGACATGGTTGAAAGACTAACAGAATCCTGTAATCAGGATGTTAATATTCCGCCATCTTTGAACGTACCAAAAGGTAACATCAAGCATCACAATAGATGCAATTCACCAACCATGATAAAGCCCGGGATGGGCATACAATCATATTACGAGTAATATCTCAATATTCCGCCATCTTAGAACGTACCAAATGGTAACACAGAGCATCACAATAAATGCACTTCACCAATGATAAAGCCCTGGATGGGCATACATTCTTATTACGCGAAAACTAACATAATATTTCAAAGAAATGAAACAATGGACAGCGGCTTTCAATCCTCAACACATATTGGTTAAAACAGTGCCTGTAGTGACATAACAGAAAAGAAGAAGAGAGAGAGAGAGGACTCAACGAATACAAACGCCCTATACAGTAACAGACAGAAAATATACAGTGAATATACAGTACAATATTTACAGTAAAATATTTGATATTTCAATCTCCCAGATGCACCGCTAACTCCTCACTGCTGTTCAGACCAGACGGATTTTTACTTTGCAGATCAATGATGTACCGTGACTCAAGACGTCTAAGTCTTTGAATCCTGTCACCTCCCCTAGGGTTGACGGGTACTTGATCCAAGCAAAAGTAAGTTAGCAAATCTCGATCTCTCTTGTGACACTGATTAAAATGTCGAGCAACGGGATAGGACTCGTCAAAATTAGCAATAGCCCTCATGTGCTCTAGGATCCGTATTTTGGCAGGATGAATAGTACTGCCAATATACCGGAGTCCACAAGGACAGGTCAAACAGTATATAGTGTAAGGAGTGGTGCATGTAAGAAATTTAGTGATTTTCTTCGGTGTGGCTAAGCCTGGGACAGTATAAGATAAAGTCCTTTTACTTTTCTTGCAGGCCTTGCACTTACCACAGGGAAAAAAACCATTTAGAGCCCCAAATGGTGATTTCGGATCTGCAGTAGGTTGATAACTGTGTACCAGGGTGTCCCTAAGGGATCTGGCCTTCTTGAACGTAACCAGGGGATTAGGAGGTACGTCACTACCAATGATGGTATCCGATAAAAGAATGGCCCAATTCTTTTTTAGGATGCGTCTCAGATGACCTGCATCCTTTGAAAATGTAGTGATCAGTCTGAATGTTCCAGTATTTTCAGTATTTTCTTCCTCCCTCTGTTTGTATTGGTTACTTAAGAGGTCCGTTCTACTAGCACATTTGGCCTTGCTGAGGGCTCTGTTCAGTATATTCTCACTATACCCTCTCTGTCTAAAGCGTGCAAGGCTTTCTTTAGCTGAAGAATCAAAATCTGTCTCCCTGGTATTGTTTCTTCTTAAACGTAGCAGTTCCCCATAGGGAATACTGTCGATCAGTTTCTTAGGGTGACTGCTGTAAGAGTGTAAAATAGCATTCCCCGCCGTGGGTTCACGATATAATTTAGTATGTAATTTCCCTTCCGAAACAAATACACTAAGATCCAGGTAATTGACAGCCTCTGTACTCACCTCCCCTGTGAATTTCAAATTAACATTATTGATGTTTAAAATTTGTATATATTCAGATGCCAATGCTGGGGAGCCCCTAAAGATTATGAAAAGGTCATCGATATAACGATGCCAAACCACAACCCTGTCTGTCCAGATTTTGTTGGTTTCGGCCCATGCCTAGTCAGGTGGACACCCTCCTCCGGGTGAGATACGGCTTGAGGATTCTATTCAAAAGGTGAGGAATCCCCAGGCAGAAGTATCCATCAGAAGAGTAAGTTACTTACCTTCGGTAACGCATTTTCTGGTGGATACAGTATCTGCCTGTGGATTCCTCACTGTCCCACCCGCCTTCCCGTTGTCCACCTGTTTCTATCAAAAGAATGCTTTTACTGTTTGGCATGAATGTTTTTAATATTTCTTAATCATGCTTAGGTTTAAATAGTGAGAAATGCTTGATCTGTTGCTATTTCTTTATGCCTTTATTGGTTATGCATTTGCATATATATATATATATATATATATATATATATATATTACCTACTGGCGGTCGCCAGTAGGTAGTTATAGCTAGGACCCCTTTTCCATAGGAAATCCGCAACATTCTATTTTGAATAACTTTGGCGCCGGTCGATGAATCCTCGCGAATTTCTCAAAATAGGTGGGGCGCTACGCTCCGCTCCTACCCTGAAAGTCTCGGGGGGATTCGTCAAGCGGGGGCTGAGATAAAAGGGGGGTCCCAAAACGCATTTTTCCCATGCATTTTTCCATAGGACCTTTAGACAGAGCTACAGCCCGAACGGCTGAACAGAATTACTAGAAATTTGGCAGAGAGGTAGTCCCTATGTCAAGGAAGTGCCTTTTGTAGGTTTGGTGTAAATCTGTTCAGTAGATTCTGAGAAAATAGCCTTTAAATCAATATATATATCTGAGCCCGCTTACGGTACGCTTACGGTACGCTTACCGTACGCGTACGGTGGCGTGCGCGAGCGCGATTCTGATTGGCTCTCAGATCTTAGTAAACATTCGAATCGGCCGAAACCAGGAAGCGGCGTCCGCCATTTTGTCTCTCGCACTGAGTGTTATTTATCAAACATGATGCCCAAAAACATGTTACGGGGCTGTTTTGACAACTCCCTCCCACATAGTCATGTTGAGGGAGTCCCCAAACATCCCCCAAGAGCAAAAACGGTTTTATTTTTTTTTCGGCAATTTCGCCGAGTACGCTTACCGTACGCTTACCGTAAGCGTACGGTAAAAAATAGAAATAAAAAAAACACTATCCACACTTACCACACCCCCTGTGCTTTTTGTGGCCGTAGGCCACCAAATGTACAGGGCTTATTACATCAGTAAAAAAACTATATTTTGGCAACATGAAATTATAAAATCGAAATAAAAAAAACACTATCCACATTGACCCCACCCCCTGTGCTTTAGGTGGCCGAAGGCCACCAAATGTACAGGGCTTATTAAAGTTGATAAAAACCGTGCACGGAACGCACTGCGTTAAGTGGGCGCGCACGCCTCGAATGGCGTAAAGTAACTTAGCATTTAAAAAACCGTACAAATTCACTGAAAAAACCATAGGTTTCACACACGTTATAGTTAGGAATTAGCATTTAAAAAACCTTGCAAATTCACTGAAAAAACCATAGGTTTCACACATGTTATAGTTAGCGGAAATTTTACTGATAAAAAACCAATGAAATTGCCCCGTTATAGTTAGTGCTGGCAACTATAACTCACGCGACCGCAATCTTCTGCTGATGACATATGTGTCTTTATAAAAAAAAATATTTGTAATATATGTATAGCTAAAAATGTATGGAAGAAGACATGGGCAAATAAGTGTCTAAATACAGTATTAGCATCAGCAGAGGATTGCGGTCGCGTGAGTTATAGTTGCCAGCACTAACTATAACGGGGCAATTTCATTGGTTTTTTATCAGTAAAATTTCCGCTAACTATAACATGTGTGAAACCTATGGTTTTTTCAGTGAATATATATATATATATATATATTTAGTATACTATGTATACATGTGAAAATGTGTTGGTCCACCTGTTTACCTCGGTGACACAGAAAAAATGGGTGGAACTGACGTCAGCACGCCGACGAGGTCCTCTTAAGGCTCCTATGACATCATACGGTATCGCAAGCGGAGCCTTGCTATTATGACATCGTCGTCGACGTGGAAGAGCTGGGAAAGAATTTCCATGGAATGCTGGTGCAGGGGATATTCACCTAAGTGTTCAGGCTAGTCCTTTGGGAGCAACTGTTTATGGTGCCACTCCAGAAACCGAAACCAGTGATCCGAGGGCAGAGGCCCTGCAGATAGCACACAAGGTGGGGAGCCCAGTCGTGTGCACCAGTGGGGCAGCGAAGTGACAAGCACCACTACCCACAAAAAAGGTAACGAGGGCACTGAATAACACAGGATCTTCTCTTTGTATCTGGCAGGAACAACAAGGTTAAAATGCCCTAGTTCCAAAATGTAGAATTAGTGCTACAATGGTCTTCAAGAGGACCTGCGATTGATGCCGCTTCTGCCTTCCATACACTGGAGGCGGCATATGGGTCACGCGGTACGGTCATACTGCCGTGGGACGCACACTTGTTGACCTCTCATGTCACTGCTCCGCAGTTCGGGGACAAAGCTTTCCATTAGCTATGTTTACTGATGATGTGTTGTGCCGGCCCCGTCAAACAGCAGAACCCCTTTAGACCCAAACAGACTCTTCCACTCTCTCACCGGAAGTGAAACCAGGCCACGCGAACATTTTCACAAAACAATAGCCGGGAAAGCACTTTTCAATGAAAAAAAACACATTCCTTCCTACTCATTTATCAAATAAACGACTCACTGAAGAACAGGGGCCAACTTGGATTGGTAAACAGCCGTTACAATGACTTTTTTACTTCGCGATACCATTACAACGGATGCATTACCAAGCATCCGCTGTACATCACAAAGTCATTGCTATGCATTTTTTTAGAACGCATGGTCATTTACCATGCATGCCTTTACAATGAATTTTGTTGTAAAGGTATGTATGGTAAATGACCATGAGTTCTAAAAAAAAATGTAGAAGATCCACGTCGTTGTAAGGAAACAGAGGCTGTTACGTTCCCTCACAACGATGTGCACTGCCCCTCAGGAAAGACATGAAGCAGGAACCACGAGGAGAGAGGATCCACAAGAAGTGAGAGGTAAGGGGGATTGGGCATGGGGTGGTGGTTACTTTTCTAGGGTTTAGGGTAGTGCAGTGGTGTTTGGGTAGTGTAGGGGGTCGTGCTGGGGTAGTGTTTTAGGGTTTAGGGTAGTGCAGTGGTGTTTGTGTAGTGTAGGGGGTCATGCTAGTGGTAGTGTTTTAGGGTTTAGGGCGTGCAGTGGTGGTTGTGCAGTGTAGGGGGTCATGCTTGGGGTAGATTTAGGGTTTAGGGCAGTGGAGTGGTGTTTGTGTAGTGTAGGGGGTCATGCTGGGGGTAGTGTTTTAGGATTTGGGGTAGTACAGTGGTGTTAGGGCAGAGTAGGGGGCCATGCTGGGGGTGGTGTTTCAGGGTTTAGGACAGTGCAGTGGTTCTCGGGCGGTGTAGGGGGTCGTGGTGGGGCTGGTGTTTTAGGGATTAGGGCAGTGCAGTGGTATTCGGTTGGTGTAGGGGCTCGTGCTGGGACTGGTGGTTTAGGGCAGTGCAGTGGTGTTCGGACGGTGTAGGGGGTCGTGCTGTGGGTGGTGTTTTAGGGTTTAGGGCAGTGCAGTGGTGTTCGGGCAGTGTAGGGGTTGTGCTGGGGGTGGTGTTTTAGGGTTTAGGGCAGTGCAGTGGTGTTCTGGCAGTGCAGGGGGTCGTTCTGGGGGTGTTGTTTTAGGGTTTAGGGCAGTGCAGTGGTGTTCTGGCAGTGTAGGGGTCGTGCTGGGGTGGTGTTTTAGGGTTTAGGGCAGTGCAGTGGTGTTCGGGCAGTGTTGGGGTTGTGCTTGGGCTGATGTTTTAGGGTTTAGGGCTGTGCAGTGGTGTTTGGGCAGTGTAGGGGGTCGTGCTGGGGCTGGTGTTTTAGGGTTTAGGGCAGTGCAGTGGTGTTCGGCAGTGTAGTGGGTCGCGCTGGGACTGTTGTTTTAGGGTTTAGGGCAGTGCAGTGGTGTTCGGGCAGTGTAGGTGGTCGTGCTGGGGCTAGGGTTTTAGGGTTTAGAGAAGTGCAGTGGTGTTTGCGCAGGGTAAGGGGTCATGCTGGAGCTAGTGTTTTAGGGTTTAGGGCAGAGCAGTGGCCCCCTACACTACCCAAAGACCACTGCACTACCCTAAATGCTAAAACACGACCCCCTACACTACACAAACACTGCTGCACTAACCTAAACCCTAAAACACTACCCCCAGCACGACCCCCTACACTACACAAACACTACTGCACTACCCTAAACCCTAAAACACTACCCCCTACACTAAACAAACACCACTGCACCACCCTGAACCCTAAAACGCTACCCCCAGGACGGCCCCCTACACTACCGAAACACCACTGCACTACCCTAAACCCTAAAACACTACCGCCTACACTAAACAAACACTACTGCACTACCCTAAACCCTAAAACACTACCCCCTACACTACACAAACACCACTGCACTACTGTGAACCCTAAGACACTACCCCCAGCACGGCCCCCTACACTACCCAAGCACCACTGCACTACCCTAAACCCTAAAACACTACCCTCAGCAGTACCCCCTACACCACCCAAACACTACTGCAGTACCCAAAACCCTAAAACACTACCCCAAGCAGTACCCCTACACTACCCAAACACCACTGCCCTACCCTAAACCCTGAAACACCCCTCCAGCACGACTCCCTAAACTACCCAAACACCACTGCACTACCCTAATCCCTAAATCTACCCCCAGCACGACCCCCTACACTACCCAAACACCACTGCACTACCCTAAACACTAAATCTACCCTCAGTACTACCCCCTACACTAACCAAACACCACTGCACTACCCTAAACCCTAAAACACTACCCCCAGTACAACCCCTACACTACACAATCACCACTGCACTGCCCTAAACCATAAAACACTACCCCAGCACAACCCCCTACACTACCCAAACACCACTGCACTACCCTAAACCCTGAAACACTCCCCCAGCACGACCCCCTACACTACCCAAACACCACTGCACTACGCTAGTTGGCCCCCAGGGACCCTCAGGATTGAGGAGGAATTAATTCCTCAACTTAAAATGAGATATTAAAGGAAAAAAATTTTTATATAGCTGGGCGGGACCTAACTACACAAGCACGAGCTTGGCACTAACTGGCTGCCAACACTTCAATCCAGGAAGTGTTGGCAGCCATCTTGGTGCAATGCTTTTTAGGTCTCGCCTAGCGATGCAGCACATGCGCAGCCCACTACAGAAACACCACTGCACTGCCCTAAACCCTAAAACACTACCCCAGCACGACCCCCTACACTGCCCGAACACTGCACTGACCTAAATACTAGCCCCAGCATGACCTCCTACACTGCCCGAACACCACTGCACTGCCCTTAAACCCTAAAACACTAGCCCCAGCACGACCCCCTACACTGCCCGAACACAACTGCGCTGCCCTAAACGATAAAACACTAGCACCAGCACGACCTCCTAACTGCCCGAACACCAGTTCACTGTCCTAAACCCTAAAACACTAGCCCCAGCAGGACCCCCTACATTGCCCGAACAACATAGCACTGCCCTAAACCCTAAAACACTAGCCCCAGCACGACCCCCTACAGTGCCTGAACATCACTGCGCTGCCCTAAACCCTAAAACACCAGCTCCAGCATGACCCCCTACACTGCCCGAACACCACTGCACTGCCCTATACCCTAAAACACCAACCCCAGCACAACCCCCTACACTGCCCGAACACCACTGCACTGCCCTAAAACCCTAAAACACCACCCCCAGCACGACCCCTACATGGCCCCAACACCACTGCACTGCCCTAAACCCTAAAACACCACCCCCAGCACGACCCCTACAATGCCCGAACACCCCAACACTGCCCTAAACCCTAAAACACCACCCCCAGCATGACCCCTACACTGCCCATAAACCACTGTACTGCCCTAAACCCTAAACACCACCCCAGGGACGACCCCCTGCACTACTCAAACAAAACTGCACTGCCCTGGCCTAAACCCTGAAACCCCACCCCCAGCACCACTCCCTACATTGCCCGAACACCATTACACTGCCCTAAACCCTGAAACACCACCCCCAGCACGACCACCTAAATTGCCCGAACACCACTGCGCTGCCCTAAACACTGAAACACCAGCCCCAGCATGACCACCTACTCTGCCCTAACACCACTGAACTGCCCTAAACCCTCAAACACCACCCGCCGCACGACGCCCTACACTACCCGAACACCACTGCACTGCCCTAAACCCTAAAACACTACCCCAGCACGACCCCCTACTCTTCCCAAAGACCACTGCACTACCCTAAAACATAAAACACTATCCCGAGCATGACCCCTACACTACCCAAAGACCACTGCACTACCCTAAACCCTAAAACACGATCCCCTACACTACAAAAACAACACTGCACTACCCTAAACCCTAAAACACTACCCACAGCACAACCCCCTACACTACCCAAAGACCACTGCACTACACTAAACCCTAAAACAGTACCCCCCACATGACCCCCACACTACCCAAAGACCACTGCACTACCCTAAATGCTAAAACACGACCCCCTACACCACACAAACACTGCTGCACTAACCTAAACCCTAAAACACTACCCCAGCACGACCCCCTACACTACACAAACACTACTGCAGTACCCAAAACCCTAAACCCTAAAACACTACCCCAAGCAGTACCCCCTACACTACCCAAACATGACTGCTCTACCCTACACCCTAAAACACTACCCCCAGCATGCCCCCTACACTACCCACACACCACTGCACTACCCTGAACCCTAAAACACTACCCTCAACACAACCTCCAACACTACCCAAACACCACTGCACTACCCTAAACCCTGAAACACTCCCCCAGCACGACTCCCTAAACTACCAAACCACCACTGCACTACCCTAATCCCTAAATCTACCCCCAGCATGACCCCCTACACTACCCAAACACCACTGCACTACCCTAAACCCTAAAACACTACCCCAGCACGACCCCCTACACTGCTCTAACACCACTGCACTGCCCTAAACCCTAAAACACCACCCCCAGCATAACCCATTACACTGCCCGAACACCACTGCACTGCATTAAACCCTAAAACACCACCCTCAGCACGACCCCCTACACTGCCCGATCACCACTGCACTGCCCTAAACCCTAAAACACTACACCCAGCACGCCCCTACACTGCCCGAACACCACTGCACTGCCCTAAACCCTGAAACACCACCCCAGCACGACCCCCTATACTACCCAAAAACCACTGCACTACCCTAAACGCTAAATCTACCCTCAGCACGACCACCTACACTACCCAACCACTGCACTACCCTAAACCCTAAAATACTACCCCAGCACAACCCACTACACTACCCAAACACCACTGCACTACCCTAATCCCTAAAACACTACACCCAGCACAACCCCATACACTACCCAAACTCCACTGCACTGCCCTAAAGCACCACCCCCAGCACGCCCCCTACACTGCCCTAACACCAATGCACTGCCCTAAACCCTGAAACACCACCCCAGCACGACCCCCTATACTACCCAAACACCACTGCACTACCCTAAACCCTGAAACACTCCCCAGCACGACTCCCTAAACTACCAAAACACCACTGCACTACCCTAATCCCTAAATCTACCCCCAGCACGACCCCCTACACTACCCAAACACCACTGCACTACCGTAAACACTAAATCTACACTCAGCATGACCCCCTACACTACCCAAACACCACTGCACTACCCGAAACCCTAAAACACTACCCCAGCACAACCCCCTACACTACCCACTCACCACTGCACTACCCTGAACTCTAAAACACTACCCCCAGCACGACCCCCTACACTACCCAAACACCACTGCACTACCCTAAACCCTGAAACACTCCCCCAGCACGACTCCCTAAACTACCAAAACACCACTGCACTACCCTAATCCCTAAATCTACCCCCAGCATGACCCCCTACACTACCCAAACACCACTGCACTACCCTAAACACTAAATCTACACTCAGCATGACCCCCTACACTACCCAAACACCACTGCACTACCCTAAACCCTAAAACACTACCCCCAGCACAACCCCCTACACTACCCAAACAACACTGCACTACCCTAAACCCTGAAACACTCCCCCAGCATGACCCCCTACACTACCCAAACATCACTGCACTACCCTAAGCACTAAATCTACCCTCAGCACGACCCCCTACACTACCCAAACACCACTGCACTACCCTAAACGCTAAAATACTACCCCCAGCACGACCCCCTACACTACACAAACACCACTGCACTGCCCTAAACCATAAAACACTACCACAGCACGACCCCCTACGCTGCCCAAACACCACTGCACTGCCCTAAACCCTAAATCACTACCCCAGCACGACCCCCTACACTGCCCTTACACCACTGCACTGCCCTAAACCCTAAAACACCACCCCCAGCACGACCCCCTACACTGCCCAAACACCACTGCACTGCATTAAACCCTAAAACACCATCCTCAGCACGACCTCCTACACTGCCCGAACACCACTGAACTGCCCGAAACCCTAAAACATCATCCCCAGCACGACCCCCTACACTGCCCGAACACCACTGCACTGCCCTAAACCCTAAAACACCACCCCCCTGCACGACCCCCTACACTGCCCAAACACCACTGCACTGCTCTAAACCCTAAAACACCACCCCAGCATGACCCCCTACACTGCCTGAACACCACTGCACTGCCCTAAACCCTAAAATACCACCCCCAGCACGACCCCCTAGACTGCCTGAACACCACTGCACTGCCCTAAACCCTAAAACACCACCACCAGCACGACCCCCTACACTGCCCAACACCAATGCACTGCCCTAAACCCTGAAACACCACCCCAGCACGACCCCCTATACTACCCAAACACCACTGCACTACCCTAAACCCTAAATCTACCCTCAGCACAACCACCTACACTACCCAAACACCACTGCACTATCCTAAACCCTAAAACACTACCCCCAGCACGATCCCCTACACTACACAAACACCACTGCACTACCCTAAACCCTAAAACACTGCCCCAGCACGACCCGCTACACTACCCAAACACCACTGCACTACCCTAAACCCTAAAACACTACACCCAGCACGACCCCTACACTACCCAAACCCCACTGCCCTACCCTAAACCTTAAAACACTACCCCTAGCACAACCCCCTACACTACACAAACGCCACTGCATTGCCCTAAACTCTAAAACACTACCCCAGCACAACCCCCACACTACACAAACACCACTGCATTACCCTAAACCCTAAATCTAGCCCAATCACGACCCCCCACACTACACAAACACCACTGCACTATCCTAAACCCTAAAACACTACCCTCAGCACGACCCCCTACACTACACAAACACCACTGCACTACCCTAAAACACTTCTACCAGCATGACCCCCTATACTACTCAAACACCACTGCACTACCCTTAACCCTAAAACACTACCCCAGGACGACCCCCTACACTACACAAACACCACTGTACTACCCTAAACCCTTAAACACTACCCTCAGCATGACCCCCTACACTACGCAAACACCACTACACTACCCTAAACACTACCCTAAACCCTAGAAAAGTAACCACAAACCCATGCCTAATCCCTTTTACCTCTCACTTCTCGTGGTTCCTTTCTCCTCGTGGTTCCTGTTTCATGTCATCTCTGAGGGGCGGTGCACCCCGTTGTGAGGAAACGGAACAGCCTCTGTTTCCTTATAACGATGTGGATCGTCTACATTTTTTTAGAACTCATAGTCATTTACCATACATACCTTTACAACAAAATTTGTTGTAAAGGCATGTGTGGTAAATGACCATGCATTCTCAAAAAATGCGCAGTAATGACTTTGTGATGTGCAACGCATGTGTGGTAATGCATGCATTGTAATGGTATCGCGAAGTAAAAAAGTCATTGTAACTGCTGTTTACCGCTAGAAGCTGGCCCCTGTTCTTCAGTGAGTTGTTTATTTGATAAATTGGGAGGAAGGAATGTGGTTTTTTTAATCGAAAAGTGCATTCCCGGCTGTTGTATTATGAAAGTGTCCGCGTTGCCTGGTTTCACTTCCGGTGAGAGAGTGGAACAGTCTGTTTGGATCTAAAAGGGTTCTGCTGTTGGACGGAGCCGGCGCAACACGTCATCAGAAAACACAGCTAATGGAAAGCGTTGTCCCCGAACTGTGGAGCAGTGCCATGAGAGGTCAACAAGTGTGCGTCCCACCGCAGTATGACCGTACCGCGTGACCCATGACCCATGTGCCGCCTCCAGTGTATGGAAGGCAGAAGTGGCATCCATCGCAGGTCCTCTTGAAGACCGTTGTAGCACTAAGTCTACATTTTGGAACTAGGGCATTTTAACCTTGTTGTTTCTGCCAGATACAAAGAGAAAATCCTGTGTTTTTCAGTGCCCTTGTTACCTTTTTTGTGGGTAGTGGTGCTTGTCACTTTGCTGCCCCGCCGGTGCACACGACTGGGCTCCCCACCTCGTGTGCCATCTGCAGGGCCTTTGCCCTCGGATCACGGTTTCTGGAGTGGCAACATAAACAGTTGTCCGAAAGGACTAGCCTGAACACTTAGGTGAATATCCCCTGCACCAGGATTCCACAGAAATTCTTTCCCAGATCTTCCACGTCGATGATGATGTCATAATAGCATGGCTCCGCTCGCGACACCGTATGACGTCATAGGAGCCATAAGAGGACCTCGTCGGCATGCTGACGTCAGTTCCACCCATTTTTTCTGTGCCACCGAGGTAAACAGGTGGACCAACACATTTTCACATGTATACATAGTAAACTAAATATATATATATAAATACAAATGCATAACCAATAAAGGAAGAAAGAAATAGCAACAGATCAAGCATTTCTCACTATTAAAACATAAGCATGATTAAGACATATTAAAAACATTCATGCCAAACAGTAAAAGCATCTTTTTGGTAGAAACAGTTGGACAACGGGGAGGCGGCGGAGACAGTGAGGAATCTACAGGCAGATACTGTATCCACCACAAAAAGCGTTACCGAAGGTAAGTAACTTGCTCTTCTGATGGATACTTCTGCCTGGGGATTCCTCACCTTTTGAATAGAATCCTCAAGCCGTACCTCACCCGTAGGAGGGTGTCCACCTGACTAGACCAAAAATTCTTGAAGATCAAGCAAAATGGCCATCCCTCCGAACCTTCGAATCCAATAATAATCAGAAAAAAATTTGTCAAAATTATATTGAAAATAATACTTTAACCCCTTCGATGCTCATGACGGAACGGTTCCGTCATGACCACGCCCGCGCTAGAACCCTTCAGCACCGCGGGGGAATCCGCGCAGCGCTGAAGGGGTTAAAAATACATTTATTAATAAATTTAGAAAAACACTTAAAGGAAAATGTTTATTTATAATTAATTTAAAGATATTTCATACTTTACAAAGTATGCCGAAGTTGCGACCCCAGCGCGTCTTTTCAAAATGGCTACCAGAATGCACGCAGCCATCGTGTAGGGTGCGTGAATGGTGCGCGACTTCTGTATAATATTAAAAGATAAAAAGAACTACAAATTATTTACAGATTTTTTAAAATATATATATGTATATATATATATATATATATATATATATATATATATATATATATATATATGTTCCACAGGTGAATGGGAGCACCCGTTGCCTCCAGAACAAAGGGCGCGTCGACGAAGGACCTCCCAAACACGGTCCCAATGATTGGCCAAACTTCTCCAAGAAAAAGCAGTCGACGCCGTGTCTGTGCAAAATGATTTTAATGTCAGCTGAAAATGCTAGACGCGTTTCGCCTGTCCTGCAGGCTTGTTCACTAGCAAATTGATAAAGTTTTTGTGACTATTTAACACTGTGGATGTGATCAAGTCACATGGTGAAACTGCAACAATAGAACTGGACAACAGACTCGTAGTTGGAAAGGTGCATCAATTCATACGGAAAAACCACAAATCGTAAATAAACACAGTACATTAAAGCTGTTGAAAAATAAAACAACATCAATGACCTTTGCATGTTTTTAAATTCGATATGTGCATAAGCACGACCAGTGTTTTGTTCACAGAAAATAACTTAACTTCACACTCTAGTGGTGCCGTTGCTGATTATTCGCCCATTACTATCGACCATATAAATACGCGATAGACCTGAGTTCCATGGGCATTGACATTGAATTGATCAAGTGATCAGATATTCAAAGCATCTATTAAGCCTAAGATAAGCTAGTATACAATTTTGAACACACAAACAGGAGAGTGCCGCCCAAGTGGGCAAAATGCACACCAAAATTTATGCACGCCGGTCTGTATATAACACTTATTGTCCAAAATAAGTGACCAAATCAAAACAAAATTGTAAAATAAAACCCTAAAACCATAAAATATAAAGAGCGAGAGGAGCCTACAAATGTGTATGTAAGTCTTCTTCCATGTTGAGGCCATTCGGAGTTTTGGTATTTAATCTAATGATATAGCAAGACTCTAACTTGCGTAATTTCTTCTCACGATTCCCACCCCGACTACTCATTGGGACGGCATCTATGACAAAATAGGACAAGCCCTCAGCATGCCTATTGTGGTACTTGTCAAAATGGCGGGCCACGGGGTAGGTTTTATCCCCATTTTTAATGGCCCGTAAATGCTGCAGCACTCTCTTATGGACAGGCAAGATGGTAGAAACTACGTACTTTAAGCCACATGGGCATTGTAGCACGTAAATTGCATATTCCGTCTTGCACGAGTATTGGCCCTTGATTTGTTGTATCTCCTTATGGGAAAAACCTGCTGGAAAGCAGGTAGTATTTTTCCCAAATGCATATGCCTTACATTTAAGACATTTGATGAACCCATCCCTTCTGCTTAACCATAGGCCAGACGGTTTCTTTTGAGTGCTGCTCGGTAGCATGTTCCTGACAAGAGCTTGCTGTAGAGATCTTGCTTTTCTAAAAGTGAATTGGGGCCTCCTTTGTACAAGTTTACCCAGCACAGGATCACTGCGAATAATGTGCCAGTGTCTGTTAAAAATGGTCCTTAATTCATCCTGTTGTTTATTGTAGGTTGTGATAAATCTACATTGATTTGAATCGGATTGTGAGACATTGGTGTGCTTTTTGACTTTGTTAAAAAGTAAATGTTCTCTATTGGTCTCTTTGACTTTTAGGACAGCTTGATTCAAGCATCCTTCAGAGTATCCTCTAGCTCGAAAGCGGGATTTGAGACATAAAAGCTCTTTATCCAAATCATGCTCACTACTGCAGTTTCGCATAGCTCTGAGACATTCCCCATAGGGAATGCTCTTTACTAGTTTAGCCAGATGAAAACTTGTGGCGTGTAATAACGTGTTCCCATCCGTAGGCTTCCGATACAGTTTGGTTTGTAATTTGCCTTCACTTACAAAGACCGTTAGGTCCAGAAAATTAATTTCAGAAGCACTAATGGTACTAGTAAGTTTCAGGTTCAAATCATTTGTTTGCAATTCTTTGACAAAGTCCTGTGCACTCTTCATTGTACCCTTCCAAATAATAAAAAGGTCATCGATGTATCGACTCCAGTGCATAACATTGCTTTGCCACTCTGTATACCAACGCGTTTGGACCACCTGCTCCTCCCACCAGCCCATATGCAAATTAGCATAGCTGGGGGCGAAGCAGGTGCCCATCGCCGACCCGCATATCTGATGGTACAGCTCCCCATTGAACAAAAAGAAATTATTCTCAAGACAGATGGTGATCATTTTGAGTAACATTTGTGTATGGTGCCAGTATTTTGCCGGACGGGTACCCAAAAAATATTTACATGCATTGATACCATCCATGTGGCGTATGCTAGTATACAGAGTCGTTGCGTCAATGGTTATCAACAGGAAATCAGACTCCCAAGGGACATATATATATATATATATATGTAATCCAAAGTGCCCTGAAGCATTTAGGAGGTCACTCGACAGAGCCTCGCCATGCGGCTCCTTAATGAAGTCTGCTTTCCTGCTCTTTAATTGTTCAAAATGCCAACGCGTTTCGAGGAAAAAACCCTTCTTCTCGGGCTGCCAGCAATGAAACACTGAACCTCGCACTCCTTTCACTTTGCAGCTTTAATAGATTACATCGCCGCCCCCCCAGTGGGCGTATGCTCAGTGCAGCTTTTGCTGTGTGCTGGGACATGGAGTCCTGGATGCGAGCGTCATTATTTTCTTGCAGTAAGTTCAATTGTTTCATTTAAATGTAAGGCACATTTTAATCCTATAGTAGGTATAGAGCATTTGGCAGGCTTAATTTAGCATATTTAGGCACTGTGCTGATACTGTCTTGATTTGTGCAAAACAACAGCCTCACCCTGCTGGTGTGTTGATTTCTCCTCCAGCTTTATCGGCGATGGTGCTCCTCCTCACGGCCAGGCTGCCGTGTTAATTTATGTAATCCAAAGTGCCCTGAAGCATTTAGGAGGTCACTCGACAGAGCCTCGCCATGCGGCTCCTTAATGAAGTCTGCTTTCCTGCTCTTTAATTGTTCAAAATGCCAACGCGTTTCGAGGAAAAACCCCTTCTTCTCGGGCTGCCAGCAATGAAACACTGAACCTCGCACTCCTTTCACTTTGCAGCTTTAATAGATTACATCGCCGCCCCCCCAGTGGGCGTATGCTCAGTGCAGATTTTGCTGTGTGCTGGGACATGGAGTCCTGGATGCGAGCGTCATTATTTTCTTGCAGTAAGTTCAATTGTTTCATTTAAATGTAAGGCACATTTTAATCCTATAGTAGGTATAGAGCATTTGGCAGGCTTAATTTAGCATATTTAGGCACTGTGCTGATACTGTCTTGATTTGTGCAAAACAACAGCCTCACCCTGCTGGTGTGTGGATTTCTCCTCCAGCTTTATCGGCGATGGTGCTCCTCCTCACGGCCAGGCTGCCGTGTTAATTTATGTAATCCAAAGTGCCCTGAAGCATTTAGGAGGTCACTCGACAGAGCCTCGCCATGCGGCTCCTTAATGAAGTCTGCTTTCCTGCTCTTTAATTGTTCAAAATGCCAACGCGTTTCGAGGAAAAACCCCTTCTTCTCGGGCTGCCAGCAATGAAACACTGAACCTCGCACTCCTTTCATGGAGTCCTGGATGCGAGCGTCATTATTTTCTTGCAGTAAGTTCAATTGTTTCATTTGAATGTAAGGCACAGTGCCTAAATATGCTAAATTAAGCCTGCCAAATGCTCTATACCTACTATAGGATTAAAATGTGCCTTACATTTAAATGAAACAATTGAACTTACTGCAAGAAAATAATGACACTCGCATCCAGGACTCCATGTCCCAGCAGACAGCAAAAGCTGCACTGAGCATACGCCCACTGGGGGGGCGGCGATGTAATCTATTAAAGCTGCAAAGTGAAAGGAGTGCGAGGTTCAGTGTTTCATTGCTGGCAGCCCGAGAAGAAGGGGTTTTTCCTCGAAACGCGTTGGCATTTTGTGAGCTCGTCACTGCACCTGGAGGCGCTCAAAGCATCTTCGCGACTCCCGCAGTGCGGGTAGCCGCTCCTGGAAATCATGCTGTTGTCTGGGAAGGGACTTCAAGCCCCAGACTCCCCGGCCCTGCGTGAAATCGTCAGTGCACCCGGAGGCGCTTAAAGCTTCTTCTCGGTTCCCGCAGCATGGGAAGCCACTCCTGGAACTCATGCTGTTGTTTGGCCAGGGACTTCAAGTCCCAGACTCCCTGGCCATGCGTGAGCTTGTCAGTGTGCCCAGAGGCGCTGAAAACATCTTTGCGGCTCCTGCAGCGCGGGACGCACCCAAGCAGCCGCCGGGCCAAAGGCAGGCCAGTACTTGCCCGTCACTGACCGGAGAAGGCCGGGTTGGGCCCCTCCTCTGACATCTGTGACACAATGTATCGAAGGTACTATTTACTCTTTTACCCCTGTCTGCCATTCAGGAGCGTTATAGCAGCAGGTGGGAGTCCTAGCAGTACCCGTCTGCAACTGAGCGGGGTTAGGATTTGATGTATGCTCTTGTGGGAGTTTGTTCTTGCTCTTCTTACTTTTGGGCTCATTCGGTGGAAGCAGACATTCCTGGTTAAGTAGTGGTTTATCAGGGAAGCCCGTGATTAACTGTCAACGTACATGTCATTAGACATTGTGGACCATTGTTAAAAGGAATACCCTCTTTGTGATATTTTTGATATTTGGATATTTTGGGGGTATCTGTGAAGTAGGGCACAATGGGGAAGAGGAAAGTAGCCTATGTAAGCCCCCCAGCGGGACCATTTACTCATTCCTGGCAAGCGGTTTGGGGGCTATTTCGGAAGAAATTGTTAGGGCGGTGAGGAGGATCTCCATGAACACGGTTGCCCCCCCATGCAGTGAGCTTACAGAAGTGACTACTCAAAAATCATTTGTTGAAGTAAGTGCGGTGATGGCCACAGAGAGAGTTCTACTACCAGACCCAGGACCATCAACAACACTTCCACCGGACACAATAGCTCAAGCAAGGCTATTTCTGCTTCTGCTCAGGGAGGGGATTTGTGGGGCCTCCAGCACCCAAAAAGCCATGGAAAATAAACATAAAGAAAGAACCTATTAAGAAAGGGGAAGGATCAAGTAATGACCTGCTTAACCAATACTTCACAGTCAGATGCAATAATACAAAGTTTATAAATTATTTGTGATGACGTGGCTAAGTATTTGCTTAGGCCGTGAGTAAAGGCAGTCTCCCCAAAATAAGATGGTTCCATGCCGAGTGTTCTGCGGCGCTAAATAAATTGAAGAAGGCATTACATAGTGTCCCCCGAAATAGGGATATGATAAAAGTAGCCAGGCAGACCGATAAAAAGGTAATTGAGAAGAGAAAAGATTAACTGAGAAGGCAGTCCTGGGATGATCTTGAAAGAGCAAGTGCCGGAAGGATTCTAGGAGCTTTTGGGAGGTACTAAGTCACCCCCTTTTTACTAATGAAATAAGGAGCATGGATACTAATATAACGGGGGTGGCTTGGGAGTCAAACGTCTCCAATATATTTAACCCAAAGAGCGTTTCACCAAGTGAGTGCAAGGATGATATAAGTATCAACATACAAACTGCACAACAGCTTAGTGCATCACTTTCTTTAAGCAAAGTCGAGGAGGCACTGAGAAAGGGTATTCCCCTAAAAGCTCCAGGGCCAGATGGTGTGCCCCTGGTTTTATTTAAAAGCAACCCACAAATCTGGGCCCCACTGTTACTTAAGGTTTTTAAAGCAGCAATTGTGGGCCGTATTCCATTGTCCTGGAAAAGAGCAGTGGTGGCGCCGATTTTCAAAAAGGGAAATAGAAATGACCCTACATGCTACAGGCCGATTTCTCTAATCGATGCTTCATGCAAGTTGCTGGGGAGGGTAATTTTTGCTCACCTGGAGTCATGGGCCAATACTTATGGCCTTATAGTGAACACTCAATTTGGCTTCAGGAAGGGAAGGGGAATGACTGAGCAGTGCCTCAATTTGTCTATGATTATGGGAAAATACATGAAGGCCAGGGGTGTTTCAATCCATCTGGCCTTCATGGACTTATCCAGTGCCTTCGACACAGTTTGTCGGGGAAAGCTGTGGTCAATTATGGACACTATGGAATTTGAAGAACCGCTTGTCACCCTATTGCGCAGATTACACGCATCTACTACTGTAGCTATCCGGTATGGTCCAGGGGGAGAAAAGACTAATCCAATTGCCTCAACTGAGGGAGTGCGTCAGGGCTGGATATTGGCTCCCTTCTTATTCTTAATATATACTAATGGTTTAGAATTTTTTTTACTGCAAAAACATTTGGATTTTCCAAGAATAGGAGGTAAACAGGTACCTTTATTGTCCTCTGCGGACGATATAGTCCTGATGACCTTAACAGCCAATAGCCTACAAAAATGTTTGAATGCATTTACTGAGTTTATCACAGGATTGGATCTTAAGGTTAATTTTTGTAAATCTTTTATTATGGTGTGCGGTCCAAACAAAACTAAAACACGTAAATATACAGTAATTGATATTGCTATTGACAAAGTGCCAAATTTTACTTACTTGGGGAACCTTTTTATTAATAAACTAAGTTGGGACCACTTGATTACGACAAGGCTACAACAAACTAGTAGAATCATAGAGGGGCTTTTCCGATTTGCCAGCAAACTCGGTCATAAGCCGATAGCTGAATTGAAAACATTTTATAAAACCAAATGTCTGTCAGTGGCCACCTATGGGGCAGAAGTATGGGGATATCATAAAAGTGCACAGATTCAAATGTTAGAGAACACATTTTTAAAAAGACTTTTACTTATCCCCAGTAGTTCCCCCACTCAATTCTGTCATTCTGAGGTGGGTATTGACTTTGTGACTGACAGAATTCATATTGCCCCCTTGCTTCTATGGGGAAAAATTTGGACCTCAGAGGACCTATTATTTTCAAGAGATATCCTAAGAAACTGTATGAACCTTGACAATGGAATGGCAGTCCCTTGGTTACGTTATGTTAAGGAAATCTTCTATAAGATAGGCCTTGAAGATTTTTATGCTAACACGGAGTCTATTCTACCCAATATGAAAATGGGCATTAAAAACGCATATCATAATGTTTTAATTTTGTCTAACCAGGTCAGTGACACAGTGGATCGTGCACTTTTAAATCAGCAACAATTGTATTTGTCTTTTGCTGCCCAGGTCCATTCACGTTTTCTAATGACTAGATTTTGTTTAAGCACATTGCACTTTCTTGTGGCTTTTCCGAAACAGGGGGGTTGGTGTGAGAGACTTCCCCTCTGTCCATGTAACAATGCAGCCCAACAGAGCACAATGCACCTTATACTTTTTTGCACACTCTACAAAGACACAAGAGCCTGTTTTATTAAGTCTATTGTAAGGGACATTCATCCCTGTTCTTACAAAGAGGGTTATAACTATTTGAGGTCGCGTTCAACTGTTACTGTTTGCAGCTCTGTGCTTAGTTTTATCAAAATTGTTTTTCTAATTAGGAAACGTTACGAATTGTAAATTGATTTTATTGAATTTACCTAACCTGGTTTTTACTTTTGTATATTGCTTTTTACAGTATGTGTAGAAATTTTATTTAAAATGAATGTATGATCTTCTGTAAACTTTTAATAATTCATTTGAATAGAATAAAGTTACTTGACTGACTGACTGTGAATATAGATCCAAGGGTTCTAGACGAGCTCTAGGCTCCTATGAAGCAAAAAATTACTGAAGTAATGACCGATTTATTGACTACATTTTGTAATGATCTTACAAAAATTATGATGGAGTCCTGCGACACATTAGGTATAGTTGAAAACACTTTGGTATCTATTAGTCCAATTCCTCCCACTGTTACCATGCACCATGAGATAAGGCAAATGGGAACCCTTCCTCTAGACATCCAGAGAGCCAACCAGTCCTTACCCTCTAGTAGTAGGACAGCAGGAGGGTCGAGTAGTGAGAACATGGGAACGCGGCCATGGTCCCATAGCAGTCGTCCTCTTAGTTTGACCTCGACTTCAGCCCTGGTTGTGAAAAAATCTTTTCCGTGCACGGTCACGCACACAAATACCATCGTAGGGGCTGACTCTCTTGCCTTTACCATCTCCCTATCGCCTCAGCAAGCGCTGAAGGGTCTTGTTGTTTACAGACCTCCGGGCCCGGTGGGATCCTTTCTTGATGATCTCCAGCAGGTTATGTCGGTCCTTGTTCTAAGATCGGAGCGGTGTATATTGGCTGGAGATTTTAACTTCCATATGGATGATCACCAAGATCAGGATGCTATCAAGCTGTTTGATATTACATCTACTCTGGGCCTTTCCCCCTATATCTTTGGCCCGACCCATGATAAAGGCCACACACTTGACCAGGTTTTTTCCACCTCACCTATTATGGCTGTAACACTTCTGCCAGTCTTGTGGTCTGATCATTGTCTTGTTCACTTTGAAATATCATCTACTACGAATTCTATGGCCAGTGCCACGAGACAGCAGGGTAGCAGCTATAGGGCACTCCATCGGGTGACTCCGGATCTGCTAGCGCAGGCTCTGGTGGATCACCCCATGTCTTATACGGGTGACCTGGAGAAAGACCTGGAGAGCCTGCAATCCTGGCTCCTTGCTAGATTAAATGAGCTCGCCCCATTACAGCCACCCAGGTCTGCCGCCCGACGGGTCTCGGCCCCTTGGTTTACGGAGGAATTGGCCCATCACCGTAGGCAATGCAAAGTCGCTGAGCGGGCTTGGAGAGCCCAGTACGAACCTGAGGCCAAACAACTTTATAAAACCATGATGAAATCATATCATGATTTAATACTTCAGGGCAAGAAATGCTATTTTGCCAAAAGGATTGAAGACGCGGCAAACTCCTGTAAGGAGATTTTCTCAATTGTGCGAGAATTCACCAGCCCGCGGTCAATCTCAGCTCAGGACGCTCCGGTGGAGACCTGGGCCAACACCATTGCTAATTTTTTTACCACCAAAATTAGGCAAATTCAGGATTCCTTTCCTTTGAGACCTATAGATGACCCGTCAACTCTGCCGATTGAGACAACTCTCCTGTCGTCTCCAGGCCCAGTTCTGCTAGACTTCCCGCCCCTTTCGGCTGCCGCATCCTTAGCCTTGATGAGGAACCTTAAATCGGGTTCACCGCTAGATCCCTGTCCAGCAAAATTCTTAGCGAGAATGGCAGATGCCGTTAACCCCATAGCTAATCCCATTCTTAACCTTTCCCTGAGTCAGGGATTTCTGCCCCAGTCCTGGAAACAGGCCATGGTCATCCCTCTTATCAAAAAGCCTAATCTTGACCCAGAAGTGCCCTCCAACTATAGGCCAATCTCGCTCCTTCCAGCACTTACCAAGATCCTGGAGAAACACGTTCATAGCGTGCTGTCTAACTTCCTGGAGTCAAACGAGTTACTCCATGAATCCCAATCGGGCTTTCGCTCCAACTTAAGCACCGAGACGGCGCTCCTGGAAGTTTCTGAGATCGTGAAGGAGGTGCTGGATACCGGAGGCAGGGTGATGCTAGTTATGCTAGACCTGTCGGCGGCGTTTGACACCGTCCCCCATGAGGATCTCCTCACTAGACTACACGACATCGGTCTGGGGGGACGGTGCTCAACTGGTTTCGTTCCTTTCTAGCCAACTGCCGGCAGACGGTCGGGGTCCCACCTGGATCTGCCGAAATGCCACCATTGGGAGTCGGAGTGCCTCAGGGCTCTGTATTGAGCCCCACTCTATTTAACATCCTTATGACCCCTCTGGCGACATTGGCAGAGTCCTATGGGGCCCGGATCGTCTCTTATGCTGACGACACCCAGCTTCTGTTCACCTGCCGTAAGAGCGAAGAGTTCGATGGAGAAAGGATCCGTGAGTGCCTTGGGGCTGTTTTTAATTGGTTCCAACTCAACAGCCTCAAGTGCAACTCGGATAAATCCGAAATACTATTCTTCGGATGCCCATCGGAACCAGATTGGCATGGGTGGTGGCCTGCTGACATGTTCCCTCCAACTCAGTCATTTAAGTGGGCTAAGAACCTGGGAGTAAAAATTGACAATGAGCTTTCGCTCAAATCCCAGGTTTCTCCTCTTACGGGAACATGTTTTGGGATCCTCAGAATGTTGCGTAAGTTCTTTCCCCTTCTATCTGAGGAACATCGGAGGATAACTGTCCAGGCACTTATAGGATCCAGATTGGACTATGCAAATGTTCTATATCTGGGTCTGCCAGAATATCTCCTTCAGCGTTTGCAGGTGACCCAGAACGCTGCTGCTCGAGCGATCTTTGGCCTGCATCGTCGCACTAGTGCCTCTAACCTTCTTCTATCCCTCCATTGGCTTCCTGTACGGAAGAGGATACTGTTCAAGGCCATGACCCTAGCCCATAAGGCCCTGCATGGTAATGGTGCAAAATATCTCCAGAAGAGGCTGGACTTCTACCGACCTACACGATCCCTCAGGTCGGAAACATTGGCTCTGGCTCGGGTACCACGTATCAAAAGGGCTCGTCTAGGCGGCCGGTCCTTTGGATTCCTTGCCCCCCAGCTATGGAACTCTCTACCGGTGTCCTTGCGGACTACCTCGAACTTGCTTGCCTTCAGGAAGGACTTAAAAACTTGGCTGTTCTCTGGTTAGTCCGCTTCCTCTTTTAGGCTCCTGTCTTTTTACTGTTATGTTTTCCATTTCTTTCATTAGGTCTGGAGCACAAAGCGCCGGGACACTCCTTTGGAGTAGCCGTTGCGCTATAAAAGTCCCATTTTAACATAACATAACATAACATAACATAACATAACATAACATAACTAATCATCAAACCTCGTAATAGCACAGGGAAGCGGTAATAGACAGTTTATTCACTGCTAACACCTGGGGTTTTCCTGTAATCGATCTTCCCCCAGTATGTTGTCCCTATACTGTGATTATGGTAGGGATGCCGGGTTGGGGCATTCACAGGGACAAATCTTCTGTTCAAACGATCAACAAAGTAACACAATGGTTGAGTAAATATGCAAAATGTTAAACGGTTTAACATAGACATATTCTGATGGCCAGGATGGTAGTGTGGTTAGGACGGTTGAGGGTGATTGTGTGATTGTTACTCTCAAATTCCTGTTTCAGCACACACTAGCTTACAGTACCAGCATCCCAGCCCCACTATTATAACTCTGGCATTAAAGCATTACCTCTGGGCTATTTTATAGGCCTTCTAACAATACCTTAATCAGTAACCATCCTTTAACTTCAGAGGGAGCTCACTCGTCTGTTGGGGGAATACAGGCAATGCCCAATTCTAATGCGCCCCTCAGGGACCTTAAAGGCCTAGACTGACTGCATGAGCGGGATGGATTTGTAATGTTACTGCTGTTTCCATGGCTTCATTGTCACAGAGATTGGTAACTAGAGTGCCGCAAGTGGGTTCTGCTGTAGCTTGAAAGAGAGTAGAATGGGGGCTAATAACCAAATATTGGGATCTAATGAGCAAGCCTTTAAGCATCACCCGGGTAGGAGGGGGGGTAATATAAATATCATCGCCTGGAATGTAGCGGGTTTAGCTGCTAAATTTGTGGATGAAAGATGGCTGCAGTTCAGTAGATCTTATAATAATATTTGTCTCCAGGAGACATGCGAGACTGAAAATAACCTTTTTCTTGAATGTTATAAAACCTTTTTCTGTCCCGCAGTGGGCTCAAGTATGGGAAGAGCAAGGGGTGGCTTAACTATTTCTATAGATTTGAGGCGCTGTGAAGCTGTGAAGTATTTGGACTGGGATTCTAAAATTGCACAAGGGCTGACCTTAGCGGTTGGTAAATCACCTTGTTTTACCTTAATTCATTTCTATAACGCAAAATGAACGACCCATTGCCCCTCAAGTCTGGCAGAGCTAAACAGTCATCTGGAGTTGTTACAGGGGGAAGGGTTCTCACAGGGTGATTTGATTTTAGTGGGTGATTTTAACTGTCATCTATGTACAGATCTGGCCTCGGATACATGTGAGGTGGCCACATGAGCGATCAGGGACATATTGCACATGGAGCACTCCCTTGAAGGACAGGAATTGAACACTCTGCTAGATACTTATGGACTAATTTACACTCCAGATTTGGGGGGGTTGCCCCCTGATTTTCTCTCACGGCCGACTTACAAAGGCAGGGGCCCATTAACAATTATTAATTATGTATTTATTTCTTTTTCCTTGAAGAGATTTATACCCTCTTTTAAGATCCAGCACAGCCCGTTTAGTGATCACAATCTCCTGATTTTGGTGGTGGAAGTGCTGGGAAATTTGACTGTGCACCGTAAAGTGACTGTGGGTTCACTTATCGCAACCAATCAAGGGAGGCGTTTGAGGTGGTCACAGCTGGATACTACTCTTTTTAACTGAGCGCTTTAAGTTTGAGGCAACAGGAGATCCTGAAGTGTTTAGACTTTTTAGTTGAGAGAGAATAAATTATAAATGCATTTATTTCAATCACACAATCAGTCACCAGTTTATTGACAGTGCCTGTAGCTACTGTTTGTGCGAATTCACCGAAATGGTTTGATAGTGAGTGCTCCCGGGCCTTGCAGCAACTTAAAAAGGCAGTGAAACAGATCCCACGTGAGTGCCTGGGTGGCAACTTGTCGAAGAAATTATAAGGGGGCTATTAAGAAGCAGAAGCACTTGCTCCAGAAACAAGCATGGGAGGAGCTGACAGAAGTATGTGAAAAGAAGGATTGTACCCTTTTCTGGAAGATTATTAACAGTCCCTGTTACACAATCCCAGAGAAGCGAGGATTAGCTCATAATATTACCCCAGACCAGTGGAAGGCCCATTTTAAGGGTGTGTATAATTATGGTCATATGAGGAATCCACTATGGACGTCAGTTCTCCCTCTGGCACAAGAGCTATCTCTTTTAGTCTTAAGGTAAGATTGGGCATTGGGGGTTTGTCTCGGAATAAGGCCCCTGGTCCTGACGTGATTCCCCCGGACCTTTTTTGTGACAACATAGAGGTCCGGGCTCCTGTTCTAACCTGGGTGCTAAATACTGCAGTGAGGACAATAATGACCCCCTTTCTGGTCTATGGCCACCATTGTCCCAATTGTCAAGAAAGGGGATAGGGCCAATCCTCACTGCTACTGCCCTATATCCCTCATTGATGCCACAGCTAAAGTCCTTGGCCAAGTATTATTAAATAGACTCCTAGACTGGGCAGACAATAACCAAATTATTTCAGAGGTACAATATGGATTCCACATAAGTATGTCAGGTAAGGACCAATGCCTAAACCTCTATCTGTTGATAGTGAAATACACAATATCTAAGCCTGGTGCTCTTTTTTTTGGTTTTATGGACCTCACTGCAGCTTTTGAACGGGTGAACCGCCGCAAACTTTGGTCCCTGCTTGGTGACCTCGGGGTTGACCCTGCGATTATAAATGTTTTAATGAACTTACTCTTAAATACTACCGCTACAGTCAGATACACCCATGACGGGAACGTGGCTGATCGCTTCAAACGTTCTAGAGGGGTGAGACAGGGATGTATATTGGCCCATTTTTATTTACATTATATATTAACGAACTATAAGCATCTTTGACCATTTTACAGGCTGATACCCCCAGAATAGGTAGAAGATCTGTCCCAGTCCTGTTATACGCAGATGATGCGGTATTGTTAGCTTGAACCCCCAAAGGTTTGCAGCCTTTATGAATGGGATGGACCTTTCACTAAACCTGTCAAAATCGTATGTTATGGAATTCGGTAAGCAGGCCGCTAGAAACAACATCTATAAAGGAGATACCCATGGAGTGGCAAAGGTCCCGGCCTTCTCCTGTCTAGGTATTCTATTTGATGAAAAGCTTAATTTTAAACTTTTACAGGAGGGGAAACACTTGATATGAGATAATCAATGGGAGCAATCGCAAATTATGCACACAGACTAGGCACATGGTCACGGGGGTAATACTAAAATTGTACAATCCCTTCTGAGTTTCTAAGGCACTGTATGGAAGTGAGGTATGGGGTTATTTAGTGGCTAATAATCTCCAAACCACAAAAAAAACAATATCTCAGAAAAATCTTGAAAGTGCCCCAGGGTATCGCCGCGTACACAGTACTTGAAGAATTAGGAATGAAGTATATCCTGGATTCGGCTGCAGTTAAACCCCTGCTATGTTGGATGAAGATTTGGGCCAGCAAGAAGGTGGGTCTTAACCAATTAGTGATTAAGGATTATCTCTCACTTGAACATGGATTAAAAATCCCATGGATAGGGTATGTGAAGGACACCTTTATGGCTTTAGGCAGAGCAGATACATTTATACAAAATGACTCAGTGAAAGCACAGGACAAGTACGTAGTGAAAAAATGATTCTTTACACATGGAGCTTAGAAAACCCAGCGTAAGAGGACACGTCCTAGTGATATCAGTGTTGGGAATGGAGCCTTATTTATTGATTTTAACAAATGCCTATGATAGATCTTTAATTACTCGTTTTAGATTGAACTTGTTGCATCGTTTACTGGCATCACCTCCTGGCTTTTTTGCGCACGTAACAGACAGAGGTCCCTGTGGCTGTGACAATAGGTCTTCACAGGATACCCTACATTTTGTTTTTTTATGTAAATATTTTATGTATCCTAGGTGACTGTTTCTTTACTGTATCTACAGCTTCTTCCTATTGCCCATACGTTATTTTGTGTTGTCAACTTTTTAAGAGCTGCATTTAAGTCTAGAGGTGACTAAAAAAGGCACACCTGATTTGACAAGTTGGCTCCAATGAATTGGTCCAGGTTTTTAATCATGGGTTCTCTTCTGTGTCAACAATTAGATTGATGGGTGTATCTGAACTTTATCTGGATTCTCACTTGATGGTGGAAGTGATTAATTTACATTGTTAATTTATGTATTTTTGCACATTGGTATTATGCTGCTAATAATTGATCCTGTTGTCGATGTCTTTTAGCCTTTTTTAATGTTGCCTCTTTTACGGCTGTGACTTATGCAGGAATAACGATGATGATTATTATTATTATTATTATTATTAATAATAAAAGATGTATTTGATATTACAAGTCCTTCATTTCCCAGTTAAATTATCTAGTCAAAAAGTAGAGCAACCATTTATCTGTGCTAAGAAGAACTCACCTCTTAATACATGCAAAAAACTATTTGGAAGGGATAGCAGTCCAATGCTGTTTAAACTTGTATATGTAGGCCCAGATTAATTAGGATTTTGTGTAGGGTTTGTGTCATCTTTTTGGCTCAGTCCTTATGCAAAATCTATTTTGGGATTTACAATGCCACACAACTCCTGATTTCCGTGGCTTGGCATGATTTCGTGAAAACCAAAAAAGTTACGCAAAGCTGTGTGTAGCGCTGTCTTGCATTAGGTAGGCATTACATGGGCGATTCCTGTGCACTCACCCATGTGTTTTGGCGTGAACTTGTATTTACTTGTAAACTTGGTTTTGAGCCCAAATAGCTTGATTGCTTGAGCCTGGCGTAACAAAGAGAAATATGTTTAATCCTCTAAAATATTTGCTCTTTGCTTGTGTGCCGCATTCTGCTGCACACATGCCAAGCAAAAACAGCCGGAAAGGATAGATTTTGTGAAGGAAGGTATCCCTTCCTGTGTAAACAATATCCTGGCCACAACATAAGCACCCTTGGGACATGATGCAAGGGTGCTGAATTGGTGCTAGGCAGCCACATGATTTCCTGCACTAAAAGAGATATAACTGTGCTGTATCTTTAAAAATATGATACAGTTTTACTCTTTCTCGTTCACGAAACGCAGCAAAGCAACTTCACTTGCTGCGTGGTGTGAAATTGTATTAAATATGTCCTTCATTGTTAGACTGAAAGAGAGAAGAAATTGAAGAAACCCAGAGTGGCAACATGTTAGCACCTCAATGAGCCTCAACATCCCAGCAGTGCTTAGATGTCCCTTCACTAGCAAAGAGTCTCACTGCGCCTCGAACTCTGGTGCCCAATATCTTTCCGCAAGAAATCAAAGATGCAAGGCTACTGCACAACTTTGACAAGGTGAGCCCAAACAAAGATACTGTTGAGAAAACCCCCTCAAATCACTAGACTCCTGCCTACGAATCAAACCGGAACCAAAATTAAAATGACAATTAGTATCAAGATTCATAGGTTTTGATTGAAAGACAATTCTAATCTGAAGACCATTCATTCCGCTCCCCAGAAGAGTTCTGCCTGTGCATTGTGGAACATGAGTAGTTGTACTAAACTCTTGGGGGGGGGGGGGGGAGAGAGAGAGAGAGAGAGAGAGAGAGAGAGAGGTGACGTTTTGCAAACTTGACAACCTCTCAACTCTAGGGTTTAAAAGGAATCATGATAGCATTTTCAAAGATGAATGCCAAATGTACACTGATGGTGTAAAAAAACAAGCAAGGTTTACATGTCATGCAAAAAAATGGAAATTATCTTTGCAAATAATGTATTGGTGGCAGTGCTAATGGGTTTTTATAAAGGGAGGCTGCAGGTAGCCTAAGCCACAGAAAAATTAAGCCTGTGACATCAGCTAAAGGATTCTGGGTCAAAAGGGAACTTGGAATCCAGGGAGTAACTGGGACCAATAATGGAGCTTAAGACCAAAGGTACATGAGAGTTCAAGCAACCGTTCAGCACACAACATCAAATCATAAACTGAGAAGAGAAACAAAACAAAGTTGAGGGATTCATTAAAGTTGAACAAACTGTAGCATTAGTGAAAGAGCCAATACAACTATTGAAAGTTGCCAAACATCTTTTCAAGGGAAGTGAACTATTTATAAAAGCTTATACGACTCATGGTCTGGAAGTCCTTCCCATTCCCCTTCCCAATGGTGATCCAGCTGCCATAGACTGATGTTCTGTAGCCGTACCAATTTTCTCATGCACATTTTGAGGAAAACATTTGAAGAAAACAAAATCCAGTCTCTACAGAACCGTCTTCTTCCTGACAGTACACCCCCCCTCCCCTTCTTTTTGATTGTAGCCCTCACGGGAGCTTGTGAGGGAATTTTCAGTAAAAGGAAGCTAGAACCGCAGCTAAAAGCCTAAGGTTCACTGAAGCATTCTGCTAGTCCAGAACTTCTTTAGGCCACTAGGTATTGCACCGGACCCTGAACCCTCCCTACTAAAATCAATTATGACCTCTACCTCAAACTCAAGGCATAAGTCCTTCTAAAGTAAACACTTTGACATTTTGTAAGTCCAAAATATAAGGTTCATTCATCGGAGTTTTTCCGGTTCCAAAGTGTCCGCTAAAGAACCTGCCTTCACATGCCTTTTCCTTGTTCAATAGGCAGTTTGATAATGAAATCTTGAGAAAAATAACATCCACTTCATTTGCCAGGAGTTGGTAATATTTCAAGGACTTCAAGAACCCTAAATGCTTATGATCTGTCCTTACTGTTAATGGATGTAGAAGGATTTCTAGATGATGCTGCAAGTGAGCAAAAGCATCTTTGATTGCTAAATTGTGTAATTCTGCTCTGCAGCATTAACCTTCTTAACAAGAAAGACACAGGATTTACAGCTTTGGTTGCTGACCTCTTTGTTAACCCTTTCGCTGCGGCGGGAATTCCGCCGCAGTGCTGGGGGGGTTTGGGGGCAGCGCGGTGGCGCGGTGCTCATGACGGAACCACTCCGTCATGAGCCGCGGTTGAGCTGTGCTCATGACGGAGTGGTTCCGTCATGACTCCGCCCACTGCGCTAATCGCCCGCACAGGCGGGGAATTAGCGCCGCGTGGGCGGCGCGGCCGCCAACAGCCGCAGCATGACGGAACCACTCCGTCATGAGCACACGGCGACCGTGGCTCATGACGGAGTGGTTCCATCATGAGTGGGGAAGGGGTTAAAGGATGCTCCAAAGGCAAAGGAAGATGCATCAGTCTTCATAATAAATGGTAGGTTTTGATCAGTGTGCCTTAAGATACCAGCCATAGTGGTGACAGTTTTCAATTGATCAAACACTTCATGCTAAGCCGCAGCCCACTGAAATGAAGTTCCATTTCTGGTAAGTTGTACTACAGAAATTGCCACTGTAGAGAAGTAGTTAATGACATGTCCATAGAAATTAGCACATCCTAAGATCCTCTGTGTATCCTTTAGAATGTGAGGAATAGGCCATTCCACCACTGCAGCCACTTTTTTAGGGTCCAGACTGATTCCTTTAACGTAAAGGACAAATATACAGACTGAACTTGAGAATATCAATTTTTCAAGTTTGCCATTTAAGGAATGTAAGTAATTCAATACTTTCAGGTCTTTAGGGGAAATTAAGATGTCATTAAAATAGATAATAACAAAAACGTCCAAACAGTCTCTAAATATGTCATTCACAAATATTGAAAGTGGGAGCATTGCCCAAGTCAAACAACTTGGCTAAATACTCAAAATGGCACTATGTAGAATAAAAGGTCATTTTCCATTCGTCACCAGCCTTGAGTCTGACAAGCTTATAAGCCCCCCCCCCCTCCCTTAAATCTAATTTAAAAGAAATCTTGGAAGTGAAGACTTGTTCTAGCAAAACTAAAATCAATGGCATGGGGTAACGATTCTTCATTGTGATATTATGCGATTCTTTGTAGTCCACACTTGTCTCAGCTCTTACTGGATTTTAGAATGAAGAATATAGGTGATCCTGCAGGTGATTTAAAATGCATATTGAATCCTTTCTCTACGTTTTCCTCAATATAAATGTTTTTAATGTTTATCTTCTTTAATAGTCAAAGGATATATACCACCATACAGAATTGTGTCATTTGGAATTAGTTCAGTGGCATAGAAGTAAAATGAGTAGGGGTGGGCGTAACCTTCATAACTCTGTGTAGCATGCTCACACAGAATTACTTGAGAATTCTACATGATAACGCTTAATTACATGACAAGAGTAATTCTGCATTTAGCGCCAATGTTCATTGGAAAATTCCCCCGTGTCCAAAATTGGCATGAGAAGGCATTTTGCACCTAGAAATAGTGCTAAATGTGCTGTTGGAGAAGAATTTTCATCCCAATTTTCTCCTGGCTGTGAGGATTAGGTTTGAATTAAGAAATAGACCTAAATTCAGCAGATCACAGATAGCGAGCGCAAAAGAGCGCATCCAGTCACTAAATGTGCTTACACAATAGGATTGTTTTCTCCCCAAATTACTCTTAACTACATGAGCAGAAATAATCGCATTATTATCGTAACTCTGCGGCAAAGTGTAATGCAGAGTTACCAATATTACTCCAGCATAATGAAAATTATACCCGGGCCAAAATAAGAGGTGTGAGGGTATCTGCACTCTTCTTACTGAAAACATTCTCAAATGATGCATTAGGTTTGAGAGTGTTATTTTCATCTCTGATCATGTTAAAAATAGAACATCACAACAAGGTATGTAATAGTGGACTTAAATCTTTAAGAAAACTACTGGGTTGTGTTATCATAACCATGAGGCTCTGATAATATTATCAAAATTGTGGCCATCAATTAAATGAAGGCAGATCTTTCCACAATGTCCTAGATCATTAGCCATTACAAGATCAAAAGTCTCCACGCACACTTCTCTGAAGTCAATGGTTTGCCATTTATGGCTTAATTGATTCAGAGGTTTATTTTCTTCATGTAGAACTATCATGGTGGAGAGCCACCTATAGATCCATAAAACAGCCCACAACTTCTGACTACAGTATTGCCCAACACTCCATTGTGCTAGAAGTAGCGACTAAAGTCCTTTTGAAGGTAAAATGTGCTCTACTTTTAACAGTGGAATTCTATTGCATTCCAACTTGAAGGAGACAGATTTCTATCATGCATGTAAACAATTTAACATCACCACAAGGAATCAATGGATAATTGTGATTTAATTTTGATCACAAACATTGGAAAAGGTGAGCATGAATCAAATGGATAATAAAATAAATGTACAAATTAGAATCATGAACTTGGTGCTCAAGAGGAAGGGTTGCATGATGGTGCAAAGGAAGGGAAGGTATTGTGTCATATGTACATCCCAAGATTGTAGTACCTATCCTGCCTGTTTAATTGGCAACAGCATATAAAATAAGACATAACATAGTAGGTGCAGATACAAAATCTCTGTCACCTATATTTGCTATACAACAAAATATGTCAACGTTTCGACCCCTGTAATCATAAAGGTGATTTCCGCCTTATTGGGGGGTCTTCATCAGGACCATGGGGGCTCGTGAAGTGGGGGATGGTAGCACCAATGAGAGACAGCACGAGGATTCCGGCTGTTTTTAAATGGAAGGCCCATGAGCTCTGTGTATAAATAGCGATGGTACCAGTCCGATACATGGAGCTGGTTTGTGTTCCTGATACCCCAAGATGAGTATCCCAGGTAACCTGGATTCAGACCAGAGCAGCCGTCGGGTTACTCATCAACCTCGTTGAACATCTTGGGGTATCAGAAACACAAACCAGCTCCATTGTCTTGGTCCTCGTTTGACTGACCACCCAAACTTTCCAAGAAGGAGCTGAGTTTGATAACATGATTTTTGAAAGTCAAATGAAAATTCATATGAAGGTTCATCAAATTTATTAGCAAAACAAAAACACATTCTCCCTACGGAAACTCTGACTGTACCATAATTACACAGTATATTAGAGAGAGAGAGAGCGAGATCGAGAGAGTGTGATTGTGAGTTTGTGTGTGTGTGTGTGTGTGTGCGTGTGTGTGTGTGTGTTACTATAATACATTGCATTCCTACATATCTTTGTGGGCCTATAAGAAAGCAAAAGCACTCGCCTGAAAAAGAATTTTCAATTAAGATTAATCTTTTCCTTATAATTAATTCAACGTCTGATTATAAACTAACTTCTTCAAATTTACATATAATAATTTAACTGTTCCAGGGCAGAAAAAAAGATATACCTAGTCATTAATTTCCACTGTATCATTCTTCTCTCTTATTATAGGAAAACGACATGGGACTAAAATATACCTCCCCCGAAATCAGCCCGGCCACTGCCATTCTCATCGCCATAATAGCGCCGTTTCCTGTTCACGCCTCATTTTCATTAATGTTTCTGTCCATAAATTTTTTAGCATATGATAAAAGATTCCTGAAGCGGCATAAAACTAACATGAAGGGGGAGTTCATTTGCATGTGACCCTAATTAAAAATTCCACATTAACTTCCAATTTTACTTGTGCATATCTAATAATTCAAGGACCAATATCCTGCAACCGGCTTTTCAATTTGCGCGACAAGCTTTCGGTTTCTTCCCTTTCGTTTATGTCTTTTTGATTCAGTTTAGTTCAGTTCAAAGCTCTTTATTCAGCACAGCACATTTGAAAACCTACTGTTGTTCTCTTGATTCAATTCCCTTTTTCTACTGTTTAACAGACATGGTGTTCGACAATTGCAACAAACGGCAGGGTTTTTTTTTTTTTTGTTTTGTGTCGCAAATTATCTCGGAGACTTGTGAAAAGCTACCAGCACAATGCTTTATTAATGATACCAGATCATAAAGAGGGGAGAAAAATTGCTGACTCCAACTCTTTTCTAATGCCGGGCAATAAAAATGCTACTTCAGGATTCAGAAGGTTAAGTTCTAATGTGTATTTTGAATAGAGTGTGCTGAAATAATTGCCTCATAAAGCAAAGCATTGACCAGCCAGTAATGGTTACGCTGTGCAAAACTCAGCAAAGTGGGCCACGCTTACTGGAAAAAATGCTGCGGCACTATTTTTGTACAAGATTTCCCAAATTGAGTTAGCTTTCCTCCCTCTTCTGCTTTTTTCACCCCTTGAATTTATAACATACATCTTATGAATTTTACACAGCTTGAAACAGAGGCCCCCCTGAACCCTGTGCTTACTGAGGAGGAGGGAGGCGAGGCATTTAGGGATGTCGGCTCGCACCTGTTTCTCTAATAGATTATGAAGACTTTCCGATTCTTCCTGATTTGAAACGTAATTTGTCTTAGTACAGAAATTAATTTTATACACATGGTTCAATCATTGTTTGCTTGCCACTGGGGAAAACAATGTTTAGTTTAGTTTTGCCACAACACTGCTTGTTAAGAGGTGTGTGTGTGTTTGTTTCCCATACTGTTGCTAAACATTGACAAAGAGTAGGCAGTGTACGTGAATTTCTAGGTGAATAGTTAGTAAGTTTTACATAGGATGGAATACCCAGTAAAACGCTAGTAAGGAAATGAGACTAATTTAAAGTACCGCGGTTTGGGATAATGCCTCAGCACAAAGGCAATGCGTAAGTATGCTACCTTACAGTTTCAGCTGATGGTGAGAAATCACCTTGTAAATGGAAGTTTGCAGAGGCATACCTTTAGATATGTATTTATTTTGTACATTTATAGTACACATTTGTTAAGCGTCAGTGCACATGTCAGAATGGCCACTCGTGCCATGTTCTGACACATCCCAGTTTTAGACCCAGGGCCTTACTACAAGTGGCAATGCAGAGGTAATAATATACCAGAAGTTCGGAAAGATTCCCCTCATTCTGTTTTGGAATCTGAGGGTTCACTAAGAAACGAAGAATTGCCAGGGGATTCAGAAATTCTGAATTGATTATTACTAATTTCGACCCATACTTTTGCTAAGAGTTTTCGGCTTCTTTGAACACCCAAAATCTCCAGGTGACGGTTAAAAACATATAATTCGGATGATGCTGGTAATATCTGTAACCAGTGGTTTTTAAATTACATGGCCTCTCCAAATGAGGGCCCTTGGGTAAACAACGTTTACCCCGAAACTTTTTCCACGCTTGGAATCATAACGCAGTCGTTACAACAACCGCGTTGTGATTTCACATCCCATTACTCCGTAAGTCGGAAGAATGACTTGCGGAGGGGGTGAGGAGGTGTTGGATTTAAAATCCAACACCTTCCCTAGTGTCCGCACAGACTGGAGTTGGAATAGTAAATTATACTATTCCTACATCCAGCTTCCCCCCTCCGCAAGTCGTTGTTCCGACTTGCGGAGTAATGGTATGCGGAATCACAACGCGGTCGTTGTAGCGACCGCGTTGCAATTCCAAGCGGGGAAAAAGGCGGCGGAATAACATCGTAGATTCTGGCCCTTGATGTAGAACCTAGTGAGGCCATTTGGAAGATTTCAATGAGCTGTTCTCCCAGTCCATGAAGGATTGAGATGTGTGAGTGCAGTAGGGCAGGAGAAACAGCTAAGAATGCAAACCTGAGATATTGAACATGCCTTGAGGTAGCTCAGGGTGGTTTGATGTTGTGCTTAATACTTCTAAAAAAACTCCAAGGTCAAATGTTTGAATGAATAATGTGGGCAAGGGCTCCGCTCACCTTGGGCTGATGTGAAGTTTATCATCAAGCAAACTGCACAAACTACCACCCGTTACACTAAGGAATTTCTAATGAAACTTAAGAATTTGTAATGTTACAATTTGTCAGAAGTCAATGCAATCATCTTTTATAACCAATGAAAACAGGTTGTGGGTTATCTGTGCAATTGTAAACATCTATAAAATAGGAACAAGTGTCAGGGAATCTGTAGGCATTGCGTTTAGTATTTTGGTCAGACTTGAAGAAGTTATTTGTTTGATTTTTTTCTACTTTGATGTAGAGGAAGTTTCTGGAGATTTCCACCTTCTGAGGTGTCAGGCATCCCCTTCTTCCCTCTCCTGGCCTTAGCTTGTTTCGGGTCAGAAAGGACTTCTGACAAACACTTTGTGAAAGCCCTCTGGCAGAGGCTTTGGGATACACAAGTGTGGTAGGTGACAGGTCCTCCATTCGTTAACTCAGAGTGATCCATCCTGCCAACACCTATCTTTCCTTAGTCTCACTGTCTGGGAGCGATTCACAAAGACTGACTGCGAGCTACATCTTGTCATGTGACCCAGGATCTGGCTAGAGGCACCAAATTGTTAGGGCAAGAAAATGTCAACTTTGAGAAAGTGCCATTTTCAATTGGACTTCACCTTGAAAGATAGCTTTTAATTACAATTCTTTACACACCAACCTTGACCAGGCTGCCTGCTCCCAATTGAAAGATATCACTTATTAAATGTAATAAGATAACCCAATGTTATCCTATGGGAGCGATAATCCTTGCAATAGTGAAAAACGAATTTAAGAGTTGTTTACTATCAGGGCATGCAAAACTTGAAAGCACATGTCCTACTTTTTAAATGCATTGCACCCTGCTCTATGGGCTGTTTAAAGCCTACTCTGGGGTGACTGATATGTATTGGAAAAGAAGATTTACGTCTGGCTAAAGGTTGATTTTGCCAGGTTGAAATGATAGTTTAAAACTACACAGACAGGTTGCAATGACAGGTCTGAGGCAGTTTGAAAGGCTACTTGAGTGGGTGGCACAACAAGCCTTGCATGCCCAATCGTAGCATTGAATTTACTGGCCCTGGGTAGACTTAGTACCACTTTACTAGGCCCATATAAGTAAATTAAGTATCAAATTGGGTGTAAGCTAAATCTATCATGTTTAGAGGAGAGACCACAAGCACTTTCACACTGGTTAGCAGTGGTAAAGCGCACAGAGTGCTAAGGCCAACAAAAATAAAATCCGCAAAAAAGTGGTGGGGAAAGACAAAAAGTTTGGGAGTGACCCTGCAGGAGGGCCAAGTCCAATAGTAGTGAGATCCTTCCCCATGTAAACTAGAAAGAACAAGGGCCTTTGAGATTTAAAGAATTAGTCCCACATAGAGTGGTGAGAACAGAACAATAACACGCATGAGTGCTTTGCATTCTTGTGCTATCAGGGTAGGAACAACACCAGGTGGCTGGTCTCACAACCTCTTATTTGCAATGTGCAGTTTTGGCTAGATTTTGAGCCATGACTATATTAGGGCTCCCCCTACTGGCGCTCGTCTACAGTTAGGAGCCTTTGCATGCACAGAAGAGACTTGGGGAGTAAATCGCAGGTCAAAGGTTTGAACTCCTGCACACTGGTGGAATTACAAAGAATCTGAAGATTTTTTAAAACGTTGTAGTTTCTGCTTGAGTGCCAATATTGAAAACTTTTTCACTTCTTTCCTCATTCATGGGATGTAATTGTACATCAGTCCAGTATCCATTCCTTTAAAAAGTTCCATGGCTATTGCTTCTATTACCAAACTCCAACCCTTGGATAGTTCTCATCATTTTACTCATGTGACACTATCACTGTCTTTTACAGAGTGGCACGAGGATTTTTGTGTCTTCTCTCATGGACCTCTTTTTGGTGTACTTGCACACAGCACTCCATTGCCTGTCTGTCTAGTTGTGTGCACAGCAATCTACAGTGTAACACCAGCAAAACAGAAATGTTGCTATTCAGCTCCCCACCACCCTCCTGGGATAGAAACCACTGGCCTGAACTGATTTCTCCCTCCTACGTCCCAGCCTCATCTGTGCATAATTGTGGGATGAAATTTGACCACCTTATTTCCTTCTGGCCTCAGGGTCAGTAGTGGTGGATGCCTGCTTTGGACTTCTCAAGTCTATGAAGAAATGTTTACACCTACTCGCGGTACTGGCCCAGAAGTTGGTTATTCATGCGCTTATCACATCATGGCTAGATTATGCTAATTGTTTCCATTTGGGTCTCCTGGCCTACCAGCTACGGAAACTTCAGTTGGTGGAAAACACTGCTGCCCAGCTACAATTAAATGTCCCCAGAGGGGTTCATATCCTTCTTCACCTTAAGGCGCTGCATTGAATGTCTCACTCTGGCCCATACAGCCTTCTATTGTGTTGGCCCAGTATACTTGAGCAATAGACTCACTCCATATCACCCTGCCAGATCGTTCCACTCTTCGGGTCCTGTGTTGGCTGCGGTGCCATGATTTGAGGAGAAAAAATGGGGTGGCTCCTCCTATGCCCTGTTTGTGGCCAAGGCTTGGAATTCCCTTCATTTGGATCTACAAGCCATGAAGGATGAACTTGCTTTAAAACAGAACCTTAAAACATGGATGTTTCAAACTGCCTATCAGTAGGCCAGCATCTTGCTTGGGTTGGTTCCTAGTCTGATTAGCGTCAGGACACACTGCAAATAGCCAAGCGCTTTAGAAATCTTTGTGATTTCATTTGACCTTTCTGATTTATACATGTTTCTGATTTGATATCCACACCAATATATCACATACATCATGCTGCTAGCTGCTGTGACCAAAAAGAAGAAAATAGCACCTTTCAAGTGTCTTACACATGACACCAAAATGCTTTCCACATAGGATCACAACAAATGCAACATTCTGTCATTCAGAAACCCTCCTACAGTGTAGTCTGCTACACATCAGAAAATGCTCTTTGCCACATCATTACAAGGTACGAAACAGTATACAAATATTACATTACAAGACAATACAATGGACAATTGCTATACGAAACAAAGAGCAGTTTGTTTTCAAGCCCCATGGTCACTTTCTTCTGAAATTAAAAACAACACATACCAGCAATCTAAAATAAATTAAGTGCACAACATTGGCTGTGCACAGACACTTCTAGTTTTCAACATCTGCTTGTTCCAATAAGCACTAGTCACTTGTATCAAATTTCACTAACATTGTTTCTTTCCTTTCATAGTGGCCATACCCTGTGACACTCTCTGATTGTGTGAGTAGCATTAGTAAGAAATGTTTCAGTCTGCCTGACAGGAAAATGGAATAAACAATTATATGAATTCTCAACTGGAATCAGCAAATGTCAAAAGCAAGCAGGCACATTTTTTGACTCCCACTACCTTGGAAGTCATTTAAGTTAGGGCCTCAACCAGGGCATTAGGCTGAAAACTGCAAAGACCAGTTACCCACGCCCAGAGACATTTGCCTGTGATGTTCATAGGGGTGAGCCCTTTGATGACCACATCAAACAAAAGATGGGAATGGCAACCTTTCCACAAGACCTCATGGAGCTACCCTCAATCACCCATATAGAGTGAATGGGCAGGTACTGGATAGAAGAAGATCACAAGCTTAGTGCAGCTTTGTGTTAAAGAAAAAGCCAGGACTAGATTCACCACAAGTGTTCCAAGAGGTTTGTCAGTTACTGTCAGAAGGTCAGATTCAGGAAATACTTAATTAAAGAACCAGTAGAAGGTGAGAATGACACAAATAGAAACACTACCTCAGAATCAAGTGGAATGAAAGACAAATGCATCACCCATATTGCAGCCTCTGCTAGTGGCAATTGGAGTTAAAGCATCCTTGCTAGATGACCCCTCCTAATAGGGGTCACCCAAGTGTGAGGCAAAAATCATGGTGCTGACATATTGTAGTCCACTGGGCTCTTCCCCTAAGTACTGCCTCAAGCATTTCATCTGATCCTAATATTGTGGTCAGAATATTATGACTACAAAAGTATTGTGGACCAAAATATCTAAAGTATATTGTTTTTTTACTATTTTAGTATAGTATCAAACTTTAAAAAACTGTTTAGTTTTTTTTTTATTATGGTATTTTATTGTGTTCATTAGGTTTCCTTAGAGGGTACTTTATTCATTATATATAAATGATAATTGATTAGTATGTAAATTATTGGAAATCATTCTTTATTCGCGTATAGGTTTAAGATTTTCCTAAATTTTGTATTACTTTTTAGTTGTGAGGTTTATTGGGGGATTGGTGAGTCGTGATTTTTTTTTATAAATGTTCATTGATATTTTAATTATTTTATACATTTTAACTCTATATTTGTTCAAATGTATTTATTTAAATGATGTATTATACCTTAATGTTGGGTTGTGGGATTTACTGGGTGATTTATCTGATAACATTAAAAAATATATATTGATTTTAATTGCTTAATATATTAATTATACTATTTTTTATTAGAAAATTAATTGATTGCATGTTTAATTGATATTACAATATAAAAATAGGTGTTCATATATTTAGACATTGTGAAATTCTTAATAATTAAACAGGTTGTAAGATCGTTGGGGAATTGGTGGGCAATTTGTTGTAAACATTCATTTGTAGTAAAATAAATATGTTTTAAAAAAAGTTGATAAATATACATTTTCCTGGCTATAAAAATAATGTTTCAATATTTTAGAAGATATTTTTGATTTAGTGTTATTTGTGTGGGATTTTAGTGTGATATGTGTATCTAAAAATGTTTCTTATTGGTTCTTCTAATCTTTGAAAAAAAGGGTTACTTTTTAAAAATTATGTTTGTTTTCTATTTTTAAGATAGTCTATACATTTATATGTTTTTAAAATGTTTATTTTGGTTTCTTGAATAAAAATAAATATCTACTTATGTGAATTATATGTAGTGAATTTAGCCTGCTCCCACCCCAAAATATGTATGCACTTTCTCCTATGTTGGTTAGACTGGAGTTAGACTAATAAATGTAACTCCCACAATGTATGCACTTCACACAAATGTTTTCTTTTAATGTAGCGAGAATAGTATATTTTACCCTCCTACATGTGTAGACTCTCCCCAATGTTTGTTAGGAAGCAGTTAGAATAGTAAAACAACCCTCAAAACAATGAAACTAATTTTCCCAACGTTTGTTGGACTAGAGTTATGATAGTAAATATGAACCGCCGCCCTTCCTCCTCAAAGGTATGCATTTTTCCCAATGTTTCTTGGACTCGAATAGTAAATCTGTCACTCTCACCCTGAAGCACCTGAAGTCATACAAACAAAGCAGAATTCTGGTTCATGTGCCTAAAGTCTTCACTAGTGGCCAATATAAATGTTTATCTCAATTAAAGATGAGTATATCTGGACTTTGATTAATGACATGAATACAGCTGTCACCATACCTGTGCCCGTCACTGATAAAAAAGGAGTCCAGAAATGCCCTTTGGAACAAATTGCTGTTCCCGTTGAAAACATAGGTGTGTCACAGACTTGTTTGGTTTAAGACAATCATTGTTTGAAGGCTTAGGTCTAGATTAATTAACATTGTATTTTTTGAGTCCCTAATTTGCGAGTACCCAATCGGTACTCGCAAATTGCGCATGCAATTTCAAGGGTACAAGGGTTCCAAAAGGACACCCTGTTGCACCCCTGAAATATACATGTGTGCACATGTGGCGCACATACATGCCACATGGCACTTAGAAAAATGCAAAAATTTGCATTTTTCTAAGGATTTGCAATTTACCACTCACTTGAAGTGGGTGGTAAAATGCCATTCCTTACAGCAGGGTCGCAATTTGAAAAGCGCTTCTTGCATTTCATTTAGAGAATCGCAAATTGCAATTCCTTAAATACATTCACAAAATAGATAATTGCAAAAATTGCGATTCCTTTATTTTGCGTACGCCTTTTGGGATGATACATCCCAAAAGGCTTTTTCCGGTTCGCAAACGGGAAAAAGCTTGATACATCTGACCCTAAGTGTGTTTTAGTGGGACATTTCAATTATTTGCATCATACTTGACATTAGCTCGATTAAGTTTGGAGATTGTTTGACAAATTTCACTTCAAGGATGATGTTACATACATGACCAGCAAGGCCTGATATTTGCATATGAAGTTCCTATCTTAGAATATCCCATCCCAGAAGTATTACTATCTGCTCTTGAGGATCTTGATTGAGAAAACAACCCATCAATTTTCACCTTTTTCTTTGACCTTCAACTTGCTTTTATCTCATCCAAAAATTCCACAGGATAGCCATACTCAGCTCTGCATATTTGACCCAAAGGCCCCTTGAACAGAGTCTCATTACTATGATAAAAAAACAGTCTGTGGCATAAATGAAGTTCTCAAAAACTGGCCCGGGCCCATAAAATCCTGAGCTGAAACCATCAGAATATAAAAAAATGTATGTAAGTCTTTTAGGGTCACAAAATGGAGCACATGCAAAGGATGATAACAAATGTAAGTCACAATATAAATCATTTGTTGATGTTACAATACTATTTTTAGGAATTGTGGTGAGTTCTAAAGTGATTTGACCCAGTAAAAAATGCTTATCTTCTGCTGGGATTTGATAAACCATGTTTGAGTGAAAACTGTTTATTCTTGATTTTCTCGTAGAAAGCTAAAATGAGAGCACTTTTCCTGGAAGTTCACACTATCCTCCTCAGTCATTTGAGTATGAAGTCTGAAATTCTGAGTTACACAGGTCCTTTCAACAGAAGCATCAACCTGTCAGTTAATTCCCCAGTGTTCTACTGCAGCCTCCCACAGTGTTATTATGAACAACTAGAGCACACACATTCTGTGTTTATGACAAGACACCCAAAGTCAATTTGATGGATGCAAAGCTGTTAAACCTGAAGCATTTTCTTTAGAAATGAACAAGATTTGGTGGACTGTTTTGTCATAGAATGTATGGGTAATGCTCTAGCAAGCTAAAATAAGGACACATATTCTATGAGTTTTCACATGTATTTCTCATCCATGTCTGTAAAATATTTTGACATTCAGTCTGAAATGTACTTTCAACACCAAAAACAGTCTACAAGTTAATTCCACAATGTGGTAATGCAGCTTTCCATAGCACTCCAATACCTAGAGCCCTTACATTTGTATTTATGACACTAGTGTGGCACAAATTAAGCCATCTCAAAGAAATCAAAGATGTAAAACCTTAAGTATTTCTTTTAGTACATAACTAAATGAGGGAGTTATTTCTGCCACACAAAATATGATTAGTGCTCTAGAAAGCTACAATGAGGACAAACAGGTGGCTTGATCAGTGGCAGCACAACAGACCACAGGGGGAAGGATTGAGGGGGCAAGGGCCGCTTTTGGAAAATGAGGGACTGGGAAGGATGGCAGAGTAAGTTACAGCAGGCTGTTCATACAGAGCAAGCAGCAGGGGTGGTGGCAGCCTAACACACCATAAAGGACCGATGAAAGGGGGCAGGAGTGTGCACACTGACAAGGGAAATGCGACTGGAGGCAGTGGCAGCAAGTTGACCAGACAAGATAAATGGCAGGGACGGTGGCAGTACTATGGACTACAGAGGGCAGAAGGGAGAGGCAGGGTCATGCACATGGGTAAAGTAGGCAGTGTGCAGGGCCTGGAAGCTGCCCAGACAGGGTATGTGGCAGGAGTAATGGTAGAACAGCCAATGATGGAGGGGAGGAGGGATGGGGCAGGTCTCACACGCCGACAGCAGAGGGCATGTGAGAGGGGGCAGGGACGGCTGACTTGACAGGGCAGGTGGCAGGGGTAGTGGGAGTGGCAGCATAATATATACACAGAAAAACAGTGATTTCAAAGATGTGCTTCATGTTCTGCATGTTGCTAAATGTTACAGCTATTAGCACAATAGAGGTATAGGAAACCAGGCCTAGATCTACCTCACCGAATACCTTCCCCTACAAAAAGCGTATTGTAAACTAGCACATTTATTGAAATATGGCATTAATATTTCAGATGTCATCAGTCATTTCATCAACATCAATTATGTTATTTAAGTTATCATGAGTGATGTTCAGTGGTTTATACATGTTGAACACATAACTATAACATCAGTGTAACTTATTTTGTGTGAATACTGATATATAGATATATATATATATATGTTATCTACTGGCGGTCGCCAGTAGATAGTTATAGTTAGGACCGTGTTTCCATAGGAAATCTAAAAATTCTATTTTGAATAACTTTGGCGCCGGTTGACGAATCTTCGCGAATTTTTCAAAACTAATGGGGCGCTCCGCTCAGCTCCTACCCTAAAAGTCTTGTGGGGATTCGTCAAGCGGGGGCCGAGAAAAAAGGGGGGTCCCAAAATGCATTTTCCCCATGCATTTTCCCATAGGACCTTTAGTCGAAGGTACAGCCCGAACGGCTGAACAGAATTACTTGAAATTTGGCAAAGAGGTAGTCCTCAGGTCAGGGAAGTGCCTTTTGCATATATGGAGTCAATCTGTTCAGTAGTTCCTGAGAAAATTGAGTTAAAAGCACATAAATATCTATAGCTGTGCACCGTGCGCGCACCGTGCGCGCACCCTAACGTGCGCGAGCGTAATTCTGATTGGTGGTTAAATGTCAGCCAACGTTCGAATCGGTCGAAATCAGGAAGTGTCGGCCGCCATTTTGTTTGTTTTGAGTGCGAGAGTGAAAAAGGAAGGTGGCAAACGAGAAAAGGGGGCAGGGTAGAGAGTTCCTGACCCCCTAGCCTTTGTCAGGGGGTCCCTGAAGGACCCCGAAGGCAAAAAAAAACATTTTAATTTTTTTCAAAAAATCGCGGGGTGCGCGTACGGTGCGCACCGTGATAAACCCTAAAAAAATTAAAATAAATTTTAATACATAGTTTATTGTAAAATAAATATATAAAAAATATAATAATACATACATAACTTAGCATTTAAAAAACCGTAAAAATTCACTGAAAAAACCATAGGTTTCACACACGTTATAGTTAGGAATTAGCATTTAAAAAACCTTGCAAATTCACTTAAAAAACCATAGGTTTCACACATGTTATAGTTAGGTGGACATTTCACTCCTAAAAAACCAATGAAATTCCCCCGTTATAGTTAGTTCAGATAACTATAACTCGCGCTACCGCCACTCTATCAAAAGGATGATGTCATCCGTGATGTCATGAGTGATGCCACTGACCAAGTCATGAGTGATGTAATATGTGATGTCATGAGCAGTGTATTGCGGGCGCGCCAGTTATTGTTATCTGAACTAACTATAACGGGGGAATTTCAATGGTTTTGTACAAGTGAAAAGTCCAGCTAACTATAACACCCCTGAAACCTATGGTTTTTTCAGTGAATATATATATATATATATATATATATATATATATATATATATATATATATATTCACTGAAAAAACCATAGGTTTCAGGGGTGTTATAGTTAGCTGGACTTTTCACTTGTACAAAACCATTGAAATTCCCCCGTTATAGTTAGTTCAGCTAACTATAACTCGCGCGCCCGCAATGCACTGCTGATGACGTCACATATTACATCACTCATGACATGGTCAGTGACATCTCTCATGACATCACTGATGACATGTCAAATGACATCACTGATGACATCATCCAGTGAATGTGTGTTTTTCTGAAAATTAAATATGTTTTATATATGTATATCTCAAGGTCGATGGAAGAATAAATGGGTATATAAGTGTCTAAATGGATGATTTGTTTTTGAAAAATTGATTGTGTAACTGACTGATTAAGTGTATCATAGTGAATACATGGCTTAGTGAGTAATGTTTAAATATGTAAATATCTGTATCAGTCTCTCACTTTGTGTATAAGTGGCTGCATGGGTTGGTGAGTAGCTACATGGGTGTCTATATAGGTTATTAGTTGGTTTTTTGAGTATCAGTCTGAGTGTCTGCATGGTTCGGTGGGGGGTATTACGAAGTGCATAGGTGCATGAATGAGTGACTCACTGTTTGTATGTGTTGAAGACAGCATGTGTGCAGGACTGTATGGGTGGATGAATGTGTGTATGGGTGTGTTAGTGAGTGAATGACTGTCTCAATAGTGTCTTTATGAGTAACTACATATGTTATAAACTAGTATATGTGACTATTGGTGTATATAAGTGAGTATATGTGAGAGATTGAAAGAGTTCCTGTGTGAATAAGTATGTGTTTCTATAAGTGATTGTTTAAAAGACTAAGTATGTGTACGTTTCCATAGAAGTAAGTGTGGTGGTGTGTGTATAACTGTATATGCAAGTAAATGTATGTTTGATTCTTCATTAGCATGAGTGACTAGTTGTGTGAGTAACTCTATGGATGAGTGGCACTGTGTAACAGGATGTATAGGTGTATGAGTACATATGATGAGTGAGTACATGTATGAGTGACTGTATAGGACTGTTGATGAATGAGTGGATGTGTATGTGGATCTTAGAATTACTGAAGAGGTTGTTGTAACTGGTATTGGTATGTCCATTGTTTTGAAAATTTTAGTCTCTATTTTTGAATGTGTGTATCAAAGGTTATATTAGGGTGAGAGGAGGTCTGCCACTCTATCACAAGGATGATGTCATCAGTGATGTCATCAGTGATGTCATTTGAGATGTCATCAGTGATGTCATGAGTGATGTCACTGACCATGTCATGAGTGATGTAATATGTGACGTCATCAGCAGTGCATTGCGGGCGCGTGAGTTATAGTTAGCTGAACTAACTATAACAGGGGAATTTCAATAGTTTTGTACAAGTGAAAAGTCCAGCTAACTATAACGCCCCTGAAACCTATGGTTTTTTAAGTGAATTTCTGAGGTTTTTAAAATGCTAATTCCTAACTATAACGTGCCTGAAACCTATGGTTTTTTCTCTGAATTTCAAAGGTTTTTTAAATGCTAATTTCTAACTATGCCTACAGAGATAGGACATGTGAAGAAAGAAGAAAAAATGCACAGAAAGAAAAAAAAGAAGCGCATAAAGAAGCAACAGAAGTCCTCAAAGACGAAGAAAAGTGCAGGAAGAAGGATAACGTGCAGAAAGAACAAAAAGAAGAGCAGAAAGAAGCCTTGTTGCAAAATCATCCTGTACCCTCAACTTTTTCAGACGGATACTGGTGGTAACTGAGTCTGACTAACCAGTCCTAGAGCCAGTGCTATGTTAAAAGACACTTAGAATACAGTGAAAACACCTACATACACTAGGGAACATTATGCGTTGGGGTCCCCCTGTGATTAGCATGACCTCCTCTGTAAGCCCCTAGTATATAATAGGGCAGGGGGATTAAAACTAACTCGTAAAACAGGCCACAGGGCGCTTTTGCACGTTAACTCAGGCCCCGTCCCCTCCCTTCACCACTGTGTAAACACGCCCTGTGTCCATTTTTAGTTGGGAGATTAAGTTCATTTGAATCCAGAGGGTCCCTAGGGTCCAACTAGCCCACTAGGTACCTCCAGTAAGTGCCACAGAGCTGTGTTGCAGAGAGGTGTAAAAAGTGGCGCGGCCTGGACCACCTCTCTGCAATGCAGCTCAGTGGCGCTTACTGGAAGCACTTGGTGGGCTAGTTAGCCCCCAGGGGCCCTCAGTATTGAAGGGAAATTATATCCCCAATTTAAAACGTGCCATAGTGCGTGTTTGCACACGTCACCTCAGGCTCCGTCCCCTCCCTTCACCACTGTGTAAACGCGCCCTGTGGCTGTTCTAAGTTGAGAGATTAAGTCCCTTTGAATCCTAAGGGTCCCTAGGGTCAAACTAGACCACTAGGTACCTCCAGTAAGCGCCACAGAGCTGTGTTGCAGAGAGGTGTAAAAAGGGGCTTGGCCTCAGAACACCTGTCTGCAGCGCAGCTCCCTGGCGCATACTGGAGATGCCTGTTGGGCTAGTTGGCCCTCAGGGACCCTCAGTATTGAAGAGGAATTAATTCCCCAACTTACAATTTGCCAGGGGGCGCGTTTGCAGAGTGCTGCAAGGAGGGGGCGTGGCCTCCGGCACGATGCCAGTCTTTTATTTATTTTAAATTTTTAAGAAGGGGGCTGTGTGGTTCCCCTTCTTATTCTAATTTATTGGCCCTGATGACCCCATCCCCCAGGGCCTGTCTCCTAATTATATTTTTTTGACCCCAATCCCCAGGGCCGTCCGCTGTTTTTTAATATTTAAAAAATATATATATTTATAGACACACCTAGGACATGCTGGACAAACTGTACGTACCGATCACCATGACGATTTGCGTGATATTCATTAAAAGGCGACTATGCATACAATGAATCCACGTGGAATGTATTTACACCACTAGTGAAACTCTGACATGTCTGATGCCCTACCGTGCCTAATCCCGGTGGACACCCTTGTCGTTTATTCATACAAACATGGGTAGCTATTGACGGGCACATTTAATACACATATACACCAAGCCATTCAAAGGGGATTCAACAAAAATTCGACCAAAACTATGCAAGAAACCCCCCTCAGGGTTAATAAAACACACATCCACTGCCGGATGTGTAATACTTTTTATTTTACTCTCTGGAAAGGGGACGAACATCACTTGAGAGTCACAGCGCGCTTCTAGCAGAGCCCAATGCTGTGTTACACCCACCATTGCCTGCTGAGTGCCACACACCTCTGTGTTGTATTCCACTAGCTAGTGCATATGCTATGACACTCTCTAGCCCATGTGCACTGTAACACCACCCCGTGAATATGTCATGCCACACTTGTCTTCGCACGGGTTATATTGCCCCATCTAACGTGCCTTCCTCGATGCCTATGTTATAACGCACAGTGCTATGCCATACATATTACAATCTGGGATCCATATCTTTGTCACAGTGCATATGCAACGTTACACTCCCCAGCACATATTTTATATTACAACTTTAGAGACTAGTTAGGTTACACAACACTGCCCTGTGCATATTACACTCCAAGGCGCATATCGCATAGCACGCGCTAGTGCCTGTGCTATCTCGCGCTCTCCAATGAATCTGTAATTGCGCACAATGTATTGCATATTATATTTCACGCCTGGTTCATCTTATATCACACTTTTTGGTGCATAGTTTATACCATACACTATATCTAGTTTTCATTTTCAATCGTGCTCTCAGGACTATGTTCTATATAACACTGTGTTCACCTACCCTTTTCACGGGCATTACATTTTGCGATAGGGGGTGGAGGGTCAGGGGGTGTTTCTGCCAAGTGAGCCCGGAGTCACAGTCACAAACGTCCTCTTCTTCCTGAATAAAAGTGAGAATATGCTGCATACTTGTTCATATTTTAAGTATTTCGCACAGACACACGTTTTAAAAACAATAAAGTTCCTAATACCCGCCTTCTCTGAACAGTTAGCTTGCTGCCCCATCCCCCTCCTCCCTATCCTCTGTTGTGTAAATCCATGGACTAGCCTCCTCCCTCCTGCCATGCATGGTCTGATGTGCTGCCACTGCCCTCAATTTAGTATGATGTACCAGTCCACTCCTCCTGCCCTCCATTGCCCAATTCTATGCCCCATCATTTACCTCCTGCTTAAACTCTTTGCTTAGCTTGCTGCCCCTATTCTCCTTCCCCCTGCCCTCCAATGTCTTTGTGCATGCCCCTGCTCCATCCTTTTTGCCCACCATGTTCCATGGACCTGCCACTCCTATCTACTCTGAGTGTTCTGTTGAGCTGCCACTCCCCTCCCACCTGCCTAGCATTGTCAGATGACTGTAACCTGTCCCTGCCACCTCCACCCTGCCTGTCCACATGCCATGCCCCTATCCTCTTCCTCCTGTCCTACATGGTCCATTGTACTGCCACACCCTTCTGCCCTCCCTGGTCTGTTGTGATGCAACTGCTCCTCCTGCCTGCCCCGTGCGGTCTGTTGTGAGGCCCCTTCCCCTGAACTTTCTTGTCTGTGCAGAGGTCCTGACCCTCCCTTCTATCCTCCATCGTCCTTTGTGCATGCCCCTGCACCCTCCTTCTTGCCCATCATAGCCATTGTGCTGCCACTAAGCCTCCCACTTGCCATGCATGGTCTTCTGTGCTGCCATGGCCCCTCCCACCTTCCCTTTGTGGTCAGTTAGCTGCCCCTGACCCCCTCCCACCTTCCCTCCATGGCCCGTGTGTATGCCATCACAGTCTCAGTGTTGCTCTTCATGGTGTGTCTTGCTTCTAGTGCCCATCCTGCCTGACCTCCATGGCTATCTTGCTGCTCCTGCCCTGCCCCCTTGCCCCCAGCCCTCTCTTTACATGTGCAGACCCCTACTCCCTCCCTCCTGGCTTGCCTGTTCCATTGTAATGCCCCTGATCCGTCCCTCCTGCCCTTTATGGTCTGCTATGCTGCAGCTTTCTCTCCTGTCTGTCCATTATGGTCAGCTAGCTACCATTGCCTCTTGCCCCTCTGTTCTCTGTTGTCCATGTGCATGGTCCTGTCCCCTCCCTCTTGCTTTCTATGGATTGGTGTGCTGCACTCCCATCCCGCATGCCCTGTGTGGTGTATTGTGCTGCTGCAAACCATGATGCCTGCCCTGCAGGGTCAGTTTGGTGCACCTCTCCATGTCCCTCCTGTCCTCTGTTATCCAAGTCCATGTCCCTACCCCATTTCCTTCCATGATCTAATGTACCATACTTACGAACATTTTGAACTTGGTAAGAGGGAGATTTTGAAAAAAAACTGGGGTATTGATTTTCCCCTTTGAGTTACATTGAAAAAGAGGAGATTGTAGACAGGAGACAGATTAAATAAAGCCCATTTGAGCTTAAAAACATTGGACGTTTCCTGGCTGAATCGGGTCTGTTGGCATGTATGGTTGTACTACCATTGCATCTTCCTTCTGCCCACAATGGTCTATTACATTGCCACAGCCTCTCTTGCAAGTCCTGTATTGTTGGTTTGTTGCCCCTGCCCCCCTTTCCACTGCCCTCCATAGTCTGTTGTGCTGCCACGGCCCTTCCTGCCTGCTCAGTGTGGTTAAATTGTTGGCTTTGCACCCTCCTACCTGCCTTCAATTTTCAGAGTCCGTGCCCCTGGCCTCTGCCTCTCAACAGTATCCTTATGAACAACTAGATTGCTAACATTCTATATTTATTACAAAAGTGTGGAACGCCTGACGTCATCTTGATGTAATCAAAACTGTAATACCTAGAGCATTTCCTTTAGAAATTAGATATGAGAGGGTCTTATTGGCATCAAAATTATGGTTAGTGCTCTAAAAGACTAAAATAAGGACATATTTTCTGAGTTTTCGAATAGCGACAAAGCACTTTTAAATTATTTGTTATCTTTATGTTTTTTTATCCAGTTGACCACTTGATTAAATGTTGCACTTAGGGGAGAGGATGTGGTGTTACTTCCAGAACTGCAGACTTTGCAACTGGGGAACCAGGTTGGAGTTTCTGCTTCAGCTCGACATTCTGTGATTCTGGTCAAATCACTTAGTCTCCCCATGTCTACAACCAAAAGGAATTTGTTCTTGTGTGATGTAACCAATGTTCATGTAAAGCACTCCAATACCTGACAAGTCTGCACTATATAACACTGCAAAAACACAAAATAATAAGTGTTTTGCACACTTCTGTCATTGGGCTATATTTGGGCTACATCTGGGTGATTTTGGGCTACATTTGGACTCTTTTGTCTCCGGTGGCCATCTTGGGAGATTTATTTGTTATGAAGTTTCCTAATTTCCTCATGTACTGCAGTCTCCTCAGTAGGAAATGCTTTCAGTTTTTTACTTTGATTCCATCATGAAGGTATTCAGATATGTCACGCATTTGCCATAAATTCTGAATGTTAGCACTCTAGTTGCTCATTAGATCACTGTAGTAAAACTACTGTTCACCATGGAAGTCTGCTCCTGGTATTAAAAGTGCATGTTTCAGTCTGCATGTCAGAATTTTTTAATGAAATAGAAGAGGATTTGAGAAGTCACTCAAAATGTGCCCTCATTTTCTTTCTTCAGCATTAATCATAATTTCTATTTCAAAATGAACCCCCTCATTGTGTTCCTTTTTAAATTAAATGTTTTAAGTGTTACCAGTTTATTCCAATCAAGATGGCTTCAGGTGTGCCATACTTTTGTCATAATGAAGACAGTAAGCGCTCTAGTTGTTTTTAAGAACACTGTGGGACATTCTGTCATTGGGCTATACTTGGGCTACATCTGGGTGATATTTGGGCTACATGTGGGCTCTTTTGTCTCTGGTGGCCATCTTGGGAGACTTATTTGTTATGAAGTTTCCCAATTTCCTCATTTACTGCGGTCTCCTCAGTAGGAAATACTTTCAGTTTTTTACTTTGATTCCATCAAGAAGGCATTCAGATGTGTCACACATTTGCCATAAATTCAGAATGTTAGCACTCTTTTTGCTCATTAGATCACTGTAGTAAAGCTACTGCTCACCAGGGAAAACTGCTGCTGGTATTGAAAGTGCATGTTTCAGTCTGCATGTCAGAATTTTTTAATTAAATAGAAGAGGATTTGAGAAGTCACTCTTTGGAACACTCTGGGAAGCTGCAGTAGAACACAAAGGAATCAACTGACAGACTCTGCCCTTGTTGGATGTACATGTGTTACTGAGAATGTCAGACTTCATTCTCACATGACTGAGAAAGATAATGTGAATTTACAGAAAATAAGCTCTCAGATTAGCTTATAGATCACCTTCCAAACCTCTGTGGGAAAAGCATGAGAAAATATTTTTCTCTCAATCATGATATCCCAGCAGAAGGCTTTTTCACATGGTGAAATCACCTTAGAACATACCGCAATTCCTAAAATGAGTATGGTACCATCAACAAATGATTTATAATGTAACTAAAGTCTTAAAACCTTCTATTAACTGCAATGCTTTTTAATGAGGTGCTATTATGTATATTGGTCCCAAGATGGCTGCCAACACTTCTTGGATGAAGTGCTGACAGCCAATCAGATCTCAGGATGAGATGTGTGGTTAGGCTCCGCCCACATATGTATATGATTTTACTTTTGATTTTCTCTGGAACTACTGAACAGATTGACCCCAGACCTGCAAAAGGCACTTCCCTGACCTGAGGACTACCTCTCTGCCAAATTTCAAGTAATTCTGTTCAGCCGTTTGGGCTGTACCTTGGACTAAAGGTCCCTATGGAAAATTGCATGGGGAAAACGTGTTTTGGGACCCCCCTTTTTCTCAGCCCCCGCTTGACGAATCCCCCCAAGACTTTCAGGGTAGGAGCGGAGCGGAGCGCCCCACCTATTTTGAAAATTTCGCGAGGATTCGTCAACCGGTGCCAAATTTATTCCAAATAGAATGTTGAGGATTTCCTATGGAAACACGGTCCTAACTATAACTATCTACTGGCGACCACCAGTAGATAATATATATATATATATATATTCACTTGATATGGAAAGTTTAACAATAGATTTGGGGTACTATACCTGTAGTTGCATGCACCTATTTCCAGTAGTGGTCCTCTCTATAATTGTAGGTTTAAGCACTAACTGGTACTTTACCATTAGCTTTAGAGTATAGTAGTTAAAAAATGAGTGACCACTACCTTTTGAATTTGTCATTCACGCGTTTCTGACTTTATAGTACTATACTACCCCCTTGCATGATAATTAATATCCAATGATGGAATTATGATGAAATTGCATAATTATGGTCACAAAACACTATGTACGATATCACAAGATTGCTGATATCAAGAAATCTGAGTAATGATGTTTTACAATTATTATAATCTCGTTTCTATGTTTGCAATTTATTTAACTACGTCAGATTCTAACTTACGAATGTTATTGTATAATTTGAAGAACCTTTTACCTCTGGGACCAAGTCTGTCTTCACTGTTGACTGTGCACGCTGCGACGTGCTCGAAACTGATTTCGATATGTACTTCCTGGTTCACAGGCGAGGTCATGTGACCAAGGCTGCTTGTCAGCCGAAACGCGTCGTCCGGTGTGAATAAATTTTACACCTTCTTGCAAACAACGGAGTGGCTCGTCTTCTTTCCTTTGATCTATGGGGAGAACCTCGGTGCAATATATATATATATATATATTACCTACTGGCGGTCGCCAGTAGGTAGTTATAGTTAGGACCCCTTTTCCATAGGAAATCCGCAACATTCTATTTTGAATAACTTTGGCGCCGGTTGATGAATCCTCGCGAATTTCTCAAAATAGGTGGGGCGCTACGCTCCGCTCCTACCCTGAAAGTCTCGGGGGGATACGTCAAGCGGGGGCTGAGATAAAAGGGGGGTCCCAAAACGCGTTTTTCCCATGCATTTTTCCATAGGACCTTTAGAACGAGCTACAGCCCGAACGGCTGAACAGAATGACTAGAAATTTGGCAGAGAGGTAGTCCCTATGTCAAGGAAGTGCCTTTTGTAGGTTTGGTGTAAATCTGTTCAGTAGATTCTGAGAAAATAGCCTTTAAATCAATATATATATCTGAGCCCCCTTACGGTACGCTTACCGTACGCTTACGGTAAGCTTACGGTACGCGTACGGTGGCGTGCGCGAGCGCGATTCTGATTGGCTGTTAGATCTTAGTAAACATTCGAATCGGCCGAAACCAGGAAGCGGCGGCCGCCATTTTGTGTGTTTCACTCAGAAAAAAAAGAGTGAAAACAAGAAAAGGGGGCAATGAGGAGAGTTACAGACCCCCTTACATTTGTGAGGGGGTCAAAGAAGGACTGTAAAGTACAAAGAAAACATTTATTGATTTTTAAAAAAATCACGGGGTACGCGTACGGTAAGCTTACGGTAAGCGTACGGTAGAAAAAAAAAATAAAAAAATAAATGAAATTCAGATTTAAGTATTTAGATATTAGGGGGCTCTAAAAAGAGCCGTTGTGTTTATGAAATGATTTTTTAGTGGTACCTACAAGTAAGTACCGATGCAGAGTCTAAGGTTCAAGAGGAAGACTCTGTTCCCTTCATCATTGAAGTGCACACCATCTCCTCTATAAATGTCTTGCATGTCATAACGCAAGTTGTTGTGGTAAATGGCACCCATACCATAGTCACGGAGGAAAGCAGAAACAGATTTGTTGACGTGCTTTCTTGCTTTGTCAATCTGCGGACAGAAATGATTGGACCAGTTCCATTTTTGCCTTTGGCATATGTTGGAAAACACAAAGGCAGTTTTAGGGAAAAGTGAAAACAGTTGTGCAAAGGTGTCCTTCATAAGCATTTCCAGACCTACCCCAGTCAAAGTGCCTAGGTCATTGCCACCACAGTGCACTATTATGAGGTCAGGGTGTTGGATTTGCATGAAGGATTTCACCAATGGCATCAATTGGTGCCACTTTAACCCTCTCTGACCAATCCATTTAATGTCTACATTTGGCAAAGCAAGGTCTCTCACCATATCTGTTTTCTCTGCAAACTTTTCACTCCAGAAGACATAGCTGTGCCCTACAATCCACACTGTGAACATCTTCAAAGGAGAACTGGATGCACTCAGGAGGTGTCTTTCAGTAGAATGGCAATATGAAAAGAAAGACAGTTTGGAAATGGAGGCATACATATTTTTTTCAAAACAAAAAGAACTGATTGGCTGTTTGATACCATTCTAGAATAAAAACTAGGCTGTATGTGTAAATTAATAGAAGCATGTTTTGTATTGGTACAAAAAAATGTGTTACCAAAGAACAGTACTATGGATTTGCTGTTAGGTTTGAAAAGTCAAGCACTCTTGCTCTGTGGAATTGAAACATTGTGTGGCGAACTTCTGACCTAACTCCACACAGCAGTGTTCCATGAGCTGTTGCTATGGTAGCAGGCAGAAGTCAAGTTGGGGGAAGGGTACTAGGCAGAAGTCAAGTTGGGGGCAGGGTACTTTTGGAAAAGGGTTGGTTTTCAACCAATAGAAATGGGTGATTACATTTGAAAAAAAGGGGGAAGCACTGAGATTTGAAACTTACATGTATATGTGTGGAAAAATAGAGGGAAAGTTTGCCATTATCTGGTTCTGCTGAGAGGAGAGAGGTGAACAGAACAGAGATCCTGGCTCTGATAATCTGCTGTTTGAGTGCCACATTTCTTTCACAACTAACTAATTTTAAAGGTGAGGTTAGAGTTTGAGAGGAGATGTATATGGTAAATTAAGAAATGAATAATAGAAATGGAAATTCTTTTTGTTGAAGTTGCGTTTATCATTTTCTGTTTTGGGAGAAATTTAAATGTGAGGAACATGTAAAATAATATGGACTATGTTTTCACGATAAATTAAGGTGTACTGGAAAAAAAAGAATAGTTTAAGGGTTTGAGGTTGGACTCAGTAATGCAAATACATTCAGCATCACTAAGGCTGGTTGCCCTTGCTGGAATGTAGGCAGCCACCCAGGTTACACATGGTGGTGGTCTGAAAAAGCAGTTTGGACATGTGCATTTAAAAAAATCAAAAAAGTGGTTTCATAATGTGTCAGTCTGTAAAAGTGATTTTCACTTGCCAAAAAAAAAGAGCAGTAAGTGTGCTTTCAAATTGGCAAAGAAATTTCGTTTTGGGACTAATGTGAAAACATGACTCTGTGTGGAAATAGGAATTACAGGCAGAGATTTATTGCGTTTTTTTCTGGTGATTTCACAGTTGCATTAGTAGGAAAAAGGGGGAGCGATTTTTTGGGGGAAGAAGCAGACTCTTAGCACACACCCATCTGCTTGCCATGTATAATCATGCACAGTATTTACAAGCGAGTGGGGTTTTCAGGTTTCAGTCTGTAATGCAAATACATTCAGCATCACTAAGGCTGGTTGCCCTTGCTGGAATGTAGGCAGCCACCCAGGTTACACATGGTGGTGGTCTGAAAAAGCAGTTTGGACATGTGCATTTAAAAAAATCAAAAAAGTGGTTTCATAATGTGTCAGTCTGTAAAAGTGATTTTCACTTGCCAAAAAAAAAGAGCAGTAAGTGTGCTTTCAAATTGGCAAAGAAATTTCGTTTTGGGACTAATGCATTTCTATAATGTTAAGTTTAAGTAAAAAGAGATTCTGGGCTTTTTTAATACAATCTTTGATTGTTATTTTTTTTTGCCCGCTGTAAAATGATGAATGCAATTGCTTTCACAATTTATAGTGAAATGCAATATATTCTGAAAACAGCAAAAATAAGGCAAAAATATTTTTTGAAAAATATGTAAATATGTGTACTGTATTATAAAATGTTTTAAAAATATTAATACTTTTTTCTTTTTTTTCAGATTGATATAGAAAATTTTCGAAAACTAGAACCATTTTTAAAGCTATTTTTAAAAAAAACAAATGAATAAATATTTTTTTGAGTGGGTATGGTAAGTCAATAATAATAATTGTAGTCTCTCAAGGACCTTGTAATGTGACAATTGATTTTTAGTGTTTTTAAAAACATATGTAAAAAAAGGTGAAAGATAAGGTTGGCTCTTAAAAGAACCGTTGTGTTCATGCAGGGACAGAGGAAAGAAAGAAAGAATGGGAAAATTATTCAAAGCGACAAGTGTGCTGATCTATTTTGTTGTTCACTAGGGAAACACTGGTCTCCCTATGGCAAATTAGATCTTGACAAAAGGCGCATCGAATATCAACCCTCCGAAATCGAGGGTTAATTTCCAGAGGGCCAGCAAAAGGAGATGCTCCCCCCACAGATGAAGGGCTCACCTGACCTGCAGAAGAAGGAGTCAGCTCTGCAGATGATGGTCCAGGCTGAGCTGCTGTGGATGTACTTGCTTGTCTTTCTGAAGAGTTACCTCCAAAAAGATGACCATGTGTCCTTCTGTGTACATCCTTGAGGTGTCTCTTCATGGTATGATTCCCAAAGGAATACTTCCTGTCAGGATTACCTCTTGAAAGTACACGCTGACACAGCTTGCAAGTTACTAAGGGTGCATTCACCTTTTGCTGGCCTTCAGGAAAAGTAAAATAATCCCATACATAAGAGGGCTTTTGTTTCCTCGCTCTCTGCCTCAAAACAGTGCTGCTAGTGCTAGCCTCACTCTCAGAAGAGCTCTGCTGTTCTGCCATCGTATCACAAAGACAACCCAGCTCCTTCTCCTAAGGGATCACAAGCAGAAATGAGAGGAATGGGTGTGGTGTAGGAGAGTTCTAGAACTGAAAGTAGTTTCAACCAATCAAAAGTTGTGTTTCATGATCACATGACCTACCGTACGCTTACGGTGCGCTTACGGTACGCTTACGGCAAAAGTACGCATGCGCGTAAAAAAGACACGCGCACGCGCGCATGCGCAAAACAGGCACTACCCAACACTTCCGCGTAACGTGCACGTGTAGCGTACGCGCGCACGCGTCCCACGCGGAGTACGCGCGGCTACGCAAATTGCGTAACTATACGCAAGCAGCGTAGAAAAATTACGGGCGTTGCGTAAACCGTACGCTTACCGTAAGCTTACGGTACGCGTACTAAAAAAATAATAAAAAAAAATAAAAAAAGTACTGCAAATAAATTTTACATGTTTATTTTAAAAAATATATTAAAAAAAAACATATTAAAGAATTTTAAAAATTTAACCATAGTCTTTATAAAAGGTAAGAAAAATAAAATAAAAATATGTTAAAAAAAATAGAAGAAAAAAAAAACAATTAGCATTTAAAAAACCTTGCAAATTCACTGAAAAAACCATGGGTTTCACACACGTTATAGTTAGGAATTAGCATTTAAAAAACCTTAGAAATTCAGTGAAAAAACCATAGGTTTCACACACGTTATAGTTAGGAATTAGCATTTAAAAAACCTTAGAAATTCAGTGAAAAAACCATAGGTTTCACACATGTTATAGTTAGCTGGACATTTTACTCGTAAAAAACCAATGAAATTCCCCCGTTATAGTTAGTTCAGCTAACTATAACTCGCGCGCCCGCAATGCACTGCTGATGACGTCACATATTACATCACTCATGACATGGTCAGTGACATCAGTCATGACATCACTGATGACATCTCAAATGACATCACTGATGACCTCACTGATGACATCATCCTTGTGATAGAGTGGCAGACCTCCTCTTCCCCTAATAAAACCTTTGATACACACAATCAAAAATAGAGACTAAAATTTACAAAACAATGGACATACCAATAACAGTTACAACAACCTCTTCAGTAATTCTAAGATCCACATACACATCCACTCATTCACCAACAGTCCAATACAGTCACTCATACATGTACTCACTTATCATATGTACTCATACACCTATACATCCTATTACACAACGCCACTCATCCATAGAGCTACTCACACACATAGTCACTCATGCCAATAAAGAATCAAACATCCATTTACTTGCATATACAGTTAAACACACACCACCACACTTACTTCTACGGAAACTTACACATACTTAGTCTTTTTAACAATCACTTATAGAAACACATACTTATTCATACAGGAACTCTTTCAATCTCTCACTCTCACATATACTCACATATATAAACCAATAGTCACATATACTAGTTTTAAACATATGTAGTTACTCATAAAGACACTATTGAGACAGTCATTCACTCACTAACACACCCATACACACACTCATCCACCCATGCAGTCCTGCACACATGCTCTGTTCAACACATACAAACAGTGAGTCACTCATTCATGCACCTATGCACTACGTCATACCCCCCACCGAACCATGCAGACACTCATACTGATACTCAAAAAACCAACTAATAACCTATATAGACACCCATGTAGCTACTCTCCAACCCATGCAGCCACTTATACACAAAGTGAGAGACTGATACAGATATTTATATATTTAAACATTACTCACTAAGCCATGTATTCACTATGATACACTTAATCAGTCAGTTACACAATCAATTTTTCAAAAAGAAATCATCCATTTAGACAGTAATATACCCATTTATTCTTCCATCGACCTTGAGATATACATATATAAAACATATTTAATTTTCAGAAAAACACACATTCACTGGATGATGTCATCAGTGATGTCATTTGAGATGTCATCAGTGATGTCATGAGTGATGTCACTGACCATGTCATGAGTGATGTAATATGTGACGTCATCAGCAGTGCATTGCGGGCGCGCGAGTTATAGTTAGCTGAACTAACTATAACAGGGGAATTTCATTGGTTTTTTACGAGTAAAATGTCCAGCTAACTATAACATGTGTGAAACCTATGGTTTTTTCACTGATATATATATATATATATATATGTATGAGGTACCTAGGGGCTGATGACACTAGGAAGTTATTATAACACTAAAATTCCAGTGTATTATCCATAGACTTCTTTAAGATAGACTACCTCAAACATTCTGAATAGAATTACACCAAATTTGGCAGTAAGCTAAATCTTGGAGCACAGATTGAATTTTTGTGATTTGGTGTTAATCCATTTAGTAGTTTTTGAGAAAGTAAGGGTCCTGAACATGTTTCTAAAAAAGTATAAGGGGCATATAGGGATACATGACCCACGGGGACATTGGAAAATCCAGAGGGACCCACCTTGAGCCAAAAACAAACAAAGTAATCAGAACAAAATGCCATGATACTGCGGCGCTCTCGTTGGATCTCAACAATAAAATGGTAGCCGGGCCACATTTATTAGGTTTACGTCCCAGGGAGTACAACCACAGGGCTGTATCAATAAAGCGGGGAGGGGCTGTGTGGCCCTCTCATAGCATCCAGGGGTTGAAATCATACAAAATTTGGAGGGACGCGTGGCTCCCTCTCTGAGCCATTAAAAGCCAGGGGCCATCCCATAGCAATTACTGGTCCTGGGGACCCATCCCCTGGTGCCAGCTCACCAGTGATGCTCAAAGGGGCCCACCCATTGGGCTGAATTTATAATGGGGAATTGGCTGCGTGACCCCCTTCCCCAAGCCTCCAGAGGCCAAGGTGAGCCAAGTCAAGTACTTTAAGGGAGGCTGGCAGCATGGGCCTGTGTTTCTGAGAGAGGGTCGATTTTATATCATAGCGTGCCCCAGGCCCATTCTGTCCACACCTGAAGTATGAGACCCTTGTCCTTGCCCTGCCAGCCTAATTTGTAGGCCGTGTTAAATTGACCAGAGGGTCCTGTGTTACTATATACTCTGCAAACACGCCCCCTGACGCGTTTGCAGAGGGGGAGCGGGGTCCCTGGGGGCCAACTAGCCCACCAGGAACCTCCAGTATGCACCATCTTAGGAGATTTTAACTTCTATTTGGGGGTCACCATGGATGCAGACAATGTTAAGCTTCAGGAAATATTTGGTGGTGGGGAACTTATTCAACTTGTCTCAGACCCCACTCACAAGGCTGGTCACACCTTGGACGGAATCTTTTCTAACAACCCCAACATTAAGTTTACTAGTGTAATGTCAGTTCCTTGGTCGGACCACGCCGTCGTCTTTTTTGAGATTTCTCTCACTACGCCCTCTAAGCCAACATTCGAACCCTTACCTAGGATCGAAACTAGAGCTTGGAAAAATATTAATAGTGAGGAATTTGAAAACTATCTGAAGTCAACTTTGGATGTTCGGCCTTTGTCGGTTGATAAGGCCACGAAGGCATATACCGAATGGCTAGATTCGGCCTGTAAAGGTGTAGCCCCAGTTAAAGTCTGTATCCCTAGGAGAATGACACCTTCGGCCCCTTGGTATGATGATAAATTAAAACACAAAAAAGTGGAATGCAAACGATTAGAACGTGCATGGAGGAAGGATTATACCACTACTGCCAAGAGGGCGTACAGAGATAGCCTGTACAGCTATAAAAACTGCTTACTGAAACAAAAAAGATATTCTACGGGGAAAATCCTCCAAAAAATTATTATTTAATACAGTTTTAAAACTTACAACACCCACCCTGGGAAAACCTCACGGCAACTCCGAATTTTGTGAAATCCTTGCCTCCGCCTTTCAAGATAAAGTGGGTACAATCTTTTCATCCTTCAGCAATTCGCTGGCAGATGGTTTAAAGATGGATGCTTGGAATTGTACTATAGACACTAAGACAATGTCCTCTTTGAATTGTTTTGAGGCTATGAGCACCCAGGATACCGTTAAACATCTGCAAGTAATTAAATCAGGATCTCCTTTAGATCTCTGCCCAGCACAAATAGTTAAACTAGCGTCCAATACTATTGGTGCCGCTCTTGCCTCTGTTTTTAATAGTATTTTTAAGCATGCCCTGTTTCCTAAAATTTGGAAAAGAGCCTCAATCCTTCCCCTTCTCAAGAAAGCCAACCTGGATCCTAAAGAGCTGAACAATTATAGGCCCATCTCTCGACTCCCTCTACCAGCTAAGCTGATAGAAAGGGAAATGAACAGTCAGCTGAGTGCTTTTATCAATAATAATGGACACCTTGACCCCACCCAGTTCGGCTTTCGTACAGAACATAGTACAGAGCTTGCGCTGATTAAGTCAACGGAGGAGATCAGAGAGGTAGTGGATCAGGGTGGCGCGGCAATTCTGACCTTTCGGCGGCCTTTGATACGGTCCACCATGAGGTATTGTTGGACCGCTTAGGCGGAAAGGGGGTAACTGGTAAGGCCCTTGCCCTTTTAAGATCCTTTCTTTTAGATAGAACGCAAACAGTGGACATGGGCACTGATTGCTCAAAGCCTTTTTCTTTGCCCTGTGGGGTTCCGCAGGGCTCGGCCCTCAGCCCCACGCTATTCAATATATCTGTTTACCCTTTGGCAGCCCTTATTCGATCTTTTGGCTGCCAATTGACCTCTTATGCCGATGACACTCAAATAGTGCTATCCGTTCAAAAAGGCAAAGAGGCTGAGGCCGGTCGGGATTGCTACAAGTGCATGCAGTCCATTGCTGACTGGATGTCAGCAAATTGTCTCAAGCTGAACGCAGGGAAGACTGAGGTGATTATTTTTGGTAATCCCTCAAATCTCTGGTCCTCAAATTGGTGGCCACACTCTCTGAGCTTACCTCCAGTCCCCACTAGAAAGGCAAAAAATCTGGGAGTAATGATGGACTCTAGACTGCCCTTTGCTGATCAGATAGGTAAAGTGGTGTCATCCTGTTTTTATATACTCAGGATCATGAGAAAAATCAAGCGCTTCCTCTCGGATGACAGATTTAGGACAGTAGTAACAGCACTTATTATGTCTCGTTTAGACTACTGCAATGCCTTATACCTTAACTTTCACAAAAGGCAGCTTAATCGACTGCAAGTAGTACAAAATGCGGCCGCCAGAGTCCTTTTGGGTACCCCCAAGTTTGTCTCAGTAAGGAATGGACTCCGGGACCTTCATTGGTTACCAATGAAGCAGCGGATTGAATTCAAGGCTCTTTGTCTGGTCTTCAAAACCCTGGAGGGTCGTGGGCCGGCCTTCATGAGTAAATACCTTCAATGGTATACCCCCTACCGAGGGTCCTTCATTCAACCAAGGCAATGCTGGTAAAAGTCCCACGTGTTAAAACAGCCAGCTGGGGGGGTAGGAGCTTTTTCTGCTGTGCTGCAAAAGTTTGAAATGCCTCCCTCTGCAGCTTAGAGCAGCAGCTGGGCTCCTAGAATTTAGGAGGGGCCTTAAAACCTGGCTTTTTTCTTAATTTATTCTATGCAATCTAACCTCTATCTGACCAGTAGGCAACGTTTTCAGCACCAGGACACCTAACGGTAACAGTGCGCTTTACAAGCTCTATTAACATAACATAACAGGGGGCTGCATTGCAGAGAGGTGTTCTGAGGCCACGTCCCCTTTTACACCTCTCTGCAATGCAGCTCTGTGGCGCTTAATGGAGGTACCTGGTGGGCTAGTTGAACCCCAGGGGACCTCAGGATTCAAGGGGAGTTAGTCTCCCAACTTAAAACGCACCCCACGGTGCGTTTGCACAGTGGTGAAGGTAGGGGGCGGGGCCTTAGGTGATACTGTGCAAACACGCCTTGTGGCACGTTTTTAGTTGGGGAATTCATTCCTCTTCAATCCAGAGGTCCCCTAGGGGACAACTAGCCCACCAGGTACCTCCACTAAGCGCCACTGAGCTGCGTGGCAGAGTGTTGTAAAAAGGGGTGTGGCCTCTTAACAACTCTCTGCAACACAGCTCCCTGGTGCATACTGGAGGTACCTGGAGGGCTAGTTGGCCGCCAGGGAAGCTCAGGATTCAAGGAGACTTAATCCCCCAACTTAAAACACCCCACGGGGCGCGTTTGCACAGTGGTGAAGGTAGGGGGTGGGGCCTGAGGTGATGTGTGTGCAAACACACCCTGTGGCACGTTTTAAGTTGGGGAATTAATTCCTCTTCAATCCTGAGGGTGGGGACCAACTAGCCCACCAGGTACCTGCAGTAAGTGCCACGGAGCTGCGTTGCAGAGTGTTGTAAAAAGGGGCGTGGCCTCTGAACACCTCTCTGCAATGCAGCTCCCTGGTGCATACTGGAGGTACCTGATGGGCTAGTTGGCCCCCAGGGGACCTCAGGATTGAAGAGTAATTAATTCCCCAACTTAAAACACGCCACAGGGTGTGTTTGCACACGTCACCTCACGCCCCGCCCCCTTCCTTCACTATTGTACAAATATTCCTGTAAAATCAGCCGAACTACGAATTCCGATTTACTCACCTGTTATCAGGAGAGAACCCAGGGCTGCATCTTTTAGCCCAGCACTGACCCTGAAAAGTAATTCAAAGCGTACTTACCAGTAACTTGTATTTCCTGCCATAGGAATCCATTGTGTGGTTTTCACCAGAAAATTTTCTAAGTGTCCATTTTTCAAACGTACAAATATTCCTCTAAAACCAGCCGAACTACGAATTCCGATTTGCTCACCTGTTATCAGGAGAGAACCCAGGGCTGCATCTTTTAGCCCAGCACTGACCCTGAAAAGTAATTCTAAGCGTACTTACCAGTAACTTGTATTTCCTTCCATAGGAATCCATTGTGTGGTTTTCACCAGAAAAGTTTCTAAGTGTCTATTTTCACAAACCAAAAATATTCCTAAAAAATCGTCTGTATGACTTAAACACATTCTTTCAACTGTTTACAGGAGGTTGGCCAGTGCTGGATCCAGGATCCACCACTGAGTAAGAAAAAGTAACGATAACACTACTTATCTGCTAAGTGAATTTTCTGCCATAGGATAACATTGGTGATTCTATGGGAAAAAGTTTCTAAGTGTCAACTTTTAAAATACAATAATAGTCCTTAAAAATTACTACTGTAACCAAAGCGCTTTTACTCAACTGTTTACAGGAGATGTCCAAGGATTGAATCTAGGATCCAGTCCTGTGGTTATTAAAGTAATCCATAAAGTAACTAATTGCATTTAATTAGAAATTCACATTGAGCTCAATGTTGCTTTGTGTTTGAAATTGTGTTGCCCATTGCAACAACTGTAACTACTGTACTTAAAAGTCTGTTGCCTATTTGCCAAGTATTTACATTAAATTAATTCATTCGGAGAAAGTATATTTTGTATTGTAATGTATAATGTAATTATAATGTAATTAAAAAAATATATGTAAACTTAAATAGTTTTAAAAATGTAGTAAATCAGTATCAAAAAAATCAGTATAACAATTAATACATTAAAAATTGTCATTTGGGGGCGTGGCCAAGATGGCGGGGTGAGCGGACGCTTCCTCCCGTAGCTCCTCCGGCCCGGCCAAGCTTGAGTCCTTTTCTTATGCTTTTCTCCCCCCGCTGAGGCTCAGCGTGGAAGAGGAGCGTGGCGGAGCACCTGGTGCGCACGTTGTTGCCGTTTTGGTTCTGATCGCCTCGGGGGAAGCCCCCAAAAAGTCCGATCAAGCTCGAGGAGCGAAGGAGGGCCTGAGAGGCGGAGCGCATCGGAGTGCTGTCCGGGCGCCTCGGCTGGGCCTGGTGCTGAAAGTTGCGATCTGGAGGGAATCTGGCCCGTCGTTCGACGGAGGGTGAAGGAGCCCTGCGGGAGGGGACCCGACGGTGCGGAAGACTTCGGACGGGTGCTTTGGCACTCAGACCTGTGTCGGCGACACTTCGCACTGTGTAGGCCCCTGTCCCTTGGCCGAAGTACGGCGGACTCTCTGTTGGGGTCGGACCATCTGGGCCCCTGCGTGGGATAGACTGAAACCGGCGGTGGAACCTATTTGATTGCTGTGCGTTTTGGGGGCCCCGGTGGTGTCGCCGGGCCTGGTCGCTCTGCCCTGCCTCGCCCTGCCGCCATCTTGTCCCCGTGGGATCAGTGGAGTTGGCCTTCACCGGAGCCCTGGCTGGCGGATGTATGTGACCGCCGCTGCTGCCGGGCTGACTTTTTGGGGGATGTGCTGATGAGGAGCCCCCCACTGTAGCTTCCATTCCTGTCTCGGATGGGGACCCGCGGCTGGTGGTGACCGGGCTGGACCGCCATCTTGTCACCTGTGACGCAGCGACCCTGCTTGTGGGGGACACCCACGTCGAGTGCTCGCCAGCAGCTGGGCATCCCTGGGGCGGCTGGACCAGTGCCCGACCGCAGTGCTTGCGATGTCTGGAAGAGGAGGCTCGAAGAAGGGGGACCGCACCCTGCCGGACATGCTTGGCAGGGCCCAGCAACTGCGGGACAGAACACAGCCTTCGCCGGGGACCTCCCGGGCCTCGGCGGACGTGACTGGGGGGGAGCCACCCGTCACGAGGACCTTTATGGAGGAACTGTTTAGCTCCCTTAGGGAGGACTTCCAGACACTGAAGCGGGAGGTGGCCAGCGAGGTCCGGGAAGTGCGCAGGGAAGTGGAGGGCCTTGGCGAGCGCGTTGAAACGGTGGAGACGGAGGCCCAACGCCGGGAGGAGGAGATAGTCCATCTTCAACAGGACGTTCTCCGCCTCTGGGAGCAGTGTGTTGAGCTCCAGGCCCAGTCTGAGGACCTTGAGAACAGATCACGGAGGAACAACATTCGAGTGCGTGGTGTGCCGACTGCAGACGAGGGGTCCGATCTGGGGAGCTACCTGCGGGACCTGTTCCGAGAGATCCTGGGGGAGGCTGCGGACTTCCCCATTAGCATTGATAGGGCACATAGGGTTGGCCGGCAGCGCCAATCATCGGCACCTCCACCGGACATTCTGGCCTTCCTGCCCGATTTCCCGCTGAAGGAACGCATCATGACTGAGGCCCGCAGGAAACAGCCCCTGACTTTCCGGGAGCGGCCGGTGGCGCTTTACCAGGACCTCTCCGCCATCACGCTGCAGAAACGCAGGTCCTTCATGATTGCCACTGACTTTTTGCGCGAGCACGAGACGCCGTACTCTTGGGGTCATCCCTTCCGCCTGATCTTCCGATGGAACGGGGTGCTACACCAGCTACGCTCCTTGCAGGACATTTGTGGAGTCCTGGGGCTTACGGCGGCGGAGGAGGAAGGAGCTACACCGTCGTGTAGGGCCTCGGAGAGACGGAGCCGGCGGCGGTCGGCGAGGCGACGATCAGCGGCCAGCGCAGGGCGTCCTGATTCCCCTACCATCAGGGCGGACATGGCCGACGCTTTGAGGGCGGCGGCCAGGGACTCGGCCGGCTCCACCGGCGTGGCCTTGACGGCCTAACACTCACTCTGGGGGGAGATGCCTTTAGCTTCTTTAAATGCTGGGTTCGGGGCGGGGCGGTCGGAGGGTATTGCGGCTGGAGGTGAGTGGCTGGACGTCCACTTCGTTCCTTTCTACGGACTTGCCCATTTTGGGGCTTGACTGGGACAATGGGGTGTTTGAGTTTGCGTTTGGCTAGTTGCCAGGGTTGTGTTTCGGGTGGGTGTAGGGGTTGTTCTGGGGTTGGGGAGGTCCCGTCCGACGTTGTCCATGCCCACGCTTGGTCTGTTATGGCTTGTCCTGCGCGGCTGCCCCGCGCGCCCCACCCGCTGAGCCCCTGCCCATTGCACGGCGCTCCCGATCCCCGAGAGGAATGTCGGCCCTAAAGGTAGTGACCCTTAATGTTCAGGGTCTGAACAACCCCGTGAAGCGCAGAGCGATCTTATCTTTGCTGGAGGGGACGCAGGCGGACATTTGCCTTTTACAGGAGACCCACTTATTGTCCCGGGATTGCCATAGGCTGCGCTCTGCTAAGTTCCCTACCCAGTTCTTCTCCTCGGCAGCGAACAAGACGGCGGGGGTAGCCATTCTTCTAGCGAGCTCCTTTAGGGGGGAGGTTTTGTATAAGTGTGATGAACAGAAGGGGAGGCTTCTTGTGTATCGCATGCGCTTAGGAGGCATAGCGTTTACGGTTGGCTCCGTTTATAGCCCAAACGACCACCAAGAGCGTTTCCTAGACTCCGTGTTGGTGGATGTCACTGCTTCCCCCGACCGCCACGTCATTCTGGGGGGAGACCTTAATATTGTCTTCGATTCTGTGATGGACAGATCGGCGCAGCGCTTCCCGCAGACGGGGGAACTGTCCCAGGCTGTGAAGGCCCGGATTGCGGAAATGGACTTACACGACCTTTGGCGCTCCATGCACACCACGGATAGGGACTACTCTTACTTTTCACACGCACATCGAACCTACTCACGGCTGGACTATCTTCTGGTGAGTGGACCGATGCATTCCGCTGCCACGGCGGCGGACATCGGGGTCCTGACCTTGTCTGACCATTCACCAGTCACCGGCGTTTTCCAGTGGCCGGCGGCCTCCCCCTCTCGGGGGGTGTGGCGCCTCCGGGATACCCTTTTACACAAAAAGTCTGTAGTGCAGCGCATTGGGGAGGTCATACAGGACTACCTAACTCACAATAGCAACACCGACACTTCGCAGGCGACACAGTGGGCGGCATTGAAGGCAGTCCTCCGGGGGGAATTTATCTCTATCTCCGCAGCCGAAAATAGGGAGCGGCAACGGAAGAGGGACGAGCTGACCGTTCAGGTCCGGGAGCTTGAGCAGGTCCACCGCCGTACGGGGGCGCCACGGGTGTGGAGGCAGTTGAAGGCTGCGAGGAAGCTCCTGTCGGCATTGGATCTTGATAGGGCGGAGTATGCCGCCTTGCGCTTGAAACACGCCTTCTACACTGGGGGGGACAAATGTGGCAAGCTCCTAGCACACCGGCTCCGGGTCACGCAGCAGCGTGGCGTCATGAAGGAACTGGTGGGCACGGACGGGGTGGTCGTCTCCGGGGACGCGGAGGTAGCGGAATCTTTCCGCGGCTTCTACGAAGCGCTGTATGCGGAGGAACCCTCCTCGCCACAGGATGCCGAAGGCTATTTGGAGTCGGTGACCCTTCCGGTGCTGGATCCGGCTCAGGCGGACCACCTGGAGCGGGATATCCATGTTGAGGAGGTGATTTCCGCTATCGTGCGGCTGAAGCATGGTAAGGCCCCGGGCCCGGACGGGTACACGTCTTTGTTTTATAGGACTTTTTGCACGGCTGTGGCCCCTGTCCTTACTCGGCTATTTAATTCCTTTTCCGAACCGGGAGCCATCCCACCGGATCTCCTGAGGGCGACGGTCGCGGTAATTCCGAAACCTGGGAAGGACCGGGCCCTCCGCGGTTCGTATCGACCCATCTCGCTCTTAAATGTCGACCTCAAGTTGTATACAGGGATTCTAGCGTCCAGGCTGGGTCCACGCCTCCCCGGATTGGTGGAGGCGGACCAGGCTGGCTTTGTACCCGGCAGACAGACGGTTCACAATACCAAGCGGGTGGCGCATGTTCTGGAGAAGGCCTCGCGGATCCCGGGGGAGCGGATGTTGCTGTCCGTCGACGCGGAGAAGGCCTTAGACAGAGTTCACTGGCCGTATCTCGAGCTGGTTCTCAAGAAATTGGGAATCGGGGATAAGTTCCGCACCATGGTATTCAACTGTTATAAGCATCCTTCAGCGTCGGTGCGGGTCAACGGGTGTAGCTCCGGTGGGTTTGCCATCGAACGCGGCACAAGGCAGGGCTGCCCCCTCTCGCCGCTCTTGTTTGCCCTCTACATGGAGCCGTTTGCTCAGAGGATTCGCGATAACCCGGATGCGGTTGGGGTCCGGATGGGCCAGTATGTCCACACTGTCAGTCTCTACGCGGACGATGTCCTGTTGACCTTGGACGACCCTAGGAGGTCGCTGCCTGCTTGCCTCCAGGAACTAGACGCCTTTGCCTGTGTGGCCGGCTTCAAAATGAATATGAGCAAGTCGGTGGCGTTAGACGTGTCCCTGGCTGCGGACACCAGGAGGGACCTTCAGCGACTCTTCCCCATGCAGTGGTCCTCCTCCACGGTGCCATACCTGGGGATTCTGCTGGCGCCCACATTACCGGCGATGGTCATGGCTAACTATGCCTCCCTCAGCAGGAAGATCAAGGAGGAGCTTGGTCGCTGGAGCAAAGGCCTACTGTCCTGGCTGGGGCGAATCGCGGCGGTTAAGATGACGGTGCTGCCCCAGATACTGTATCTTTTCCGGGCCCTCCCTCTCCAGCCCCCGGTGGGCTGGATACGACAAATGCAGGCTGACATCTCCCGCTTTGTCTGGCAGGGCCGCAAGCCACGAATGAAGAGGGTCCTCTCCACGCTTGCTCCGGAGGCGGGGGGCCTCGGTATTCCGGACCTCCGTAGGTACTTTCAGGCGGCACAGCTGCGATATTTGGTGGAGTGGAGCAGGTGGGAGTCCGACAAACACTGGCTCTTTCAAGACCAGGCAGTGGCGGGCCGCACTTTACAAGAGGTTCCATTCTTGCGCCGCGCGCACCGCCCCCCTAACCTTTACGCTTCTTTGATTACGCGGGTCCCCCTGCGGGTGTGGGACGCAGTCTGTGAGGCTCGGGGCCTCACCACCTTCCCTTCGCCGTTCACACCCATAGCGGGCAACCCGGACTTCTCCCCAGGGATGGAGCCGGGAGTTTTCTCCCATTGGGTGCAGGCGGGCTGCAGGGCGCTCTTCCAGATCTATGGCCCGGAGGGAGTGACTCCGTTTCAGCAACTCCGCCAGGAGTTCGGCCTGACGGAGCTGGACAGATTGCGCTACATGCAGGTTCGGCATTGGGCCCTCCAGCCCCAGGTGCGTGACACCGCTGCTCGTCAAATTACACCGTATGAGAGGTGGCTGGCTACCCGGACCTCCGACGCTAAGCTAATTACCGATCTGTACAAGTACCTACAACCCCCGCCGTTTCACTATTACAACCCGGGGAGGGAGCGCTGGCACAGGGAATTGGGTAGGACACTCAGCCACAAGGAATGGGACAAAATTGCGTATCGGGCGCGGCACTCTGCATATCACACGGGCCTTACGGAGACCTTCACTAAGGTGTCCACTTATTGGTATTACACCCCGGAGCGACTGTATGAAATGCATAAACATACTGACAAGGGGTGCTGGCGGGGCTGCGGGCAGGAGGGTACCCTCTCACACATTCTTTGGGATTGCCCCGTGCTGACCGCTTACTGGAAGGAAGTTTTGGACGAGGTGGATAAGCACTTTGAGATAGAGCTGCCGCGCTTCCCGGCGTATGTTCTGCTGGGCCTCCCCAATGACCTAATGTACCCACTGAAGTCCCGCAGGGGTAGGCAGATCGCGATTGCGCTGGGGTCTGCGGTCCAGAACATCCTTATCCACTGGCGCACCAACACTGTCCCCTCCATCACGGGTTGGTTGCATAGGCTTTGGCATGTGCTGGGAATGGAGAAGTTGTCGCTCACGGTGGCGGGGGAAATAGACCAATTTGAAGAGCTGTGGCAACCCTTTCTAGCGCTGCTGTCCACCGAATTCCGGGAGCTCACCTGTCCGAGGTATCTTAGGCTTCTAAGGCTGACGCCGCCGGTGACCCCGGCGGACTACATCACATGTGAGACAGAGGCCTCCGGGGGGGGGGGGGGCTTTTTGGTGAGGACTAATTTGACGCGGGACCATAGGACGGGGGGGTGGGGTATTGTTTTTTCTTCCTTCCTTTCTTTACTGGGGGGATGGGGGATGGGGGGGTGGATTGTGCTTTGTCGAGTTGCTGCTGGCTTTCATTGCTCAGATTTGGGGTGTTGGATATGCACGCAGGGATTCCACAGTTTGCATTTCTAGCCTTTCGTTTACTGTGCCTTTCCCCTGGCCCATCGAGCTATCCATCGCCAACCCTCTTGAGTTGCACCTTTTTTCTTTGATTGTATTAACTGTACCCTAACCTCCTACCCCCCTCCCCCATGGTTTGTTTTGTTTCAATAAAAACGTTTTAAACATAAAAATTGTCATTTACAAAACCTTTGAAATTCACTGAAAAAACCATAGGTTTCAGGCCTCATTTAGTTAGGAATTAGCATTTAAAAAACCTTTGAAATTCATTGAAAAAACCAAAGGATTCAGGGGCGTTATAGTTAGGAATTGGCATTTAAAAAACCCTAGAAATTCACTGAAAAAACCATAGGTTTCAGGGGCGTTATAATTAGCTGGACATTTCCCTCGTACAAAACCCTAAAAATCCCCCGTTATAGTTAGTTCAGCTAACTATACCTTGCGCCCCCGCAATGCACTGCTGATGATGTCACATATTACATCACTGATGACATGGTCAGTGACATCACTGATGACACCATTGATGACATCTGAAATGACATCACTGATGACATCACTGTCATACTGGAGATACCTGTTGGGCTAGTTGGCCCTCAGGGACCCTCAGAATTGAAGGGGAAATAATTCCCCAATTTACAACTCGCCAGGGGGCGCGTTTGCACAATGGTGAAGGAAGGGTGCATGGCCTGAGCTGAAATATCTGCAAACATGCCCTGTGGCGCGTTTTAAATTGGAGAATTAATTCCTCCTCAATTCTGTGGGTCCCTGGGGGCCAACTAGCCCACCAAGTACCTCCAGTATGCGCCAGTGAGCTGTGTTGCAGAGAGGTGTTCAGAGGCCTCACCCCTTTTTACAACACTCTGCAATGCTGCTCCGTGGCACTTACTGAAGGTACCTGGTGGGCTAGTTGGCCCCCAGAGACACTCAGGATTGAAGAGGAATTAATTCCTCAACTTAAAACGTGCCACAAGGTGTGTTTGCACACTTGGTCACCTCAGGCACCGCCCCCTCCCTTCACCACTGTGCAAACGTGCCCCGTGGCGCATTTTAAGATGGGGATGAACTCCCCTTGAATCCTGAGGGTCCCTAGGGTGCAATTAGCCCACCAGCTACCTCCTTTAAGCGCCACAGAGCTGCGTTGCAGAGAGGTGTAAAAAGGGGCGTGGCCTTGGAACACCTCTCTGAATCGCAGTCCCCTGGTGCATACTGGAGGTTCCGGGTGGGCTAGTTGGCCCCCAGGGACCCCCAGAATTCAAGGGGAATTCGTCCCCCATCTGCAAACGCGCCAGGGGGCGCGTTTGCATAGTGCTGCACGGAGCAGGCGTGGCCTCCGGCGCGATGCCAGTCTTTTATTTATTTTTTCTTTTAAAGAAGGGGCTGTGTGGCCCCCCTTCTTTTTCTAATTTATTGGCCTTGGGGAACCCATTCCCCAGGGCCTGCCCCCTAATTTAAAAAAATAAAAAAATAAAAATTGGAAGGGGGCTGCGTTGCCCCCCTCCAGGGCCGGCCTTTGTTTTTTATTTATTTATTTATTTATTTTTTAAACTGGGGAGGGGGGTCACGTGGCCCCCCTCCCGGGCCACTTGTAGCCCCGGGGACCCCATCCCCCGGGGCTGACCCTCTCCGTTGGGGACCGTGAGAGGTCCCCAATCTCCCCACGGTCCCGCCGGCTCCCCGCGTCCCTCGGGAGCCGGCATTGCTTTTCCACACGGAGAGCTGCTAAGATGCAGCTCCCCGTGTGGAAAGCTGCGAGGCTCCTGCCCTGACATAGCAAACAACAGTGTCCTGTGGGTGGGCACCCCGGGACACTGCAGGATGTATAGGTGTATGAGTACATATGATGAGTGAGTACATGTATGAGTGACTGTATAGGACTGTTGGTGAATGAGTGGATGTGTATGTGGATCTTAGAATTACTGAATAGGTTGTTGTAACTGGTATTGGTATGTCCATTTTAGTTTCTATTTTTGAATGTGTTACTTTGATGGCTACAATTAGCCGAATAAAGTAAATATGACTCTGACTCTGAATGTGTGTATCAAAGGTTATATTAGGGTGAGAGGAGGTCTACCACTCTATCACAAGGATGATGTCATCAGTGATGTCATTTAGATGTCATCAGTGATGTCATGAGTGATGTCACTGACCATGTCGTGAGTGATGTAATATGTGACGTCAACAGCAGTGCATTGCGGGCGTTCAAGTTATAGTTAGTTAGTTAGATAAACTAACTATAACAGGGGGATTTCAATGGATTTGTATGAGTGAAATGTCCAGCTAACTATAACGCCCCTGAAACCTATGGTTTTTTGCGTGAATTTCTAAGGTTTTTTAAATGCTAATTCCTAACTATAACGTGCCTGAAACCTATGGTTTTTTCAGTGAATATATATATATATATATATATATATTACCTACTGGCGGTCGCCAGTAGGTAGTTATAGTTAGGACCCCTTTTCCATAGGAAATCCGCAACATTCTATTTTGAATAACTTTGGCGCCGGTCGATGAATCCTCGCGAATTTCTCAAAATAGGTGGGGCGCTACGCTCCGCTCCTACCCTGAAAGTCTCGGGGGGATACGTCAAGCGGGGGCTGAGATAAAAGGGGGGTCCCAAAACGCGTTTTTCCCATGCATTTTTCCATAGGACCTTTAGAACGAGCTACAGCCCGAACGGCTGAACAGAATGACTAGAAATTTGGCAGAGAGGTAGTCCCTATGTCAAGGAAGTGCCTTTTGTAGGTTTGGTGTAAATCTGTTCAGTAGATTCTGAGAAAATAGCCTTTAAATCAATATATATATCTGAGCCCGCTTACGGTACGCTTACCGTACGCTTACGGTAAGCTTACGGTACGCGTACGGTGGCGTGCGCGAGCGCGATTCTGATTGGCTGTTAGATCTTAGTAAACATTCGAATCGGCCGAAACCAGGAAGCGGCGGCCGCCATTTTGTGTGTTTCACTCAGAAAAAAAAGAGTGAAAACAAGAAAAGGGGGCAATGAGGAGAGTTACAGACTCCCTTACATTTGTGAGGGGGTCAAAGAAGGACTGTAAAGTACAAAGAAAACATTTATTGATTTTTAAAAAAATCACGGGGTACGCGTACGGTAAGCTTACGGTAAGCGTACGGTAGAAAAAAAAAATAAAAAAATAAATGAAATTCAGATTTAAGTGTTTAGATATTAGGGGGCTCTAAAAAGAGCCGTTGTGTTTATGAAATGATTTTTTAGTGGTACCTACAAGTAAGTACCGATGCAGAGTCTAAGGTTCAAGAGGAAGACTCTGTTCCCTTCATCATTGAAGTGCACACCATCTCCTCTATAAATGTCTTGCATGTCATAACGCAAGTTGTTGTGGTAAATGGCACCCATACCATAGTCACGGAGGAAAGCAGAAACAGATTTGTTGACGTGCTTTCTTGCTTTGTCAATCTGCGGACAGAAATGATTGGACCAGTTCCATTTTTGCCTTTGGCATATGTTGGAAAACACAAAGGCAGTTTTAGGGAAAAGTGAAAACAGTTGTGCAAAGGTGTCCTTCATAAGCATTTCCAGACCTACCCCAGTCAAAGTGCCTAGGTCATTGCCACCACAGTGCACTATTATGAGGTCAGGGTGTTGGATTTGCATGAAGGATTTCACCAATGGCATCAATTGGTGCCACTTTAACCCTCTCTGACCAATCCATTTAATGTCTACATTTGGCAAAGCAAGGTCTCTCACCATATCTGTTTTCTCTGCAAACTTTTCACTCCAGAAGACATAGCTGTGCCCTACAATCCACACTGTGAACATCTTCAAAGGAGAACTGGATGCACTCAGGAGGTGTCTTTCAGTAGAATGGCAATATGAAAAGAAAGACAGTTTGGAAATGGAGGCATACATATTTTTTTCAAAACAAAAAGAACTGATTGGCTGTTTGATACCATTCTAGAATAAAAACTAGGCTGTATGTGTAAATTAATAGAAGCATGTTTTGTATTGGTACAAAAAAATGTGTTACCAAAGAACAGTACTATGGATTTGCTGTTAGGTTTGAAAAGTCAAGCACTCTTGCTCTGTGGAATTGAAACATTGTGTGGCGAACTTCTGACCTAACTCCACACAGCAGTGTTCCATGAGCTGTTGCTATGGTAGCAGGCAGAAGTCAAGTTGGGGGAAGGGTACTAGGCAGAAGTCAAGTTGGGGGCAGGGTACTTTTGGAAAAGGGTTGGTTTTCAACCAATAGAAATGTGTGATTACATTTGAAAAAAAGGGGGAAGCACTGAGATTTGAAACTTACATGTATATGTGTGGAAAAATAGAGGGAAAGTTTGCCATTATCTGGTTCTGCTGAGAGGAGAGAGGTGAACAGAACAGAGATCCTGGCTCTGATAATCTGCTGTTTGAGTGCCACATTTCTTTCACAACTAACTAATTTTAAAGGTGAGGTTAGAGTTTGAGAGGAGATGTATATGGTAAATTAAGAAATGAATAATAGAAATGGAAATTCTTTTTGTTGAAGTTGCGTTTATCATTTTCTGTTTTGGGAGAAATTTAAATGTAAGGAACATGTAAAATAATATGGACTATGTTTTCACGATAAATTAAGGTGTACTGGAAAAAAAAAGAATAGTTTAAGGGTTTGAGGTTGGACTCAGTAATGCAAATACATTCAGCATCACTAAGGCTGGTTGCCCTTGCTGGAATGTAGGCAGCCACCCAGGTTACACATGGTGGTGGTCTGAAAAAGCAGTTTGGACATGTGCATTTAAAAAAATCAAAAAAGTGGTTTCATAATGTGTCAGTCTGTAAAAGTGATTTTCACTTGCCAAAAAAAAAGAGCAGTAAGTGTGCTTTCAAATTGGCAAAGAAATTTCGTTTTGGGACTAATGTGAAAACATGACTCTGTGTGGAAATAGGAATTACAGGCAGAGATTTATTGCGTTTTTTTCTGGTGATTTCACAGTTGCATTAGTAGGAAAAAGGGGGAGCGATTTTTTGGGGGAAGAAGCAGACTCTTAGCACACACCCATCTGCTTGCCATGTATAATCATGCACAGTATTTACAAGCGAGTGGGGTTTTCAGGTTTCAGTCTGTAATGCAAATACATTCAGCATCACTAAGGCTGGTTGCCCTTGCTGGAATGTAGGCAGCCACCCAGGTTACACATGGTGGTGGTCTGAAAAAGCAGTTTGGACATGTGCATTTAAAAAAATCAAAAAAGTGGTTTCATAATGTGTCAGTCTGTAAAAGTGATTTTCACTTGCCAAAAAAAAAGAGCAGTAAGTGTGCTTTCAAATTGGCAAAGAAATTTCGTTTTGGGACTAATGTGAAAACATGACTCTGTGTGGAAATAGGAATTACAGGCAGAGATTTATTGCGTTTTTTTCTGGTGATTTCACAGTTGCATTAGTAGGAAAAAGGGGGAGCGATTTTTTGGGGGAAGAAGCAGACTCTTAGCACACACCCATCTGCTTGCCATGTATAATCATGCACAGTATTTACAAGCGAGTGGGGTTTTCAGGTTTCAGTCTGTAATGCAAATACATTCAGCATCACTAAGGCTGGTTGCCCTTGCTGGAATGTAGGCAGCCACCCAGGTTACACATGGTGGTGGTCTGAAAAAGCAGTTTGGACATGTGCATTTAAAAAAATCAAAAAAGTGGTTTCATAATGTGTCAGTCTGTAAAAGTGATTTTCACTTGCCAAAAAAAAAGAGCAGTAAGTGTGCTTTCAAATTGGCAAAGAAATTTCGTTTTGGGACTAATGCATTTCTATAATGTTAAGTTTACAAAAAAGAGATTCTGGGCTTTTTTAATACAATCTTTGTGATTGTTATTTTTTTTTGCCCGCTGTAAAATGATGAATGCAATTGCTTTCACAATTTATAGTGAAATGCAATATATTCTGAAAACAGCAAAAATAAGGCAAAAATATTTTTTGAAAAATATGTAAATATGTGTACTGTATTATAAAATGTTTTAAAAATATTAATACTTTTTTCTTTTTTTTCAGATTGATATAGAAAATTTTCGAAAACTAGAACCATTTTTAAAGCTATTTTTAAAAAAAACAAATGAATAAATATTTTTTTGAGTGGGTATGGTAAGTCAATAATAATAATTGTAGTCTCTCAAGGACCTTGTAATGTGATAATTGATTTTTAGTGTTTTTTTTTTTTTTTTTTTTAAAAGTACGCGCACCGTACGCGTACGGTAAAAAAAAAAAAAAAAAAAAAGTTTTTAAAAACATGTAAAAAAAAGATGAAAGATAAGGTTGGCTCTTAAAAGAACCGTTGTGTTCATGCAGGGACAGAGGAAAGAAAGAATGGGAAAATTATTCAAAGCGACAAGTGTGCTGATCTATTTTGTTGTTCACTAGGGAAACACTGGTCTCCCTATGGCAAATTAGATCTTGACAAAAGGCGCATCGAATATCAACCCTCCGAAATCGAGGGTTCATTTCCAGAGGGCCAGCAAAAGGAGATGCTCCCCCCACAGATGAAGGGCTCACCTGACCTGCAGAAGAAGGAGTCAGCTCTGCAGATGATGGTCCAGGCTGAGCTGCTGTGGATGTACTTGCTTGTCTTTCTGAAGAGTTACCTCCAAAAAGATGACCATGTGTCCTTCTGTGTACATCCTTGAGGTGTCTCTTCATGGTATGATTCCCAAAGGAATACTTCCTGTCAGGATTACCTCTTGAAAGTACACGCTGACACAGCTTGCAAGTTACTAAGGGTGCATTCACCTTTTGCTGGCCTTCAGGAAAAGTAAAATAATCCCATACATAAGAGGGCTTTTGTTTCCTCGCTCTTTGCCTCAAAACAGTGCTGCTAGTGCTAGCCTCACTCTCAGAAGAGCTCTGCTGTTCTGCCATCGTATCACAAAGACAACCCAGCTCCTTCTCCTAAGGGATCACAAGCAGAAATGAGAGGAATGGGTGTGGTGTAGGAGAGTTCTAGAACTGAAAGTAGTTTCAACCAATCAAAAGTTGTGTTTCATGATCACATGACCTACCGTACGCTTACGGTGCGCTTACGGTACGCTTACGGCAAAAGTGCGCATGCGCGTATAAAAGACACGCGCACGCGCGCATGCGCAAAACAGGCACTACCCGACACTTCCGCGTAACGTGCGCGTGTAGCGTACGCGCGCACGCTTCCCGCGCGGCTACGCAAATTGCGTAACTATACGCAAGCAGCGTAGAAAAATTACGGGCGTTGCGTAAACCGTACGCTTACCGTAAGCTTACGGTACGCGTACTAAAAAAATAATAAAAAAAAATAAAAAAAGTACTGCAAATAAATTTTACATGTTTATTTTAAAAAATATATTTAAAAAAAACATATTAAAGAATTTTAAAAATTTAACCATAGTCTTTATAAAAGGTAAGAAAAATAAAATAAAAATATGTTAAAAAAAATAGAAGAAAAAAAAAACAATTAGCATTTAAAAAACCTTGCAAATTCACTGAAAAAACCATGGGTTTCACACACGTTATAGTTAGGAATTAGCATTTAAAAAACCTTAGAAATTCAGTGAAAAAACCATAGGTTTCACACACGTTATAGTTAGGAATTAGCATTTAAAAAACCTTAGAAATTCAGTGAAAAAACCATAGGTTTCACACATGTTATAGTTAGCTGGACATTTTACTCGTAAAAAACCAATGAAATTCCCCCGTTATAGTTAGTTCAGCTAACTATAACTCGCGCGCCCGCAATGCACTGCTGATGACGTCACATATTACATCACTCATGACATGGTCAGTGACATCACTCATGACATCACTGATGACATCTCAAATGACATCACTGATGACCTCACTGATGACATCATCCTTGTGATAGAGTGGCAGACCTCCTCTTCCCCTAATAAAACCTTTGATACACACAATCAAAAATAGAGACTAAAATTTACAAAACAATGGACATACCAATAACAGTTACAACAACCTCTTCAGTAATTCTAAGATCCACATACACATCCACTCATTCACCAACAGTCCAATACAGTCACTCATACATGTACTCACTTATCATATGTACTCATACACCTATACATCCTATTACACAACGCCACTCATCCATAGAGCTACTCACACACATAGTCACTCATGCTAATAAAGAATCAAACATACATTTACTTGCATATACAGTTATACACACACCACCACACTTACTTCTACGGAAACTTACACATACTTAGTCTTTTTAACAATCACTTATAGAAACACATACTTATTCATACAGGAACTCTTTCAATCTCTCACTCTCACATATACTCACATATATAAACCAATAGTCACATATACTAGTTTTAAACATATGTAGTTACTCATAAAGACACTATTGAGACAGTCATTCACTCACTAACACACCCATACACACACTCATCCACCCATGCAGTCCTGCACACATGCTCTGTTCAACACATACAAACAGTGAGTCACTCATTCATGCACCTATGCACTACGTCATACCCCCCACCGAACCATGCAGACACTCATACTGATACTCAAAAAACCAACTAATAACCTATATAGACACCCATGTAGCTACTCTCCAACCCATGCAGCCACTTATACACAAAGTGAGAGACTGATACAGATATTTATATATTTAAACATTACTCACTAAGCCATGTATTCACTATGATACACTTAATCAGTCAGTTACACAATCAATTTTTCAAAAAGAAATCATCCATTTAGACAGTAATATACCCATTTATTCTTCCATCGACCTTGAGATATACATATATAAAACATATTTAATTTTCAGAAAAACACACATTCACTGGATGATGTCATCAGTGATGTCATTTGAGATGTCATCAGTGATGTCATGAGTGATGTCACTGACCATGTCATGAGTGATGTAATATGTGACGTCATCAGCAGTGCATTGCGGGCGCGCGAGTTATAGTTAGCTGAACTAACTATAACGGGGGAATTTCATTGTTTTTTTACGAGTAAAATGTCCAGCTAACTATAACATGTGTGAAACCTATGGTTTTTTCACTGATATATATATATATATATATATGTATGAGGTACCTAGGGGCTGATGACACTAGGAAGTTATTATAACACTAAAATTCCAGTGTATTTTCCATAGACTTCTTTAAGATAGACTACCTCAAACATTCTGAATAGAATTACACCAAATTTGGCAGTAAGCTAAATCTTGGAGCACAGATTGAATTTTTGTGATTTGGTGTTAATCCATTTAGTAGTTTTTGAGAAAGTAAGGGTCCTGAACATGTTTCTAAAAAAGTATAAGGGGCATATAGGGATACATGACCCACGGGGACATTGGAAAATCCAGAGGGACCCACCTTGAGCCAAAAACAAACAAAGTAATCAGAACAGAATGCCATGATACTGCGGCGCTCTCGTTGGATCTCAACAATAAAATGGTAGCCGGGCCACATTTATTAGGTTTACGTCCCAGGGAGTACAACCACAGGGCTGTATCAATAAAGCGGGGAGGGGCTGTGTGGCCCTCTCTCATAGCATCCAGGGGTTGAAATCATACAAAATTTGGAGGGACGCGTGGCTCCCTCTCTGAGCCATTAAAAGCCAGGGGCCATCCCATAGCAATTACTGGTCCTGGGGACCCATCCCCTGGTGCCAGCTCACCAGTGATGCTCAAAGGGGCCCACCCATTGGGCTGAATTTATAATGGGGAATTGGCTGCGTGACCCCCTTCCCCAAGCCTCCAGAGGCCAAGGTGAGCCAAGTCAAGTACTTTAAGGGAGGCTGGCAGCATGGGCCTGTGTTTCTGAGAGAGGGTCGATTTTATATCATAGCGTGCCCCAGGCCCATTCTGTCCACACCTGAAGTATGAGACCCTTGTCCTTGCCCTGCCAGCCTAATTTGTAGGCCGTGTTAAATTGACCAGAGGGTCCTGTGTTACTATATACTCTGCAAACACGCCCCCTGACGCGTTTGCAGAGGGGGAGCGGGGTCCCTGGGGGCCAACTAGCCCACCAGGAACCTCCAGTATGCACCATCTTAGGAGATTTTAACTTCTATTTGGGGGACACCATGGATGCAGACAATGTTAAGCTTCAGGAAATATTTGGTGGTGGGGAACTTATTCAACTTGTCTCAGACCCCACTCACAAGGCTGGTCACACCTTGGACGGAATCTTTTCTAACAACCCCAACATTAAGTTTACTAGTGTAATGTCAGTTCCTTGGTCGGACCACGCCGTCGTCTTTTTTGAGATTTCTCTCACTACGCCCTCTAAGCCAACATTCGAACCCTTACCTAGGATCGAAACTAGAGCTTGGAAAAATATTAATAGTGAGGAATTTGAAAACTATCTGAAGTCAACTTTGGATGTTCGGCCTTTGTCGGTTGATAAGGCCACGAAGGCATATACCGAATGGCTAGATTCGGCCTGTAAAGGTGTAGCCCCAGTTAAAGTCTGTATCCCTAGGAGAATGACACCTTCGGCCCCTTGGTATGATGATAAATTAAAACACAAAAAAGTGGAATGCAAACGATTAGAACGTGCATGGAGGAAGGATTATACCACTACTGCCAAGAGGGCGTACAGAGATAGCCTGTACAGCTATAAAAACTGCTTACTGAAACAAAAAAGATATTCTACGGGGAAAATCCTCCAAAAAATAATTATTTAATACAGTTTTAAAACTTACAACACCCACCCTGGGAAAACCTCACGGCAACTCCGAATTTTGTGAAATCCTTGCCTCCGCCTTTCAAGATAAAGTGGGTACAATCTTTTCATCCTTCAGCAATTCGCTGGCAGATGGTTTAAAGATGGATGCTTGGAATTGTACTATAGACACTAAGACAATGTCCTCTTTGAATTGTTTTGAGGCTATGAGCACCCAGGATACCGTTAAACATCTGCAAGTAATTAAATCAGGATCTCCTTTAGATCTCTGCCCAGCACAAATAGTTAAACTAGCGTCCAATACTATTGGTGCCGCTCTTGCCTCTGTTTTTAATAGTATTTTTAAGCATGCCCTGTTTCCTAAAATTTGGAAAAGAGCCTCAATCCTCCCCCTTCTCAAGAAAGCCAACCTGGATCCTAAAGAGCTGAACAATTATAGGCCCATCTCTCGACTCCCTCTACCAGCTAAGCTGATAGAAAGGGAAATGAACAGTCAGCTGAGTGCTTTTATCAATAATAATGGACTCCTTGACCCCACCCAGTTCGGCTTTCGTACAGAACATAGTACAGAGCTTGCGCTGATTAAGTCAACGGAGGAGATCAGAGAGGTAGTGGATCAGGGTGGCGCGGCAATTCTGACCTTTCGGCGGCCTTTGATACGGTCCACCATGAGGTATTGTTGGACCGCTTAGGCGGAAAGGGGGTAACTGGTAAGGCCCTTGCCCTTTTAAGATCCTTTCTTTTAGATAGAACGCAAACAGTGGACATGGGCACTGATTGCTCAAAGCCTTTTTCTTTGCCCTGTGGGGTTCCGCAGGGCTCGGCCCTCAGCCCCACGCTATTCAATATATCTGTTTACCCTTTGGCAGCCCTTATTCGATCTTTTGGCTGCCAATTGACCTCTTATGCCGATGACACTCAAATAGTGCTATCCGTTCAAAAAGGCAAAGAGGCTGAGGCCGGTCGGGATTGCTACAAGTGCATGCAGTCCATTGCTGACTGGATGTCAGCAAATTGTCTCAAGCTGAACGCAGGGAAGACTGAGGTGATTATTTTTGGTAATCCCTCAAATCTCTGGTCCTCAAATTGGTGGCCACACTCTCTGAGCTTACCTCCAGTCCCCACTAGAAAGGCAAAAAATCTGGGAGTAATGATGGACTCTAGACTGCCCTTTGCTGATCAGATAGGTAAAGTGGTGTCATCCTGTTTTTATATACTCAGGATCATGAGAAAAATCAAGCGCTTCCTCTCGGATGACAGCTTTAGGACAGTAGTAACAGCACTTATTATGTCTCGTTTAGACTACTGCAATGCCTTATACCTTAACTTTCACAAAAGGCAGCTTAATCGACTGCAAGTAGTACAAAATGCGGCCGCCAGAGTCCTTTTGGGTACCCCCAAGTTTGTCTCAGTAAGGAATGGACTCCGGGACCTTCATTGGTTACCAATGAAGCAGCGGATTGAATTCAAGGCTCTTTGTCTGGTCTTCAAAACCCTGGAGGGTCGTGGGCCGGCCTTCATGAGTAAATACCTTCAATGGTATACCCCCTACCGAGGGTCCTTCATTCAACCAAGGCAATGCTGGTAAAAGTCCCACGTGTTAAAACAGCCAGCTGGGGGGGTAGGAGCTTTTTCTGCTGTGCTGCAAAAGTTTGAAATGCCTCCCTCTGCAGCTTAGAGCAGCAGCTGGGCTCCTAGAATTTAGGAGGGGCCTTAAAACCTGGCTTTTTTCTTAATTTATTCTATGCAATCTAACCTCTATCTGACCAGTAGGCAACGTTTTCAGCACCAGGACACCTAACGGTAACAGTGCGCTTTACAAGCTCTATTAACATAACATAACAGGGGGCTGCATTGCAGAGAGGTGTTCTGAGGCCACGTCCCCTTTTACACCTCTCTGCAATGCAGCTCTGTGGCGCTTAATGGAGGTACCTGGTGGGCTAGTTGAACCCCAGGGGACCTCAGGATTCAAGGGGAGTTAGTCTCCCAACTTAAAACGCACCCCACGGTGCGTTTGCACAGTGGTGAAGGTAGGGGGCGGGGCCTTAGGTGATACTGTGCAAACACGCCTTGTGGCACGTTTTTAGTTGGGGAATTCATTCCTCTTCAATCCAGAGGTCCCCTAGGGGACAACTAGCCCACCAGGTACCTCCACTAAGCGCCACTGAGCTGCGTGGCAGAGTGTTGTAAAAAGGGGTGTGGCCTCTTAACAACTCTCTGCAACACAGCTCCCTGGTGCATACTGGAGGTACCTGGAGGGCTAGTTGGCCGCCAGGGAAGCTCAGGATTCAAGGAGACTTAATCCCCCAACTTAAAACACCCCACGGGGCGCGTTTGCACAGTGGTGAAGGTAGGGGGTGGGGCCTGAGGTGATGTGTGTGCAAACACACCCTGTGGCACGTTTTAAGTTGGGGAATTAATTCCTCTTCAATCCTGAGGGTGGGGACCAACTAGCCCACCAGGTACCTGCAGTAAGTGCCACGGAGCTGCGTTGCAGAGTGTTGTAAAAAGGGGCGTGGCCTCTGAACACCTCTCTGCAATGCAGCTCCCTGGTGCATACTGGAGGTACCTGATGGGCTAGTTGGCCCCCAGGGGACCTCAGGATTGAAGAGTAATTAATTCCCCAACTTAAAACACGCCACAGGGTGTGTTTGCACACGTCACCTCACGCCCCGCCCCCTTCCTTCACTATTGTACAAATATTCCTGTAAAATCAGCCGAACTACGAATTCCGATTTACTCACCTGTTATCAGGAGAGAACCCAGGGCTGCATCTTTTAGCCCAGCACTGACCCTGAAAAGTAATTCAAAGCGTACTTACCAGTAACTTGTATTTCCTGCCATAGGAATCCATTGTGTGGTTTTCACCAGAAAATTTTCTAAGTGTCCATTTTTCAAACGTACAAATATTCCTCTAAAACCAGCCGAACTACGAATTCCGATTTGCTCACCTGTTATCAGGAGAGAACCCAGGGCTGCATCTTTTAGCCCAGCACTGACCCTGAAAAGTAATTCTAAGCGTACTTACCAGTAACTTGTATTTCCTTCCATAGGAATCCATTGTGTGGTTTTCACCAGAAAAGTTTCTAAGTGTCTATTTTCACAAACCAAAAATATTCCTAAAAAATCGTCTGTATGACTTAAACACATTCTTTCAACTGTTTACAGGAGGTTGGCCAGTGCTGGATCCAGGATCCACCACTGAGTAAGAAAAAGTAACGATAACACTACTTATCTGCTAAGTGAATTTTCTGCCATAGGATAACATTGGTGATTCTATGGGAAAAAGTTTCTAAGTGTCAACTTTTAAAATACAATAATAGTCCTTAAAAATTACTACTGTAACCAAAGCGCTTTTATTCAACTGTTTACAGGAGATGTCCAAGGATTGAATCTAGGATCCAGTCCTGTGGTTATTAAAGTAATCCATAAAGTAACTAATTGCATTTAATTAGAAATTCACATTGAGCTCAATGTTGCTTTGTGTTTGAAATTGTGTTGCCCATTGCAACAACTGTAACTACTGTACTTAAAAGTCTGTTGCCTATTTGCCAAGTATTTACATTAAATTAATTCATTCGGAGAAAGTATATTTTGTATTGTAATGTATAATGTAATTATGATGTAATTAAAAAAATATATGTAAACTTAAATAGTTTTAAAAATGTAGTAAATCAGTATCAAAAAAATCAGTATAACAATTAATACATTAAAAATTGTCATTTGGGGGCGTGGCCAAGATGGCGGGGTGAGCGGACGCTTCCTCCCGTAGCTCCTCCGGCCCGGCCAAGCTTGAGCCCTTTTCTTATGCTTTTCTCCCCCCGCTGAGGCTCAGCGTGGAAGAGGAGCGTGGCGAACCACCTGGTGCGCACGTTGTTGCCGTTTTGGTTCTGATCGCCTCGGGGGAAGCCCCCAAAAAGTCCGATCAAGCTCGAGGAGCGAAGGAGGGCCTGAGAGGCGGAGCGCATCGGAGTGCTGTCCGGGCGCCTCGGTTGGGCCTGGTGCTGAAAGTTGCGATCTGGAGGGAATCTGGCCCGTCGTTCGACGGAGGGTGAAGGAGCCCTGCGGGAGGGGACCCGACGGTGCGGAAGACTTCGGACGGGTGCTTTGGCACTCAGACCTGTGTCGGCGACACTTCGCACTGTGTAGGCCCCTGTCCCTTGGCCGAAGTACGGCTGACTCTCTGTTGGGGTCGGACCATCTGGGCCCCTGCGTGGGATAGACTGAAACCGGCGGTGGAACCTATTTGATTGCTGTGCGTTTTGGGGGCCCCGGTGGTGTCGCCGGGCCTGGTCGCTCTGCCCTGCCTCGCCCTGCCGCCATCTTGTCCCCGTGGGATCAGTGGTGTTGGCCTTCACCGGAGCCCTGGCTGGCGGATGTATGTGACCGCCGCTGCTGCCGGGCTGACTTTTTGGGGGATGTGCTGATGAGGAGCCCCCCACTGTAGCTTCCATTCCTGTCTCGGATGGGCACCCGCGGCTGGTGGTGACCGGGCTGGACCGCCATCTTGTCACCTGTGACGCAGCGACCCTGCTTGTGGGGGACACCCACGTCGAGTGCTCGCCAGCAGCTGGGCATCCCTGGGGCGGCTGGACCAGTGCCCGACCGCAGTGCTTGCGATGTCTGGAAGAGGAGGCTCGAAGAAGGGGGAACGCACCCTGCCGGACATGCTTGGCAGGTCCCAGCAACTGCGGGACAGAACACAGCCTTCGCCGGGGACCTCCCGGGCCTCGGCGGACGTGACTGGGGGGGAGCCACCCGTCACGAAGACCTTTATGGAGGAACTGTTTAGCTCCCTCAGGGAGGACTTCCAGACACTGAAGCGGGAGGTGGCCAGCGAGGTCCAGGAAGTGCGCAGGGAAGTGGAGGGCCTTGGCGAGCGCGTTGAAACGGTGGAGACGGAGGCCCAACGCCGGGAGGAGGAGATAGTCCATCTTCAACAGGACGTTCTCCGCCTCCGGGAGCAGTGTGTTGAGCTCCAGGCCCACTCTGAGGACCTTGAGAACAGATCACGGAGGAACAACATTCGAGTGCGTGGTGTGCCGACTGCAGACGAGGGGTCCGATCTGGGGAGCTACCTGCGGGACCTGTTCCGAGAGATCCTGGGGGAGGCTGCGGACTTCCCCATTAGCATTGATAGGGCACATAGGGTTGGCCGGCAGCGCCAATCATCGGCACCTCCACCGGACATTCTGGCCTTCCTGCCCGATTTCCCGCTGAAGGAACGCATCATGACTGAGGCCCGCAGGAAACAGCCCCTGACTTTCCGGGAGCGGCCGGTGGCGCTTTACCAGGACCTCTCCGCCATCACGCTGCAGAAACGCAGGTCCTTCAGGATTGCCACTGACTTTTTGCGCGAGCACGAGACGCCGTACTCTTGGGGTCATCCCTTCCGCCTGATCTTCCAATGGAACGGGGTGCTACACCAGCTACGCTCCTTGCAGGACATTTGTGGAGTCCTGGGGCTTACGGCGGCGGAGGAGGAAGGAGCTACACCGTCGTGGAGGGCCTCGGAGAGACGGAGCCGGCGGCGGTCGGCGAGGCGATGATCAGCGGCCAGCGCAGGGCGTCCTGATTCCCCTACCATCAGGGCGGACATGGCCGACGCTTTGAGGGCGGCGGCCAGGGACTCGGCCGGCTCCACCGGCGTGGCCTTGACGGCCTAACACTCACTCCGGGGGGAGATGCCTTTAGCTTCTTTAAATGCTGGGTTCGGGGCGGGGGGGTCGGGGGGAGCGGCTGGAGGTGAGTGGCTGGACGTCCACTTCGTTCCTTTCTACGGACTTGCCCGTTTTGGGGCTTGACTGGGACAATGGGGTGTTTGAGTTTGCGTTTGGCTAGTTGCCAGGGTTGTGTTTCGGGTGGGTGTAGGGGTTGTTCTGGGGTTGGGGAGGTCCCGTCCGACGTTGTCCATGCCCACGCTTGGTCTGTTATGGCTTGTCCTGCGCGGCTGCCCCGCGCGCCCCACCCGCTGAGCCCCTGCCCATTGCACGGCGCTCCCGATCCCCGAGAGGAATGTCGGCTCTAAAGGTAGTGACCCTTAATGATCAGGGTCTGAACAACCCCGTGAAGCGCAGAGCGATCTTATCTTTGCTGGAGGGGACGCAGGCGGACATTTGCCTTTTACAGGAGACCCACTTATTGTCCCGGGATTGCCATAGGCTGCGCTCTGCTAAGTTCCCTACCCAGTTCTTCTCCTCGGCAGCGAACAAGACGGCGGGGGTAGCCATTCTTCTAGCGAGCTCCTTTAGGGGGGAGGTTTTGTATAAGTGTGATGAACAGAAGGGGAGGCTTCTTGCGTATCGCATGCGCTTAGGAGGCATAGCGTTTACGGTTGGCTCCGTTTATAGCCCAAACGACCACCAAGAGCGTTTCCTAGACTCCGTGTTGGTGGATGTCACTGCTTCCCCCGACCGCCACATCATTCTGGGGGGAGACCTTAATATTGTCTTCGATTCTGTGATGGACAGATCGGCGCAGCGCTTCCCGCAGACGGGGGAACTGTCCCAGGCTGTGAAGACCCGGATTGCGGAAATGGACTTACACGACCTTTGGCGCTCCATGCACCCCACGGATAGGGACTACTCTTACTTTTCACACGCACATCGAACCTACTCACGGCTGGACTACCTTCTGGTGAGTGGACCGATGCATGCCGCTGCCACGGCGGCGGACATCGGGGTCCTGACCTTGTCTGACCATTCACCAGTCACCGGCGTTTTCCAGTGGCCGGCGGCCTCCCCCTCTCGGGGGGTGTGGCGCCTCCGGGATACCCTTTTACACAAAAAGTCTGTAGTGCAGCGCATTGGGGAGGTCATACAGGACTACCTAACTCACAATAGCAACACCGACACTTCGCAGGCGACACAGTGGGCGGCATTGAAGGCAGTCCTCCGGGGGGAATTTATCTCTATCTCCGCAGCCGAAAATAGGGAGCGGCAACGGAAGAGGGACGAGCTGACCGTTCAGGTCCGGGAGCTTGAGCAGGTCCACCGCCGTACGGGGGCGCCACGGGTGTGGAGGCAGTTGAAGGCTGCGAGGAAGCTCCTGTCGGCATTGGATCTTGATAGGGCGGAGTATGCCGCCTTGCGCTTGAAACACGCCTTCTACACTGGGGGGGACAAATGTGGCAAGCTCCTAGCACACCGGCTCCGGGTCACGCAGCAGCGTGGCGTCGTGAAGGAACTGGTGGGCACGGACGGGGTGGTCGTCTCCGGGGACGCAGAGGTAGCGGAATCTTTCCGCGGCTTCTACGAAGCGCTGTATGCGGAGGAACCCTCCTCGCCACAGGATGCCGAAGGCTATTTGGAGTCGGTGACCCTTCCGGTGCTGGATCCGGCTCAGGCGGACCACCTGGAGCGGGATATCCATGTTGAGGAGGTGACATCCGCTATCGCGCGGCTGAAGCATGGTAAGGCCCCGGGCCCGGACGGGTACACGTCTTTGTTTTATAGGACTTTTTGCACGGCTGTGGCCCCTGTCCTTACTCGGCTATTTAATTCCTTTTCCGAACCGGGAGCCATCCCACCGGATCTCCTGAGGGCGACGGTCGCGGTAATTCCGAAACCTGGGAAGGACCGGGCCCTCCGCGGTTCGTATCGACCCATCTCGCTCTTAAATGTCGACCTCAAGTTGTATACAGGGATTCTAGCGTCCAGGCTGGGTCCACGCCTCCCCGGATTGGTGGAGGCGGACCAGGCTGGCTTTGTACCCGGCAGACAGACGGTTGACAATACCAAGCGGGTGGCGCATGTTCTGGAGAAGGCCTCGCGGATCCCGGGGGAGCGGATGTTGCTGTCCGTCGACACGGAGAAGGCCTTCGACAGAGTTCACTGGCCGTATCTCGAGCTGGTTCTCAAGAAATTGGGAATCGGGGATAAGTTCCGCACCATGGTATTCAACTGTTATAAGCATCCTTCAGCGTCGGTGCGGGTCAACGGGTGTAGCTCCGGTGGGTTTGCCATCGAACGCGGCACAAGGCAGGGCTGCCCCCTCTCGCCGCTCTTGTTTGCCCTCTACATGGAGCCGTTTGCTCAGAGGATTCGCGATAACCCGGATGCGGTTGGGGTCCGGATGGGCCAGTATGTCCACACTGTCAGTCTCTACGCGGACGATGTCCTGTTGACCTTGGACGACCCTAGGAGGTCGCTGCCTGCTTGCCTCCAGGAACTAGACGCCTTTGCCTGTGTGGCCGGCTTCAAAATGAATATGAGCAAGTCGGTGGCGTTAGACGTGTCCCTGGCTGCGGACACCAGGAGGGACCTTCAGCGACTCTTCCCCATGCAGTGGTCCTCCTCCACGGTGCCATACCTGGGGATTCTGCTGGCGCCCACATTACCGGAGATGGTCACGGCTAACTATGCCTCCCTCAGCAGGAAGATCAAGGAGGAGCTTGGTCGCTGGAGCAAAGGCCTACTGTCCTGGCTGGGGCGAATCGCGGCGGTTAAGATGACGGTGCTGCCCCAGATACTGTATCTTTTCCGGGCCCTCCCTCTCCAGCCCCCGGTGGGCTGGATACGACAAATGCAGGCTGACATCTCCCGCTTTGTCTGGCAGGGCCGCAAGCCACGAATGAAGAGGGTCCTCTCCACGCTTGCTCCGGAGGCGGGGGGCCTCGGTATTCCGGACCTCCGTAGGTACTTTCAGGCGGCACAGCTGCGATATTTGGTGGAGTGGAGCAGGTGGGAGTCCGACAAACACTGGCTCTTTCAAGACCAGGCAGTGGCGGGCCGCACTTTACAAGAGGTTCCATTCTTGCGCCGCGCGCACCGCCCCCCTAACCTTTACGCTTCTTTTATTACGCGGGTCCCCCTGCGGGTGTGGGACGCAGTCTGTGAGGCTCGGGGCCTCACCACCTTCCCTTCGCCGTTCACACCCATAGCGGGCAACCCGGACTTCTCCCCAGGGATGGAGCCGGGAGTTTTCTCCCATTGGGTGCAGGCGGGCTGCAGGGCGCTCTTCCAGATCTATGGCCCGGAGGGAGTGACTCCGTTTCAGCAACTCCGCCAGGAGTTCGGCCTGACGGAGCTGGACAGATTGCGCTACATGCAGGTTCGGCATTGGGCCCTCCAGCCCCAGGTGCGTGACACCGCTGCTCGTCAAATTACACCGTATGAGAGGTGGCTGGCTACCCGGACCTCCGACGCTAAGCTAATTACCGATCTGTACAAGTACCTACAACCCCCGCCGTTTCACTATTACAACCCGGGGAGGGAGCGCTGGCACAGGGAATTGGGTAGGACACTCAGCCACAAGGAATGGGACAAAATTGCGTATCGGGCGCGGCACTCTGCATATCACACGGGCCTTACGGAGACCTTCACTAAGGTGTCCACTTATTGGTATTACACCCCGGAGCGACTGTATGAAATGCATAAACATACTGACAAGGGGTGCTGGCGGGGCTGCGGGCAGGAGGGTACCCTCTCACACATTCTTTGGGATTGCCCCGTGCTGACCGCTTACTGGAAGGAAGTTTTGGACGAGGTGGATAAGCACTTTGAGATAGAGCTGCCGCGCTTCCCGGCGTATGTTCTGCTGGGCCTCCCCAATGACCTAATGTACCCACTGAAGTCCCGCAGGGGTAGGCAGATCGCGATTGCGCTGGGGTCTGCGGTCCAGAACATCCTTATCCACTGGCGCACCAACACTGTCCCCTCCATCACGGGTTGGTTGCATAGGCTTTGGCATGTGCTGGGAATGGAGAAGTTGTCGCTCACGGTGGCGGGGGAAATAGACCAATTTGAAGAGCTGTGGCAACCCTTTCTAGCGCTGCTGTCCACCGAATTCCGGGAGCTCACCTGTCCGAGGTATCTTAGGCTTCTAAGGCTGACGCCGCCGGTGACCCCGGCGGACTAGATCACATGTGAGACAGAGGCCTCCGGGGGGGGGGGCTTTTTGGTGAGGACTAATTTGACGCGGGACCATAGGACGGGGGGGGTGGGGTATTGTTTTTTCTTCCTTCCTTTCTTTACTGGGGGGATGGGGGATGGGGGGGGGTGGATTGTGCTTTGTCGAGTTGCTGCTGGCTTTCATTGCTCAGATTTGGGGTGTTGGATATGCACGCAGGGATTCCACAGTTTGCATTTCTAGCCTTTCGTTTACTGTGCCTTTCCCCTGGCCCATCGAGCTATCCATCGCCAACCCTCTTGAGTTGCACCTTTTTTCTTTGATTGTATTAACTGTACCCTAACCTCCTACCCCCCTCCCCCATGGTTTGTTTTGTTTCAATAAAAACGTTTTAAACATAAAAATTGTCATTTACAAAACCTTTGAAATTCACTGAAAAAACCATAGGTTTCAGGCCTCATTTAGTTAGGAATTAGCATTTAAAAAACCTTTGAAATTCATTGAAAAAACCAAAGGATTCAGGGGCGTTATAGTTAGGAATTGGCATTTAAAAAACCCTAGAAATTCACTGAAAAAACCATAGGTTTCAGGGGCGTTATAATTAGCTGGACATTTCCCTCGTACAAAACCCTAAAAATCCCCCGTTATAGTTAGTTCAGCTAACTATACCTTGCGCCCCCGCAATGCACTGCTGATGATGTCACATATTACATCACTGATGACATGGTCAGTGACATCACTGATGACACCATTGATGACATCTGAAATGACATCACTGATGACATCACTGTCATACTGGAGATACCTCAGGGACCCTCAGAATTGAAGGGGAAATAATTCCCCAATTTACAACTCGCCAGGGGGCGCGTTTGCACAATGGTGAAGGAAGGGTGCATGGCCTGAGCTGAAATATCTGCAAACATGCCCTGTGGCGCGTTTTAAATTGGAGAATTAATTCCTCCTCAATCCTGTGGGTCCCTGGGGGCCAACTAGTCCACCAAGTACCTCCAGTATGCGCCAGTGAGCTGTGTTGCAGAGAGGTGTTCAGAGGCCTCACCCCTTTTTACAACACTCTGCAATGCTGCTCCGTGGCACTTACTGAAGGTACCTGGTGGGCTAGTTGGCCCCCAGAGACACTCAGGATTGAAGAGGAATTAATTCCTCAACTTAAAACGTGCCACAAGGTGTGTTTGCACACTTGGTCACCTCAGGCACCGCCCCCTCCCTTCACCACTGTGCAAACGCGCCCCGTGGTGCATTTTAAGATGGGGATGAACTCCCCTTGAATCCTGAGGGTCCCTAGGGTGCAATTAGCCCACCAGCTACCTCCTTTAAGCGCCACAGAGCTGCGTTGCAGAGAGGTGTAAAAAGGGGCGTGGCCTTGGAACACCTCTCTGAATCGCAGTCCCCTGGTGCATACTGGAGGTTCCTGGTGGGCTAGTTGGCCCCCAGGGACCCCCAGAATTCAAGGGGAATTCGTCCCCCATCTGCAAACGCGCCAGGGGGCGCGTTTGCATAGTGCTGCACGGAGCAGGCGTGGCCTCCGGCGCGATGCCAGTCTTTTATTTATTTTTTCTTTTAAAGAAGGGGCTGTGTGGCCCCCCTTCTTTTTCTAATTTATTGGCCTTGGGGAACCCATTCCCCAGGGCCTGCCCCCTAATTTAAAAAAATAAAAAAATAAAAATTGGAAGGGGGCTGCGTTGCCCCCCTCCAGGGCCGGCCTTTGTTTTTTATTTATTTATTTATTTATTTTTTAAACTGGGGAGGGGGGTCACGTGGCCCCCCTCCCGGGCCACTTGTAGCCCCGGGGACCCCATCCCCCGGGGCTGACCCTCTCCGTTGGGGACCGTGGGAGGTCCCCAATCTCCCCACGGTCCCGCCGGCTCCCCGCGTCCCTCGGGAGCCGGCATTGCTTTTCCACACGGAGAGCTGCTAAGATGCAGCTCCCCGTGTGGAAAGCTGCGAGGCTCCTGCCCTGACATAGCAAACAACAGTGTCCTGTGGGTGGGCACCCCGGGACACGGCAGGATGTATAGGTGTATGAGTACATATGATGAGTGAGTACATGTATGAGTGACTGTATAGGACTGTTGGTGAATGAGTGGATGTGTATGTGGATCTTAGAATTACTGAATAGGTTGTTGTAACTGGTATTGGTATGTCCATTTTAGTTTCTATTTTTTAATGTGTTACTTTGATGGCTACAATTAGCCGAATAAAGTAAATATGACTCTGACTCTGAATGTGTGTATCAAAGGTTATATTAGGGTGAGAGGAGGTCTACCACTCTATCACAAGGATGATGTCATCAGTGATGTCATTTAGATGTCATCAGTGATGTCATGAGTGATGTCACTGACCATGTCGTGAGTGATGTAATATGTGACGTCAACAGCAGTGCATTGCGGGCGTTCAAGTTATAGTTAGATGAACTAACTATAACAGGGGGATTTCAATGGATTTGTACGAGTGAAATGTCCAGCTAACTATAACGCCCCTGAAACCTATGGTTTTTTGCGTGAATTTCTAAGGTTTTTTAAATGCTAATTCCTAACTATAACGTGCCTGAAACCTATGGTTTTTTCAGTGAATTTCAAAGGTTTTTTAAATGCTAATTTCTAACTATGCCTACAGAGATAGGACATGTGAAGAAAGAAGATAAAACGCACAGAAAGAAAAAATAGAAATGCAGAAAGAAGCAATAGAAGTCCTCAAAGACGAAGAAAAGTGCAGGAATAAGGAAAACATGCAGAACGAACAAACAGAAGAGTAAAAAGAAGCCTTGTTGCAAAATCATCCTGTACCCTCAACTTTTTCAGACGGATACTGGTGGTAACTGAGTCTGACTAACCAGTCCTAGAGCCAGTGCTATGTTAAAAGACACTTAGAATATAAGCTGGAAATTTCACTCAAAACCCTAGAAATTCTCCTGTTATAGTTAGTTCACCTAACTATAACTCGCACGCCCGCAATGCACTGATGATGACGTCATATATTACATCACTCATGACATGGTCAGTGACATCACTCATGACATCACTGATCCCTAGGGTCCAACCAGCCCACTATGTACCTCCAGTAAGTGCCACCTAGCTGCGTTGCAGAGGTGTAAAATGGGGCACGGCCTAGACCACCTCTCTGCAACGCAGCGCAGTGGTGCTTACCGGAGCCCTCGGGATTGAAGGGGAATTATTTCCCCAACTTAAAACGCACCACAGGGTGTGTTTGCACACGTCACCTCAGGCCCCGTCCTGTCCTTTCGCCACTGTGTAAATATGCCCTGTGGCCGTTCTAAGTTAAGAGATCAAGTCCCCTTGAAGCCTGAGGGTCCCTGGGGTGCAACTAGCCCACCAGCTACCTCCATTAAGCACCACAGAGCTGCATTGCAAAGAGGTGTAAAAAGGGGCGTGGCCACAGAACACCTCTCTGCAACACAGCCCCCTGGCGCATACTGGAGGTTCCTGGTGGGCTAGCTGGCCCCCAGGGACCCCCAATATTCAAGGGGAATTAGTTCCCCCTCTGCAAACACACCAGGGGGCGCGTTTGCATAGTGCTGCAGTGAGGGGGCGGGGCCTCCTCAGGATGCCGTTTTTTTAAGAAGGGGGCTGTGTGGCCCCCCTTCTTTTCCTATTTTTTTGGCCCTGGGGACTACATCCCCCAGGGCCTGACCCATTTTTTATTTTTACTGTGTTGCTCCCCTCCCCAGGCCACCTATGGCCCCTGGGACACCATCCCCCGGGGCCAGGCCTCTCGTTGGGGACCATGGGGGGGTCCCCACAGTCCCAGCCGGCTCTCCACCTCCTGCGGGAGCCGGCATTGCTTTTCCACATGGGGAGCTGCTAAGATGCAGCTCCCCGTGTGGAAAAGCAATTTGGTTTGTATTTTCAAAGAGAGAGCAGGTTTCCCTGCCCTCTCTTTCAAAATGCAAACCAAGTTTGCTATGGTAGGGCGGGAGCCTTGCGGCTCCCGCCCTGCCATAGTAAACTAAAGTGTCCCGGGGTAGGCACCCCGGGACACTACAGGAGCCGGCCCTGGGGGGTGGCGGTACCCAGGGCCATGACAAGGCTCCAGGAGGGGGCCCAGCAGCCTCCTCCCACATTCTACAAAGCCCCAGGGGGTGGTGGTCCCTGGGGCTGGGGTGTCCTGAGAGCCCCTCCACACATACTTTAAAGAAGCCCTGGGGTGGCATTCCCCGGGGCGGGGGGGCTGTGAGCCCCCACATATTTTTTAAAGCCCCCCATACACATAAAAACATTGCCCCCGGGACTTGGCCCCCTACGGGGGCTAATTAACAACGAAGCGTGGGGCAGCGCTTTTTTTTTTTTTACATTTCGGCCGAAATTTGTGCTGGGTGCGCGAATCTCGCCGATTTAAACCAAAAAATGTTTTTATCTTTTTGGGGCCCTGAGGGGTCCTTGTGGGACCCCCTGAGCAGGCCTCGGGGGTCAGGGTGTTTCTACCCTGCCCCCTATTTGCATTTTTCACATTTTTTTCTAAGGTTTCTTGTGCCTCGGTTCTACCGCTGAACGGAATGACACCAAATTTGGCAAAGAGATAGTCCTTAGTTCAGACTCGTGCCTTTTGCATAAATGGTGTGAATCCGTTCAGTAGTTACTGAGAAAATTAGAGTTAAAAGTACATAAATATCTATGGCCGGGGAGGATCCGCGGACCCTACCCGCACCGTAAGCGCACCCTCCCCGAACCAAGCGCGCACCCTCCCGATCGCGCACTGAATGCTAATTGGCTGTTGAGTGTCTGTCTACATTCGAAACCAGGAACTGTTTGTGGCCATTTTCTGCCTCGGTAGAAGCGAGGCTGAAGAAGCAATGGGAATAAGTGTGTAAAACATATAAAGGGGGCAGAATGGAAATACTCTGATCCTCTAGAGGTGCTTAGGGGGTCCCAGAAGGACCCCCTGGGCCCTCTTTTTTTTTTTTAAACATTTTAAACGGCGAAATGCGAGCACGGTGCACGCATCCTATCGCGTTGGGTGCACAGATTCTCTTGTGTTAGGTGCGCCGATCCACGGAAATGTTTTTTGAAAAAAGACAAGAAATCATTGGTTGTATGACTACTTTCTACCCTGAAAGGTAGGGTGTATATTTCTGTTTGTTAAAGGTATGATTCTTATTGGTTAACAAAAACAGATTATAAGGAACATTATATATGATAAGCTGATATGTTGAAAAGTCAAGCACACTTCCTGTCTTGTCTAGCAACATTGTGTGCTGAACTTGTGACCTGTGTGCTCAGTGCAGTGTTTCATGACCTGTTTCTATGGTAAGAGGCAGAAGGCAGATTGGGGGAAGGGTTGAAATGTATTTCAGTTGGAAAGGGTTGAAATGTTTAATCAGTAGAAATGTGTGTTTGCTTTTGAGTGTATGTGTGAAGGATTGTGATTTGATGTTTACATGTATATGTGTGAAAAATGAAAAGGAAACTTTTCCATTCTTTGTTTTTGCTGAGAGGTGCACAGTGCAGAGATTCTGTAAAAGAAAATCTGGTGTGTGACTGATATACTTCTTAATCTACAAAACAACTTGAAAGGTGAGTTATTTAATTGTGAGGGGATGTATGTAGAGTATTCTGATTTTAATCAGACTAATGCATTTCTACTGCTAAAGTGTAGGGAGTACTTTTTTTCTCTACAATCGTATTGACAGTGTGTGTGCATGTAGAAACCATTCTGTGATAAGACTTTGTGTTTTTCATGTGTTTGCAGACAGATAACTGTGCTGTTTTTATATTTTGGTAGAATTAGAAACCAGTCATTGTTTATGAATTTGTGAAATGAGTTATGTTATGTTTCTATACTAAAATGTAGTACTTCTTCTAGATGAAGAAATGTGTTTTGGTATAGTGCAATGGATAGTGTTGTTTGTCTAGAATCACACAGTGAGTATGTGTGCATTTGGGAACCACTGTGAGAGAAGCATTTGGAAACATCATGTATTTGCTGACAGATAACTGTTTTAAAACCTGTCATGTTGTCAAGTTTTAGTAGCATTAGAAACCAGTCTTTGCTTATGCATTGATAAAATAAGTCATGCTTTGACACTAATGTGCTGTACTTTAATATGTAGATTGTGTGTAGTCTCCTTACCCCTTGCATAGTAGTGAATGAGTTTTGGTAAGCTGCTAGGGATAGTGTTGCTTGTCTAGAATCACACTGTGAGTCTGTGTGTATTTGGGAACCACTGTGAGAGAAGTATGTGGTAATATCGTGTATTTGCTGACAGATAACTGTTTTAAAACCTGTCTTGTCAAGTTTTAGTAGCATTAGAAGGCAGTTTTTGCTTATGCTTTGATTAAATGAGTTAGGCTTTGACACAAAAGTGCAGTCCTGAAATATGTAGATTGTGTGCAGTTCCCTTACCACTTCCACAGTAGTGAATGATTTTTGAAAAACTCCTAGGTATAGTGGTTGTTGTCTAGAATCACACTGTGAGTCTGTGTGCATTTGGGAACCACTGTGAGAGAAGCATTTGGTAACATCATATATTTGCTAACAGATAACTCTTTAAAACTTGTCATGTTGTCAAGTTTTAGTAGCATTAGAAGCCAGTCTTTGGTTAAGCATTGATAAAATGATTCATGCTTTGACACTAAAGTGCAGTACTAAAATATCTAGTCTGTGTGCATTCCCCTTACCCCTTCCACAGTAGTGAAATAGTTTTTGTAAGCTGCTAGGGATAGTGTTGCTTGTCTATAATCACACTGTGAGTCTGTGTGCATTTGGGAACCACTGTGAGAGAAGCATTTGGTAACGTTGTGTATTTGCTGACAGATCATTGTTTTAAAACCTGTCATGTTGTCAAGTTTCAGTAGAATTAGAAGCCAGTTTTTGCTTATGAATTTATTAAATGAGTCATGCTATGACACTAATGTGCTGTACTTAAATATGTAGATTGTGTGCAGTACCATTACCTCTTCTAGACTAGTGAATGAGTTTGGGTAAAATGCTAGGGATAGTGTTGCTTGTCTGAAATCACACTGTGAGTCTGTGTACATTTGGGTAAGGATTGTGAGAGAAGCATTTGGTAACATAGTGTAAATGATGACAGATAACTGTTTTAAAATCGGTCATTTTGTCAAGTTTTAGTAGCTTTAGAAGCTATTCTTTGCTTATGCATTGATAAAATGATTCAGGGTTTGACACTTAGGTGCAGTACCATGTACTATTCTCTTCACTGTGCCTGAACTGAAAATGTAAAAGTTTTACCCAGGCACTAACCTAGCAGTAGTCCGATGATTTGTCAGTTTCCAAGTACTCATGTTGTGAACCATACATTACCACATAGATTGTTTCAAATGTCTATGCAGTATGCATGCAGTCTTCTAACATACTATACACTTGTCTTTCACATTTTCAATTCGCTAGTCAGTATCCATACACTTCCAGGAAACACCCTGTAACTCCCATTGCAGTCCTCTAGTGACCCATTCAGCATCATGTACTAATCCATTCACTGTGCCAAAACCCAAACACTTATAAATTCACCAAGATACTATCTTTGCAGTGCTCTAATCATTTAGTCAGTGCCTAAGTATTCATGCACTGAGCCAGGCCTTAGCACATGGACTGCTTCCAACCCCTATCCACTATGTATGCAGTCTTCTAACCACCTAGACACTTGTCTTTCACACTTTCAATTCCCTAGTCAGTATCCATACAGTCCAGCAAACATCCTATCACTCCCTTTGCACTCCTCTAGTGACCCATTCAGTACCAAGTACTAATCCATTCCCTGTGCGAAAAGCCTACCACTTATAAATTCACCTAGGCACTCTCCTTGCTGTACTTTAATCATTCAGTCAGTACCCAAGTACTCATGCAGTGAGCCGGGCCTTAGCACATGGACTGCTTTAAATGCCTATCCAGTATGGATGCAGTCCTCTAATCACCTACACAGTTGTCTTTCACACCTTCAATTCCCTAGTTAGTATTCAAACACTTCTAGCAAACACCCTGTCACTCACCCAGTGTGTCGCCTTATAGTACTGTTATCATTTAGTCAGTTAGAATGTAGTCTTTTAGTGAAGTAGGCTTTAGGACATGAACTGCTTCAAAGTAGTATGCACTATGCATGTAGTGTTTTAAAGATCATCACACTTGTGGTTCAAGGCTATAGTTTCTTAGTCAGTTTTTATATAAAATGTGTTTGTACAGTAATGGAATAGTATAAGTTTGAAAGTTATTAATATACATTTATTTGTGACTCTTTTTTACAGATACAGAACAGGAGTGTTTCTCATCTGTTTGCACTCTTCTCATGCCAGATTGTATGGATGAAGAGTCCTTAGGTGTTTCATCATACTTGCTGTGCCGCACAGGTATTTTTTGTTAGGATCCCCTCGTAACAGAACTATTTTGCAAATCTTGTGCGTGACGAAGGTGGCATTTGTCTTTGTTTGCCCCTCGAGAAAAGTAGAAATTTTCCACACCACTGAAGGAAAACGTTGTGGGCGTGGTGCATCCTCCAAAAATTAATCCTTAGATTCGGTGAATATTTTAAAGCGACAACATTTACAGTTTTTGTAAGTTAAACTTATAAAATTTTGTTAGCAGTATGCATTGTATATATCTGTGATTTGTATCTTGTTTTTTTTTTTAGAATAGCATGTTGTTTTTTTTTAACAATCTTTGAGATTGTTTTTTTTTTGCCCGCTGTTAAGTGATGAGTACGATTGAAATCACAATTTTTAGTGAAATTTAATATATTCTGAGAACAGCAAAAAAGGCAAAAAAATTACTTTGTGGCAATTATGCTGTGTTGTAAAAAATGTATTATTACATGTTATAATTTTTTTTCCTTTTCTTTCACAGATTCAAATGTTAAAATAAGCAATTTATATGAATTTAGATTGAATGAAAATGTGAAAAAAATGTGTACCATTTTTTATTCCTATTACTGTGAAGGCAAGTTTAACTAAGTCTCAAAATGCAGAATGAGGAGGTCTGCAAGATGCTACAAAGTTGAAACATGTTTCTAAAAACACTCTGTTTATACCTATGCAGTTTTAAAATCTGACCATAATCAGATATTATGTGACCTGCAAAAAAAGAGATTTGAGGGGTTCATAATATTTCCTATTTTAGATATTGAAGGACCGCAATTATTTCAATCATTCTCCTTTGAACATCTTTGCAGACAAAACTCTGTGCTTACCTTCTATCATTCGCAAGGAATTTTAAAAACGGAAATATGTCACTTTTTGTAACATAGCTATTGCGCAAGATACTCTTTCATATTTACAAAGAGAGGAAAAGGCACTCTGTGCACTTTTTATACTCCATGTAAATACAACCTCATTATGCACACCACTTTGCGTTGAAAGGTTGTTCTATAATTGTTGTTGTGCATGATTGCACTGAATACTCATAGAACAAGACACATGTCTAGATTTATCAGAAATCATGAATCTCGATATGTGTGTGAATGCTGCACCATTCTAAAATTGGTGTAGGAAAGCACAACAAGGAGAATTGTTTTCATTTCTCCACATTTTTATATCTTCAATGCATGCTGAAATGTTCAGCATACATTGAAGGAGAAAAATGCATTTTCTCATTGTTTTTGTGCAGGAAGGTGTGTCTTCCTGCAGAAAAACAAACAGCACATGACACAGATATCCTTGCACTATGGTGCAAGTGTGCCTGTGTCACCACATGGCTGCAGTTTAAGCAGCCGTGCAGAGAGAAGCATAGATTTGCAACATATTTATGTACATATGTTGCATCCCTGTGCTTCGGAAGTACTTCAGCACACTGTAGTTAAAGAGGTAACTGTGTGATGCTCCAGCACTTCCTCATAGTTCTGCACTTATACATTCACCATACGCTACCAATGCATTCATTCAGTCAATGACGTACTACACATACATTCATCTAAACTTTCACACACTAACAAAGAAATTTAGCTCTTTTTTTTAAACCAGGAAAGTTAGTTCTTACAAGAACTTTTTTTTTCTTCTTTCTTCTTTTATATTTTGTGGGGGGTTTTCTAACAATTTTGTCATTTTTTTTGTTTTTCAGAAAAAAATAAAAATAGGAGAAACCAAACAATGAACTTCAGGGAACAATAAAAAAAACAACAAAAAAAACCTAGCAAATGTGACTTTCTTGCCGGCTGCAGATCAGATAGATCGACTGCTCACCATAGCACAAAGTCGCATTGCACTTAGTGCAGAGCACTTTTAAAAATTGAAATTGAGGACGGATGTCCAAGGTTTGGGCTGATGGATGCACTCTTGATGTGCTCGGCTGCGATGAGGTGGAAGGCGCAGGTGCAGGAGTGTTTCTCATCCGTCGGCACTCTTCTCGTGCAAGATTGTTTGGATGAAGGGTCCTCATGTGCTTCATCATACTTGCCGTGCCGCACGAGTATTTCTTGTTAGGATCCCCTCGCGACAGGACTCTTTTGCAAATCTTGCACGTGACCAAGGTGGCATTGGTCTTATTCTGCCCCTTGGGAAAAGTAAAAAATGTCCACACCACTGAAGAAAAACGTTCTTTGGGTGGTGCCTCCTCCAAAAATACATCCTCAGAAATATGAGGAGATGCAGGTGATGCCTGCTGCCCTGAAGCCATTTGTGGTTGAAAAAAGTTAGAGCTAAGTGTAAACTTAGTCTAAAAAATCTTCTTCTCTCCAAAGAGATGGTCCTCTAAAGAAGGTCAAAGAAAAATGATTGAAATGGGTGGGGTCTTTCAATAGTTAGAAGAGGAAGTGTAATGAACCAATCAAATCTCTTTTTTTGCAAGTCACATGGGATCCGCGCACCCTGCACTTACGCAGCAAGCACCCAGCGCGCATCCATGAAATTGAATTAAAAAAAATTATATGTAAAAATATATTACTTTTAAGACTAGTTTAGAGTTAGTCTTCAATTAATATTCACATGAAATACATAAATATGGTTTTTTAAATGTTAAATACTTCGCGGGATCCACGCACCTACCGAGTCATAGACGCAGATGACGCATCGCGGAAGCACGTAAACGTCGCGTTACGTACATCGAACGTGCCGCGTATAGGCTGGGAGTCGCGTACCGGTTGCATTGGAATCGCACACTAACCACGTACCCGACGCATACCATGCGCGGATGCTATCGCGTAGGGATCGAGAATGGTGGGCATAGGGTGCGCGGATACAAAAACATTGAAAAAAATATATAAAATAAAGTTTTGAACATGTAGTTAAAAAATATGTTGAAAAATATCAAAAAATATGTTTGAAAAACCCATTAAGTTCAAATAATATTTTTTAATTTTTAAAAGAATTAATTGAAAAAACTAAGTTTAAAAATGGTGATAAAAAAGTATTTTAAAAAAAATTTAATTAATGAAATTGACACACTGAATTTGAAAAATATACAAATTCAATCAAAATCATTAAACATGATATCTTCAGAGATAAGTTATAGATAGGAATTAGCAATTAAAAAACCTTTGAAATTCACTGAAAAAACATAGGTTTCATGCACGTTATAGTTAGGAATTGGGATTTAAAAAACCTTAGAAATTCACTTAAAAAACCATAGGTTTTAGGGGTGTTATAGTTAGCTGGACATTTCCCTCATACAAAACCCTAGAAATTCCCTTGTTATAGTTAGTTCAGCTAACTATAACTCGCGCCCCCGCCATGCACTGCTGATGACCTCACATATTACATCACCCCGCGATTTTCTGAAAAAAAAATAAATGTTTTTTTCACCCTTCGGGGTCCTTCAGGGACCCTCTGACAAAGACTAGGGGGTCAGGAACTCTCTACCCTGCCCCATTCTCACGTTCTCCACCTTTCTTTTTCACTGTCACACACAAAACACACAAAATGGCGGCTGACACTTCCTGATTTCGACCGATTCGAACGTTGACTGACATGTAACCACCAATCAGAATTACGCTCGCGCACGTTAAGGTGCGCGCACCGTGCGCGCACGGTGCGCACACGGTGCGCCCCTATATCTATTTATGTGCTTTTAACTGCAATTTTCTCAGGAACTACTGAACAGATTGACTCCATATATGCAAAAGGCACATCCCTGACCTGAGGACTACCTCTCTGCCAAATTTCAAGTAATTCTGTTCAGCCGTTCGGACTGTACCTTCGACTAAAGGTCCTATGGGAAAATGCATGGGGAAAACGCTTTTTGGGACCCCCATTTTTTCTCAGCCCCCGCTTGACGAATCCCCCCGAGACATTCAGGGTAGGAGCTGAGCGGAGCGCCCCATTAGTTTTGAAAATTTCGCGAAGATTCGTCAACCGGCGCCAAAGTTATTCAAAATAGAATTTTCAGATTTCCTATGGATCACAGTCCTAACTAGAACTATCTACTGGCGACCGCCAGTAGATAATATATTCACTGAAAAAACCATAGGTTTCAGAGGTGTTATAGTTAGCTGTGCATTTCACTCGTACAAAACCCTAGAAATTCCCCTGTTATAGTTAGTTCAGCTGACTATAACTCGCACGCCTGCAATGCACTGCTGATGATGTCACATGTTACATCATTCATGACATGGTCAGTGACATCACTGATGACATCTCAAATGACATCACTGATGACATCATCCAGTAAATGTGGTTTTCTTTAAAATGTAAATATGTATTATATATATACCAATCTGTATTGAATAATGAGTGGCTATATAAGTGTCTGGATGGAGGATTTAGTAGCTGTGTCACTGACCATGTCATGAGTGATGTAATATGTGACGTCATCAGCAGTGCATTCCGGTCGCGCGAGTTATAGTTACGTGAGCTATCTATAACGGGGGAATTTCTATGGTTTTGTATGAGTGAAATGTCCAACTAACTATAACACCCCTGAAACCTATGGTTTTTTCAGTGAATTTCTAAGGTTTTTTAAATACCAATACCTAACTATAACATGTCTGAAACCTATGGTTTTTTCAGTGAATATATATATATTTATTATACTATGTATACATGTGAAAATGTCTCGTTCCGCCTGTTTGCCTCGGTGGCACAGAAAAAATGGGTGGAACTGACGTCAGCACACCGACGAGGTCCTCTTATGGCTCCGATGACATCATACGGTGTCGCGAGCGGAGCCGTGCTATTATGAAGTCCTCGTCGACGTGGGAGAGCTAGGAAAGAATTTCCGTGGAATACTGGTGCAGGGGATATTCACCTAAGTGTTCAGGCTAATCCTGATGGAGCAACTGTTTATGTTGCAACTCCAGAAACCGAAACCAGTGATCCAAGGGCAGAGGCCCTGCAGATGGCACACGAGGTGGGGTGCCCAGTCGTGTGCACCAGCAGAGCAGCGAAGTGACAAGCACCACAACCCACAAAAAAGGTAACAAGGGCACTGAATAACACAGGATCTTCTCTTTGTATCTGGCGTCAACAACAAAGTTAAAATGCCCTATTACCAAAATGTAGAATTAGTGCTACAACAGTCTTCAAGAGGACCTGCAATGCCGCTTCTGCCTCCCGTACCCTGGAGGTGGCACATGGGTCACGCAGTACAGTCATACTGCGGTGGGACGCACTCTTGTTGACCTCTCATGGCACTGCTCCACACTTTAGGGAGGACACTTTCCATTAGCTATGTTTTCTGATGACGTGTCGCGCCGGCCCCGTCCAACAACAGAACTCCTTTAGATCCAAACAGACTCTTCCACTTTCTCACCGGAAGTGAAACCAGGCCACGCGGACACTTTCACAATAGAAAAGCTGGAAATGCAATTTTCGGTAAAAAAACCCACAATCCTTCCTCCTAATTAATCAAATAAATGTCTCACTGAAGAACAGGGGCCAGCTTCGATCAGTAAACAGCCGTTACAATGACTTCTTTACTTTGTGATACCATTACAACGCATGCATTACCACACATGCGTATTACATCGCGAAGTCATTACTGCACATTTGTTTAGAATGCATTGTAATTTACCATGTATGCCTTTACAACAAATTTTGTTGTAAAGGTATGTATGGTAAATGACCATGCCTTCTAAAAAACATATAGACGATCCACGTTGTAAGGAAACAGAGGCTGTTCCGTTTCCTCACAACGATGTGCACAGCGCCTCAGAAACGACATGAAGCAGGAACCACGAGGAGAGAGGAACCACGAAGAGTGAGAGGTAAGGGGGATTGGGCATGGGGTGTTTTTTTTTCTAGGGTTTAGGGTAGTGCAGTGGTGTTTGGGTAGTGTAGGGGGTTGTGCTGGGGTTAGTGTTTTAGGGTTTAGGGTAGTGCAGTAATGTTTGGGTAGTGTAGGGGGTCGTGCTGGGGTAGGGTTTTAGGGTTTAGGGTAGTGCAGTAGTGTAGGGGATCGTGCTGGTGGTAGTGTTTTAGGGTTTAGGGTAGTGCAGTGGTGTATGGGTAGTATAGGGGGTCGTCCTGGGGTAGTGTTTTAGGGTTTAGGGTAGTGCAGTGGTGTTTGAGTAGTATAGGGGGTCATGCTGGTAGTAGTGTTTTAGGGTAGTGCAGTGGTGTTTGTGTAGTGTAGGGGGTCATGCTGGGGGTAGTGTTTTATGGTTTACGGTAGTGCAGTGGTGTTTGGGTAGTGTAGGGCGTCGTGCTGGGGGTAGATTTAGGGTTTAGGGTAGTGCAACACCCCAAGGGATGCTTTTCGCCAGCTTATCAACCTGATCCCTAAGAGGAGCCAGCATCCTAGAAATAGCCAGAGAGAGGGCTTGGTCCACTGCTGGAGGGAGAAGTTGGGGGGCCATTCCTCCTCCTCTTCCTGGTAGGATGAGTACAAATTGTCTTCTGGAGAAGACATGATAGCAGAGGGTGTGAGCACAGAACAAATGTCCTTAAAATCCTTAAGGCAGCCCCCTCGCCGGTGCTCCAACAGCTGGGCTTTCCCCGAAGCTGTTATAAGAATAGACTGAGGCGCAATACCAATTACCACCACCAGGTGGCGGTGGTCACTAACGTGGCCGCGTGGGGAAATCACCGCATAGCGGTGTCAAAATTAGGCGAGAGTGGATCGGGAATCAAGCGGACACTAAAGGAGTGACCGGATTCCCAAACGTGCGTAAAGACCAGTGGGAGCGCTCGACGAAGCTGCCTCGCTCGGACCAGACACGCCTGACAGGATCTCACCACACACAGAGCGCACAGTGGGAGAAACTGTGAGGGGGAAAATGCTCTCAGGCAAGAGCCTGCTGCACAGGGAATATGAAACAATACCAAGGCAATAATGCTAATAAGGTGCACAAGAAACTGCTATACAAACAGCAGCAGCGTCAGATTAAGCCAAGAATGTAAGGAATGCACTTATCTGACAAGCAGTGAAGAAAGAGGAAGCGGAAGGGACGTCACGATATTATATACGATGGACTGTGATATGATTGGACAATAGTTGCCTTGGAGACTACCCCCCTAATGGTTCATGGGTTGTGTAGTCTTTTGTTTAATGATTGTTGTGTTACGTTTTCTTTGAACTGCTATGCAAATAAAGTTAGGAAAGATTGCCTTCGTCCTGCCATAGAATTCATTAAACTTTATTCGATCTGATTTAGAAACATAGATCATAAACGTGTACATAAAAACAGTAAATCCTCTTTCCTAATACAATACAGTGAGAATTAATTAAAACCAGTAGGTAAAAACGAGTGTTACAAAGCCCAGTTCAGAGCAACTTCAGGTTGACAGAATCGTAAAGTTCAATGTTTCGCAAGATCAATCTCATGTACTCCATGCAAAATACACTCCAATACCTGACCAGTCTGCACTATATAAAACTGCAGAAAAACTAAAAATAAAAAGTGTTTTGCACACTTCTGTCATTGGGCGATATGTGGGCTACATCTGGGTGATATTTGTGCTCCATTTGGGCTTTTTTTCCTCTGGTGGCCATCTTGGGAGACTTATTAGCCATGAAGTTTCCTAATATCCTCATTTACTGCAGTCTCCTCAGTAGGAAATGCGTTCAGTTTTTTACTTTGATTCCATCAAGAAGGCATTCAGATGTGTCACACATTTGCCATAAATTCAGAATGTTAGCACTCTAGTTGTTCATTAGATCACTGTAGTAAAGCTACTGTTCACCAAGGAGTTAACTGGACATCTACTGCTGGTATTGAAAGTGATTGTTTCAGTCTGCATGTCAGAATGTTCTAATGAAATAGAAGAGGATATGATATCTCACTTAAAACATGCCCTAAATTTTCGTTCTGCAGCACTAACCATAATTTCTATGGCAAAATGTACCCCCTCATTTTGTTCCTTTTTAAATTAAATGTTTTAAGAGTTACCAGTTTATTCCAATCAAGATGGCTTCAGGTGTGCCATGATTTTTTCATAAGTAAGACTGTTAGCTCAATAGTTGTTCTTTAGAACACTCTGGGAAGCTGCAGTAGAACACAAAGGCATCAAATGACAGGCTGCTCCTGTTGAAATATAACAGGAAGATATTTGAGATCACACTTGAAACATGTCCTAATTTTTCTTTCTACAGCACTAACCGTAATTTCTATGACAAAATGAATCCCCTCATTTTGTTCCTTTTTAAATTAAATGTTTTAAGAGTTACCTGTTTATTCCAATCAAGATGGCTTCAGGTTTGTCATAATTTTTTCATAAGTAAGACTGTTAGCGCTCTAGTTGTTCTTTAGAACACTCTGGGAAGCTGCAGTAGAACACAAAGGCATCAACTGACAGGCTGCTATTGTTGAAATATAACAGGAAGACATTTGAGATCACACTTGAAACATGCCCTAAATTTTCTTTCTGCAGCACTAACCATAATTTCTATGGCAAAATGAACCCCCTCATTTTGTTCCTTTTTAAATTAAATGTTTTAAGTGTTACCAGTCTATTCCAATCAAGAATGCTTCAGGTGTGCCATC